>NW_027364115.1:0-312170 GCF_046119375.1 Phyllobates terribilis | reverse complement strand
GAATTGCACCGTGCAATGTGGAGATATTACTGTTTGTGCATTTACAATATTCATTGATTTTTGCCATTGAAAAACATGTTTTTCATATACCAGAAATGTTTGAAGCTACTGACTGAATGAAAGGAGCTGGCATCTCACTCTCTTTGAATCTTCTTTATCATGCTAGGATTAGCAGGAAAAAGCAAAAAATTTCAGAATTGCACCTTGCAATGTGGAGATATTACTGTTTGTGCATTTACAATATTCATTGATTTTTGCCATTGAAAAACATGTTTTTCATATACCAGAAATGTTTGAAGCTACTGACTGAATGAAAGGAGCTGGCATCTCACTCTCTTTGAATCTTCTTTATCATGCTAGGATTAACAGGAAAAAGCAAAAAATTTCAGAATTGCACCTTGCAATGTGGTGATATTACTGTTTGTGCATTTACAATATTCATTGATTTTTGCCATTGAAAAACATGTTTTTCATATACCAGAAATGTTTGAAGCTACTGACTGAATGAAAGGAGCTGGCATCTCACTCTCTTTGAATCTTCTTTATCATGCTAGGATTAACAGGAAAAAGCTAAAAATTTCAGAATTGCACCATGCAATGTGGAGATATTACTGTTTGTGCATTTACAATATTCATTGATTTTTGCCATTGAAAAACATGTTTTTCATATACCAGAAATGTTTGAAGCTACTGACTGAATGAAAGGAGCTGGCATCTCACTCTTTGAATCTTCTTTATCATGCCAGGATTAGCAGGAAAAAGCAAAAAATTTCAGAATTGCACCTTGCAATGTGGAGATATTACTGTTTGTGCATTTACAATATTCATTGATTTTTGCCATTGAAAAACGTTTTTCATATACCAGAAATGTTTGAAGCTACTGACTGAATGAAAGGAGCTGGCATCTCACTCTCTTTGAATCTTCTTTATCATGCTAGGATTAACAGGAAAAAGCTAAAAATTTCAGAATTGCACCGTGCAATGTGGAGATATTACTGTTTGTGCATTTACAATATTCATTGATTTTTGCCATTGAAAAACATGTTTTTCATATACCAGAAATGTTTGAAGCTACTGACTGAATGAAAGGAGCTGGCATCTCACTCTCTTTGAATCTTCTTTATCATGCTAGGATTAGCAGGAAAAAGCAAAAAATTTCAGAATTGCACCTTGCAATGTGGAGATATTACTGCTTGTGCATTTACAATATTCATTGATTTTTGCCATTGAAAAACATGTTTTTCATATACCAGAAATGTTTGAAGCTACTGACTGAAAGGAGCTGGCATCTCACTTTGAATCTTCTTTATCATGCTAGGATTAACAGGAAAAAGCAAAAAATTTCAGAATTGCACCTTGCAATGTGGAGATATTACTGTTTGTGCATTTACAATATTCATTGATTTTTGCCATTGAAAAACATGTTTTTCATATACCAGAAATGTTTGAAGCTACTGACTGAATGAAAGGAGCTGGCATCTCACTCTCTTTGAATCTTCTTTATCATGCTAGGATTAACAGGAAAAAGCTAAAAATTTCAGAATTGCACCTTGCAATGTGGAGATATTACTGTTTGTGCATTTACAATATTCATTGATTTTTGCCATTGAAAAACATGTTTTTCATATACCAGAAATGTTTGAAGCTACTGACTGAATGAAAGGAGCTGGCATCTCACTCTCTTTGAATCTTCTTTATCATGCTAGGATTAGCAGGAAAAAGCAAAAAATTTCAGAATTGCACCTTGCAATGTGGAGATATTACTGTTTGTGCATTTACAATATTCATTGATTTTTGCCATTGAAAAACATGTTTTTCATATACCAGAAATGTTTGAAGCTACTGACTGAATGAAAGGAGCTGGCATCTCACTCTCTTTGAATCTTCTTTATCATGCTAGGATTAACAGGAAAAAGCAAAAAATTTCAGAATTGCACCTTGCAATGTGGTGATATTACTGTTTGTGCATTTACAATATTCATTGATTTTTGCCATTGAAAAACATGTTTTTCATATACCAGAAATGTTTGAAGCTACTGACTGAATGAAAGGAGCTGGCATCTCACTCTCTTTGAATCTTCTTTATCATGCTAGGATTAACAGGAAAAAGCTAAAAATTTCAGAATTGCACCGTGCAATGTGGAGATATTACTGTTTGTGCATTTACAATATTCATTGATTTTTGCCATTGAAAAACATGTTTTTCATATACCAGAAATGTTTGAAGCTACTGACTGAATGAAAGGAGCTGGCATCTCACTCTCTTTGAATCTTCTTTATCATGCTAGGATTAGCAGGAAAAAGCAAAAAATTTCAGAATTGCACCTTGCAATGTGGAGATATTACTGTTTGTGCATTTACAATATTCATTGATTTTTGCCATTGAAAAACATGTTTTTCATATACCAGAAATGTTTGAAGCTACTGACTGAATGAAAGGAGCTGGCATCTCACTCTCTTTGAATCTTCTTTATCATGCTAGGATTAACAGGAAAAAGCTAAAAATTTCAGAATTGCACCGTGCAATGTGGAGATATTACTGTTTGTGCATTTACAATATTCATTGATTTTTGCCATTGAAAAACATGTTTTTCATATACCAGAAATGTTTGAAGCTACTGACTGAATGAAAGGAGCTGGCATCTCACTCTCTTTGAATCTTCTTTATCATGCTAGGATTAGCAGGAAAAAGCAAAAAATTTCAGAATTGCACCTTGCAATGTGGAGATATTACTGTTTGTGCATTTACAATATTCATTGATTTTTGCCATTGAAAAACATGTTTTTCATATACCAGAAATGTTTGAAGCTACTGACTGAATGAAAGGAGCTGGCATCTCACTCTCTTTGAATCTTCTTTATCATGCTAGGATTAACAGGAAAAAGCTAAAAATTTCAGAATTGCACCGTGCAATGTGGAGATATTACTGTTTGTGCATTTACAATATTCATTGATTTTTGCCATTGAAAAACATGTTTTTCATATACCAGAAATGTTTGAAGCTACTGACTGAATGAAAGGAGCTGGCATCTCACTCTCTTTGAATCTTCTTTATCATGCTAGGATTAGCAGGAAAAAGCAAAAAATTTCAGAATTGCACCTTGCAATGTGGAGATATTACTGCTTGTGCATTTACAATATTCATTGATTTTTGCCATTGAAAAACATGTTTTTCATATACCAGAAATGTTTGAAGCTACTGACTGAAAGGAGCTGGCATCTCACTTTGAATCTTCTTTATCATGCTAGGATTAACAGGAAAAAGCAAAAAATTTCAGAATTGCACCTTGCAATGTGGAGATATTACTGTTTGTGCATTTACAATATTCATTGATTTTTGCCATTGAAAAACATGTTTTTCATATACCAGAAATGTTTGAAGCTACTGACTGAATGAAAGGAGCTGGCATCTCACTCTCTTTGAATCTTCTTTATCATGCTAGGATTAACAGGAAAAAGCTAAAAATTTCAGAATTGCACCTTGCAATGTGGAGATATTACTGTTTGTGCATTTACAATATTCATTGATTTTTGCCATTGAAAAACATGTTTTTCATATACCAGAAATGTTTGAAGCTACTGACTGAATGAAAGGAGCTGGCATCTCACTCTCTTTGAATCTTCTTTATCATGCTAGGATTAGCAGGAAAAAGCAAAAAATTTCAGAATTGCACCTTGCAATGTGGAGATATTACTGTTTGTGCATTTACAATATTCATTGATTTTTGCCATTGAAAAACATGTTTTTCATATACCAGAAATGTTTGAAGCTACTGACTGAATGAAAGGAGCTGGCATCTCACTCTCTTTGAATCTTCTTTATCATGCTAGGATTAACAGGAAAAAGCTAAAAATTTCAGAATTGCACCGTGCAATGTGGAGATATTACTGTTTGTGCATTTACAATATTCATTGATTTTTGCCATTGAAAAACATGTTTTTCATATACCAGAAATGTTTGAAGCTACTGACTGAATGAAAGGAGCTGGCATCTCACTCTCTTTGAATCTTCTTTATCATGCTAGGATTAGCAGGAAAAAGCAAAAAATTTCAGAATTGCACCTTGCAATGTGGAGATATTACTGCTTGTGCATTTACAATATTCATTGATTTTTGCCATTGAAAAACATGTTTTTCATATACCAGAAATGTTTGAAGCTACTGACTGAAAGGAGCTGGCATCTCACTCTCTTTGAATCTTCTTTATCATGCTAGGATTAACAGGAAAAAGCTAAAAATTTCAGAATTGCACCTTGCAATGTGGAGATATTACTGTTTGTGCATTTACAATATTCATTGATTTTTGCCATTGAAAAACATGTTTTTCATATACCAGAAATGTTTGAAGCTACTGACTGAATGAAAGGAGCTGGCATCTCACTCTCTTTGAATCTTTATCATGCTAGGATTAACAGGAAAAAGCTAAAAATTTCAGAATTGCACCGTGCAATGTGGAGATATTACTGTTTGTGCATTTACAATATTCATTGATTTTTGCCATTGAAAAACATGTTTTTCATATACCAGAAATGTTTGAAGCTACTGACTGAATGAAAGGAGCTGGCATCTCACTCTCTTTGAATCTTCTTTATCATGCTAGGATTAACAGGAAAAAGCTAAAAATTTCAGAATTGCACCGTGCAATGTGGAGATATTACTGTTTGTGCATTTACAATATTCATTGATTTTTGCCATTGAAAAACATGTTTTTCATATACCAGAAATGTTTGAAGCTACTGACTGAATGAAAGGAGCTGGCATCTCACTCTCTTTGAATCTTCTTTATCATGCTAGGATTAGCAGGAAAAAGCAAAAAATTTCAGAATTGCACCTTGCAATGTGGAGATATTACTGTTTGTGCATTTACAATATTCATTGATTTTTGCCATTGAAAAACATGTTTTTCATATACCAGAAATGTTTGAAGCTACTGACTGAATGAAAGGAGCTGGCATCTCACTCTCTTTGAATCTTCTTTATCATGCTAGGATTAACAGGAAAAAGCAAAAAATTTCAGAATTGCACCTTGCAATGTGGTGATATTACTGTTTGTGCATTTACAATATTCATTGATTTTTGCCATTGAAAAACATGTTTTTCATATACCAGAAATGTTTGAAGCTACTGACTGAATGAAAGGAGCTGGCATCTCACTCTCTTTGAATCTTCTTTATCATGCTAGGATTAACAGGAAAAAGCTAAAAATTTCAGAATTGCACCATGCAATGTGGAGATATTACTGTTTGTGCATTTACAATATTCATTGATTTTTGCCATTGAAAAACATGTTTTTCATATACCAGAAATGTTTGAAGCTACTGACTGAATGAAAGGAGCTGGCATCTCACTCTTTGAATCTTCTTTATCATGCCAGGATTAGCAGGAAAAAGCAAAAAATTTCAGAATTGCACCTTGCAATGTGGAGATATTACTGTTTGTGCATTTACAATATTCATTGATTTTTGCCATTGAAAAACGTTTTTCATATACCAGAAATGTTTGAAGCTACTGACTGAATGAAAGGAGCTGGCATCTCACTCTCTTTGAATCTTCTTTATCATGCTAGGATTAACAGGAAAAAGCTAAAAATTTCAGAATTGCACCGTGCAATGTGGAGATATTACTGTTTGTGCATTTACAATATTCATTGATTTTTGCCATTGAAAAACATGTTTTTCATATACCAGAAATGTTTGAAGCTACTGACTGAATGAAAGGAGCTGGCATCTCACTCTCTTTGAATCTTCTTTATCATGCTAGGATTAGCAGGAAAAAGCAAAAAATTTCAGAATTGCACCTTGCAATGTGGAGATATTACTGCTTGTGCATTTACAATATTCATTGATTTTTGCCATTGAAAAACATGTTTTTCATATACCAGAAATGTTTGAAGCTACTGACTGAAAGGAGCTGGCATCTCACTTTGAATCTTCTTTATCATGCTAGGATTAACAGGAAAAAGCAAAAAATTTCAGAATTGCACCTTGCAATGTGGAGATATTACTGTTTGTGCATTTACAATATTCATTGATTTTTGCCATTGAAAAACATGTTTTTCATATACCAGAAATGTTTGAAGCTACTGACTGAATGAAAGGAGCTGGCATCTCACTCTCTTTGAATCTTCTTTATCATGCTAGGATTAACAGGAAAAAGCTAAAAATTTCAGAATTGCACCTTGCAATGTGGAGATATTACTGTTTGTGCATTTACAATATTCATTGATTTTTGCCATTGAAAAACATGTTTTTCATATACCAGAAATGTTTGAAGCTACTGACTGAATGAAAGGAGCTGGCATCTCACTCTCTTTGAATCTTCTTTATCATGCTAGGATTAACAGGAAAAAGCAAAAAATTTCAGAATTGCACCTTGCAATGTGGAGATATTACTGTTTGTGCATTTACAATATTCATTGATTTTTGCCATTGAAAAACATGTTTTTCATATACCAGAAATGTTTGAAGCTACTGACTGAATGAAAGGAGCTGGCATCTCACTCTCTTTGAATCTTCTTTATCATGCTAGGATTAACAGGAAAAAGCAAAAAATTTCAGAATTGCACCTTGCAATGTGGTGATATTACTGTTTGTGCATTTACAATATTCATTGATTTTTGCCATTGAAAAACATGTTTTTCATATACCAGAAATGTTTGAAGCTACTGACTGAATGAAAGGAGCTGGCATCTCACTCTCTTTGAATCTTCTTTATCATGCTAGGATTAACAGGAAAAAGCTAAAAATTTCAGAATTGCACCGTGCAATGTGGAGATATTACTGTTTGTGCATTTACAATATTCATTGATTTTTGCCATTGAAAAACATGTTTTTCATATACCAGAAATGTTTGAAGCTACTGACTGAATGAAAGGAGCTGGCATCTCACTCTCTTTGAATCTTCTTTATCATGCTAGGATTAGCAGGAAAAAGCAAAAAATTTCAGAATTGCACCTTGCAATGTGGAGATATTACTGTTTGTGCATTTACAATATTCATTGATTTTTGCCATTGAAAAACATGTTTTTCATATACCAGAAATGTTTGAAGCTACTGACTGAATGAAAGGAGCTGGCATCTCACTCTCTTTGAATCTTCTTTATCATGCTAGGATTAACAGGAAAAAGCTAAAAATTTCAGAATTGCACCGTGCAATGTGGAGATATTACTGTTTGTGCATTTACAATATTCATTGATTTTTGCCATTGAAAAACATGTTTTTCATATACCAGAAATGTTTGAAGCTACTGACTGAATGAAAGGAGCTGGCATCTCACTCTCTTTGAATCTTCTTTATCATGCTAGGATTAGCAGGAAAAAGCAAAAAATTTCAGAATTGCACCTTGCAATGTGGAGATATTACTGTTTGTGCATTTACAATATTCATTGATTTTTGCCATTGAAAAACATGTTTTTCATATACCAGAAATGTTTGAAGCTACTGACTGAATGAAAGGAGCTGGCATCTCACTCTCTTTGAATCTTCTTTATCATGCTAGGATTAACAGGAAAAAGCTAAAAATTTCAGAATTGCACCGTGCAATGTGGAGATATTACTGTTTGTGCATTTACAATATTCATTGATTTTTGCCATTGAAAAACATGTTTTTCATATACCAGAAATGTTTGAAGCTACTGACTGAATGAAAGGAGCTGGCATCTCACTCTCTTTGAATCTTCTTTATCATGCTAGGATTAGCAGGAAAAAGCAAAAAATTTCAGAATTGCACCTTGCAATGTGGAGATATTACTGCTTGTGCATTTACAATATTCATTGATTTTTGCCATTGAAAAACATGTTTTTCATATACCAGAAATGTTTGAAGCTACTGACTGAAAGGAGCTGGCATCTCACTTTGAATCTTCTTTATCATGCTAGGATTAACAGGAAAAAGCAAAAAATTTCAGAATTGCACCTTGCAATGTGGAGATATTACTGTTTGTGCATTTACAATATTCATTGATTTTTGCCATTGAAAAACATGTTTTTCATATACCAGAAATGTTTGAAGCTACTGACTGAATGAAAGGAGCTGGCATCTCACTCTCTTTGAATCTTCTTTATCATGCTAGGATTAACAGGAAAAAGCTAAAAATTTCAGAATTGCACCTTGCAATGTGGAGATATTACTGTTTGTGCATTTACAATATTCATTGATTTTTGCCATTGAAAAACATGTTTTTCATATACCAGAAATGTTTGAAGCTACTGACTGAATGAAAGGAGCTGGCATCTCACTCTCTTTGAATCTTCTTTATCATGCTAGGATTAGCAGGAAAAAGCAAAAAATTTCAGAATTGCACCTTGCAATGTGGAGATATTACTGTTTGTGCATTTACAATATTCATTGATTTTTGCCATTGAAAAACATGTTTTTCATATACCAGAAATGTTTGAAGCTACTGACTGAATGAAAGGAGCTGGCATCTCACTCTCTTTGAATCTTCTTTATCATGCTAGGATTAACAGGAAAAAGCAAAAAATTTCAGAATTGCACCTTGCAATGTGGTGATATTACTGTTTGTGCATTTACAATATTCATTGATTTTTGCCATTGAAAAACATGTTTTTCATATACCAGAAATGTTTGAAGCTACTGACTGAATGAAAGGAGCTGGCATCTCACTCTCTTTGAATCTTCTTTATCATGCTAGGATTAACAGGAAAAAGCTAAAAATTTCAGAATTGCACCGTGCAATGTGGAGATATTACTGTTTGTGCATTTACAATATTCATTGATTTTTGCCATTGAAAAACATGTTTTTCATATACCAGAAATGTTTGAAGCTACTGACTGAATGAAAGGAGCTGGCATCTCACTCTCTTTGAATCTTCTTTATCATGCTAGGATTAGCAGGAAAAAGCAAAAAATTTCAGAATTGCACCTTGCAATGTGGAGATATTACTGTTTGTGCATTTACAATATTCATTGATTTTTGCCATTGAAAAACATGTTTTTCATATACCAGAAATGTTTGAAGCTACTGACTGAATGAAAGGAGCTGGCATCTCACTCTCTTTGAATCTTCTTTATCATGCTAGGATTAACAGGAAAAAGCTAAAAATTTCAGAATTGCACCGTGCAATGTGGAGATATTACTGTTTGTGCATTTACAATATTCATTGATTTTTGCCATTGAAAAACATGTTTTTCATATACCAGAAATGTTTGAAGCTACTGACTGAATGAAAGGAGCTGGCATCTCACTCTCTTTGAATCTTCTTTATCATGCTAGGATTAGCAGGAAAAAGCAAAAAATTTCAGAATTGCACCTTGCAATGTGGAGATATTACTGTTTGTGCATTTACAATATTCATTGATTTTTGCCATTGAAAAACATGTTTTTCATATACCAGAAATGTTTGAAGCTACTGACTGAATGAAAGGAGCTGGCATCTCACTCTCTTTGAATCTTCTTTATCATGCTAGGATTAACAGGAAAAAGCTAAAAATTTCAGAATTGCACCGTGCAATGTGGAGATATTACTGTTTGTGCATTTACAATATTCATTGATTTTTGCCATTGAAAAACATGTTTTTCATATACCAGAAATGTTTGAAGCTACTGACTGAATGAAAGGAGCTGGCATCTCACTCTCTTTGAATCTTCTTTATCATGCTAGGATTAGCAGGAAAAAGCAAAAAA
Source organism: Phyllobates terribilis (assembly GCF_046119375.1). Lineage (NCBI taxonomy): Eukaryota > Metazoa > Chordata > Amphibia > Anura > Dendrobatidae > Phyllobates > Phyllobates terribilis. Next base: position 302,522 of record NW_027364115.1, on the reverse strand, counting down.
TTTCAGAATTGCACCTTGCAATGTGGAGATATTACTGCTTGTGCATTTACAATATTCATTGATTTTTGCCATTGAAAAACATGTTTTTCATATACCAGAAATGTTTGAAGCTACTGACTGAAAGGAGCTGGCATCTCACTTTGAATCTTCTTTATCATGCTAGGATTAACAGGAAAAAGCAAAAAATTTCAGAATTGCACCTTGCAATGTGGAGATATTACTGTTTGTGCATTTACAATATTCATTGATTTTTGCCATTGAAAAACATGTTTTTCATATACCAGAAATGTTTGAAGCTACTGACTGAATGAAAGGAGCTGGCATCTCACTCTCTTTGAATCTTCTTTATCATGCTAGGATTAACAGGAAAAAGCTAAAAATTTCAGAATTGCACCGTGCAATGTGGAGATATTACTGTTTGTGCATTTACAATATTCATTGATTTTTGCCATTGAAAAACATGTTTTTCATATACCAGAAATGTTTGAAGCTACTGACTGAATGAAAGGAGCTGGCATCTCACTCTCTTTGAATCTTCTTTATCATGCTAGGATTAGCAGGAAAAAGCAAAAAATTTCAGAATTGCACCTTGCAATGTGGAGATATTACTGTTTGTGCATTTACAATATTCATTGATTTTTGCCATTGAAAAACATGTTTTTCATATACCAGAAATGTTTGAAGCTACTGACTGAATGAAAGGAGCTGGCATCTCACTCTCTTTGAATCTTCTTTATCATGCTAGGATTAACAGGAAAAAGCAAAAAATTTCAGAATTGCACCTTGCAATGTGGTGATATTACTGTTTGTGCATTTACAATATTCATTGATTTTTGCCATTGAAAAACATGTTTTTCATATACCAGAAATGTTTGAAGCTACTGACTGAATGAAAGGAGCTGGCATCTCACTCTCTTTGAATCTTCTTTATCATGCTAGGATTAACAGGAAAAAGCTAAAAATTTCAGAATTGCACCGTGCAATGTGGAGATATTACTGTTTGTGCATTTACAATATTCATTGATTTTTGCCATTGAAAAACATGTTTTTCATATACCAGAAATGTTTGAAGCTACTGACTGAATGAAAGGAGCTGGCATCTCACTCTCTTTGAATCTTCTTTATCATGCTAGGATTAGCAGGAAAAAGCAAAAAATTTCAGAATTGCACCTTGCAATGTGGAGATATTACTGTTTGTGCATTTACAATATTCATTGATTTTTGCCATTGAAAAACATGTTTTTCATATACCAGAAATGTTTGAAGCTACTGACTGAATGAAAGGAGCTGGCATCTCACTCTCTTTGAATCTTCTTTATCATGCTAGGATTAACAGGAAAAAGCTAAAAATTTCAGAATTGCACCGTGCAATGTGGAGATATTACTGTTTGTGCATTTACAATATTCATTGATTTTTGCCATTGAAAAACATGTTTTTCATATACCAGAAATGTTTGAAGCTACTGACTGAATGAAAGGAGCTGGCATCTCACTCTCTTTGAATCTTCTTTATCATGCTAGGATTAGCAGGAAAAAGCAAAAAATTTCAGAATTGCACCTTGCAATGTGGAGATATTACTGTTTGTGCATTTACAATATTCATTGATTTTTGCCATTGAAAAACATGTTTTTCATATACCAGAAATGTTTGAAGCTACTGACTGAATGAAAGGAGCTGGCATCTCACTCTCTTTGAATCTTCTTTATCATGCTAGGATTAACAGGAAAAAGCAAAAAATTTCAGAATTGCACCTTGCAATGTGGTGATATTACTGTTTGTGCATTTACAATATTCATTGATTTTTGCCATTGAAAAACATGTTTTTCATATACCAGAAATGTTTGAAGCTACTGACTGAATGAAAGGAGCTGGCATCTCACTCTCTTTGAATCTTCTTTATCATGCTAGGATTAACAGGAAAAAGCTAAAAATTTCAGAATTGCACCATGCAATGTGGAGATATTACTGTTTGTGCATTTACAATATTCATTGATTTTTGCCATTGAAAAACATGTTTTTCATATACCAGAAATGTTTGAAGCTACTGACTGAATGAAAGGAGCTGGCATCTCACTCTTTGAATCTTCTTTATCATGCCAGGATTAGCAGGAAAAAGCAAAAAATTTCAGAATTGCACCTTGCAATGTGGAGATATTACTGTTTGTGCATTTACAATATTCATTGATTTTTGCCATTGAAAAACGTTTTTCATATACCAGAAATGTTTGAAGCTACTGACTGAATGAAAGGAGCTGGCATCTCACTCTCTTTGAATCTTCTTTATCATGCTAGGATTAACAGGAAAAAGCTAAAAATTTCAGAATTGCACCGTGCAATGTGGAGATATTACTGTTTGTGCATTTACAATATTCATTGATTTTTGCCATTGAAAAACATGTTTTTCATATACCAGAAATGTTTGAAGCTACTGACTGAATGAAAGGAGCTGGCATCTCACTCTCTTTGAATCTTCTTTATCATGCTAGGATTAGCAGGAAAAAGCAAAAAATTTCAGAATTGCACCTTGCAATGTGGAGATATTACTGCTTGTGCATTTACAATATTCATTGATTTTTGCCATTGAAAAACATGTTTTTCATATACCAGAAATGTTTGAAGCTACTGACTGAAAGGAGCTGGCATCTCACTCTCTTTGAATCTTCTTTATCATGCTAGGATTAACAGGAAAAAGCAAAAAATTTCAGAATTGCACCTTGCAATGTGGAGATATTACTGTTTGTGCATTTACAATATTCATTGATTTTTGCCATTGAAAAACATGTTTTTCATATACCAGAAATGTTTGAAGCTACTGACTGAATGAAAGGAGCTGGCATCTCACTCTCTTTGAATCTTCTTTATCATGCTAGGATTAACAGGAAAAAGCTAAAAATTTCAGAATTGCACCGTGCAATGTGGAGATATTACTGTTTGTGCATTTACAATATTCATTGATTTTTGCCATTGAAAAACATGTTTTTCATATACCAGAAATGTTTGAAGCTACTGACTGAATGAAAGGAGCTGGCATCTCACTCTCTTTGAATCTTCTTTATCATGCTAGGATTAGCAGGAAAAAGCAAAAAATTTCAGAATTGCACCTTGCAATGTGGAGATATTACTGTTTGTGCATTTACAATATTCATTGATTTTTGCCATTGAAAAACATGTTTTTCATATACCAGAAATGTTTGAAGCTACTGACTGAATGAAAGGAGCTGGCATCTCACTCTCTTTGAATCTTCTTTATCATGCTAGGATTAACAGGAAAAAGCTAAAAATTTCAGAATTGCACCGTGCAATGTGGAGATATTACTGTTTGTGCATTTACAATATTCATTGATTTTTGCCATTGAAAAACATGTTTTTCATATACCAGAAATGTTTGAAGCTACTGACTGAATGAAAGGAGCTGGCATCTCACTCTCTTTGAATCTTCTTTATCATGCTAGGATTAGCAGGAAAAAGCAAAAAATTTCAGAATTGCACCTTGCAATGTGGAGATATTACTGTTTGTGCATTTACAATATTCATTGATTTTTGCCATTGAAAAACATGTTTTTCATATACCAGAAATGTTTGAAGCTACTGACTGAATGAAAGGAGCTGGCATCTCACTCTCTTTGAATCTTCTTTATCATGCTAGGATTAACAGGAAAAAGCAAAAAATTTCAGAATTGCACCTTGCAATGTGGTGATATTACTGTTTGTGCATTTACAATATTCATTGATTTTTGCCATTGAAAAACATGTTTTTCATATACCAGAAATGTTTGAAGCTACTGACTGAATGAAAGGAGCTGGCATCTCACTCTCTTTGAATCTTCTTTATCATGCTAGGATTAACAGGAAAAAGCTAAAAATTTCAGAATTGCACCATGCAATGTGGAGATATTACTGTTTGTGCATTTACAATATTCATTGATTTTTGCCATTGAAAAACATGTTTTTCATATACCAGAAATGTTTGAAGCTACTGACGGAATGAAAGGAGCTGGCATCTCACTCTCTTTGAATCTTCTTTATCATGCTAGGATTAACAGGAAAAAGCTAAAAATTTCAGAATTGCACCGTGCAATGTGGAGATATTACTGTTTGTGCATTTACAATATTCATTGATTTTTGCCATTGAAAAACGTTTTTCATATACCAGAAATGTTTGAAGCTACTGACTGAATGAAAGGAGCTGGCATCTCACTCTCTTTGAATCTTCTTTATCATGCTAGGATTAGCAGGAAAAAGCAAAAAATTTCTGAATTGCACCTTGCAATGTGGAGATATTACTGTTTGTGCATTTACAATATTCATTGATTTTTGCCATTGAAAAACATGTTTTTCATATACCAGAAATGTTTGAAGCTACTGACTGAATGAAAGGAGCTGGCATCTCACTCTCTTTGAATCTTCTTTATCATGCTAGGATTAACAGGAAAAAGCAAAAAATTTCAGAATTGCACCGTGCAATGTGGAGATATTACTGTTTGTGCATTTACAATATTCATTGATTTTTGCCATTGAAAAACGTTTTTCATATACCAGAAATGTTTGAAGCTACTGACTGAATGAAAGGAGCTGGCATCTCACTCTCTTTGAATCTTCTTTATCATGCTAGGATTAACAGGAAAAAGCTAAAAATTTCAGAATTGCACCGTGCAATGTGGAGATATTACTGTTTGTGCATTTACAATATTCATTGATTTTTGCCATTGAAAAACATGTTTTTCATATACCAGAAATGTTTGAAGCTACTGACTGAATGAAAGGAGCTGGCATCTCACTCTCTTTGAATCTTCTTTATCATGCTAGGATTAACAGGAAAAAGCTAAAAATTTCAGAATTGCACCGTGCAATGTGGAGATATTACTGTTTGTGCATTTACAATATTCATTGATTTTTGCCATTGAAAAACATGTTTTTCATATACCAGAAATGTTTGAAGCTACTGACTGAATGAAAGGAGCTGGCATCTCACTCTCTTTGAATCTTCTTTATCATGCTAGGATTAGCAGGAAAAAGCAAAAAATTTCTGAATTGCACCTTGCAATGTGGAGATATTACTGTTTGTGCATTTACAATATTCATTGATTTTTGCCATTGAAAAACATGTTTTTCATATACCAGAAATGTTTGAAGCTACTGACTGAATGAAAGGAGCTGGCATCTCACTCTCTTTGAATCTTCTTTATCATGCTAGGATTAACAGGAAAAAGCTAAAAATTTCAGAATTGCACCGTGCAATGTGGAGATATTACTGTTTGTGCATTTACAATATTCATTGATTTTTGCCATTGAAAAACATGTTTTTCATATACCAGAAATGTTTGAAGCTACTGACTGAATGAAAGGAGCTGGCATCTCACTCTCTTTGAATCTTCTTTATCATGCTAGGATTAGCAGGAAAAAGCAAAAAATTTCAGAATTGCACCTTGCAATGTGGAGATATTACTGTTTGTGCATTTACAATATTCATTGATTTTTGCCATTGAAAAACATGTTTTTCATATACCAGAAATGTTTGAAGCTACTGACTGAATGAAAGGAGCTGGCATCTCACTCTCTTAGAATCTTCTTTATCATGCTAGGATTAACAGGAAAAAGCTAAAAATTTCAGAATTGCACCGTGCAATGTGGAGATATTACTGTTTGTGCATTTACAATATTCATTGATTTTTGCCATTGAAAAACATGTTTTTCATATACCAGAAATGTTTGAAGCTACTGACTGAATGAAAGGAGCTGGCATCTCACTCTCTTTGAATCTTCTTTATCATGCTAGGATTAGCAGGAAAAAGCAAAAAATTTCAGAATTGCACCTTGCAATGTGGAGATATTACTGTTTGTGCATTTACAATATTCATTGATTTTTGCCATTGAAAAACATGTTTTTCATATACCAGAAATGTTTGAAGCTACTGACTGAATGAAAGGAGCTGGCATCTCACTCTCTTTGAATCTTCTTTATCATGCTAGGATTAGCAGGAAAAAGCAAAAAATTTCAGAATTGCACCTTGCAATGTGGAGATATTACTGTTTGTGCATTTACAATATTCATTGATTTTTGCCATTGAAAAACATGTTTTTCATATACCAGAAATGTTTGAAGCTACTGACTGAATGAAAGGAGCTGGCATCTCACTCTCTTTGAATCTTCTTTATCATGCTAGGATTAACAGGAAAAAGCAAAAAATTTCAGAATTGCACCTTGCAATGTGGAGATATTACTGTTTGTGCATTTACAATATTCATTGATTTTTGCCATTGAAAAACATGTTTTTCATATACCAGAAATGTTTGAAGCTACTGACTGAATGAAAGAAGCTGGCATCTCACTCTCTTTGAATCTTCTTTATCATGCCAGGATTAGCAGGAAAAAGCAAAAAATTTCAGAATTGCACCTTGCAATGTGGAGATATTACTGTTTGTGCATTTACAATATTCATTGATTTTTGCCATTGAAAAACGTTTTTCATATACCAGAAATGTTTGAAGCTACTGACTGAATGAAAGGAGCTGGCATCTCACTCTCTTTGAATCTTCTTTATCATGCTAGGATTAACAGGAAAAAGCTAAAAATTTCAGAATTGCACCTTGCAATGTGGAGATATTACTGTTTGTGCATTTACAATATTCATTGATTTTTGCCATTGAAAAACATGTTTTTCATATACCAGAAATGTTTGAAGCTACTGACTGAATGAAAGGAGCTGGCATCTCACTCTCTTTGAATCTTCTTTATCATGCTAGGATTAACAGGAAAAAGCTAAAAATTTCAGAATTGCACCGTGCAATGTGGAGATATTACTGTTTGTGCATTTACAATATTCATTGATTTTTGCCATTGAAAAACATGTTTTTCATATACCAGAAATGTTTGAAGCTACTGACTGAATGAAAGGAGCTGGCATCTCACTCTCTTTGAATCTTCTTTATCATGCTAGGATTAGCAGGAAAAAGCAAAAAATTTCAGAATTGCACCTTGCAATGTGGAGATATTACTGTTTGTGCATTTACAATATTCATTGATTTTTGCCATTGAAAAACATGTTTTTCATATACCAGAAATGTTTGAAGCTACTGACTGAATGAAAGGAGCTGGCATCTCACTCTCTTTGAATCTTATCATGCTAGGATTAACAGGAAAAAGCAAAAAATTTCAGAATTGCACCTTGCAATGTGGTGATATTACTGTTTGTGCATTTACAATATTCATTGATTTTTGCCATTGAAAAACATGTTTTTCATATACCAGAAATGTTTGAAGCTACTGACTGAATGAAAGGAGCTGGCATCTCACTCTCTTTGAATCTTCTTTATCATGCTAGGATTAACAGGAAAAAGCTAAAAATTTCAGAATTGCACCATGCAATGTGGAGATATTACTGTTTGTGCATTTACAATATTCATTGATTTTTGCCATTGAAAAACATGTTTTTCATATACCAGAAATGTTTGAAGCTACTGACTGAATGAAAGGAGCTGGCATCTCACTCTCTTTGAATCTTCTTTATCATGCCAGGATTAGCAGGAAAAAGCAAAAAATTTCAGAATTGCACCTTGCAATGTGGAGATATTACTGTTTGTGCATTTACAATATTCATTGATTTTTGCCATTGAAAAACGTTTTTCATATACCAGAAATGTTTGAAGCTACTGACTGAATGAAAGGAGCTGGCATCTCACTCTCTTTGAATCTTCTTTATCATGCTAGGATTAACAGGAAAAAGCTAAAAATTTCAGAATTGCACCGTGCAATGTGGAGATATTACTGTTTGTGCATTTACAATATTCATTGATTTTTGCCATTGAAAAACATGTTTTTCATATACCAGAAATGTTTGAAGCTACTGACTGAATGAAAGGAGCTGGCATCTCACTCTCTTTGAATCTTCTTTATCATGCTAGGATTAGCAGGAAAAAGCAAAAAATTTCAGAATTGCACCTTGCAATGTGGAGATATTACTGCTTGTGCATTTACAATATTCATTGATTTTTGCCATTGAAAAACATGTTTTTCATATACCAGAAATGTTTGAAGCTACTGACTGAATGAAAGGAGCTGGCATCTCACTCTCTTTGAATCTTCTTTATCATGCTAGGATTAACAGGAAAAAGCTAAAAATTTCAGAATTCCACTGTGCAATGTGGAGATATTACTGTTTGTGCATTTACAATATTCATTGATTTTTGCCATTGAAAAACGTTTTTCATATACCAGAAATGTTTGAAGCTACTGACTGAATGAAAGGAGCTGGCATCTCACTCTCTTTGAATCTTCTTTATCATGCTAGGATTAACAGGAAAAAGCTAAAAATTTCAGAATTGCACCGTGCAATGTGGAGATATTACTGTTTGTGCATTTACAATATTCATTGATTTTTGCCATTGAAAAACATGTTTTTCATATACCAGAAATGTTTGAAGCTACTGACTGAATGAAAGGAGCTGGCATCTCACTCTCTTTGAATCTTCTTTATCATGCTAGGATTAACAGGAAAAAGCAAAAAATTTCAGAATTGCACCGTGCAATGTGGAGATATTACTGTTTGTGCATTTACAATATTCATTGATTTTTGCCATTGAAAAACATGTTTTTCATATACCAGAAATGTTTGAAGCTACTGACTGAATGAAAGGAGCTGGCATCTCACTCTCTTTGAATCTTCTTTATCATGCTAGGATTAACAGGAAAAAGCTAAAAATTTCAGAATTCCACTGTGCAATGTGGAGATATTACTGTTTGTGCATTTACAATATTCATTGATTTTTGCCATTGAAAAACATGTTTTTCATATACCAGAAATGTTTGAAGCTACTGACTGAATGAAAGGAGCTTGGCATCTCACTCTCTTTGAATCTTCTTTATCATGCTAGGATTAACAGGAAAAAGCTAAAAATTTCAGAATTGCACCGTGCAATGTGGAGATATTACTGTTTGTGCATTTACAATATTCATTGATTTTTGCCATTGAAAAACATGTTTTTCATATACCAGAAATGTTTGAAGCTACTGACTGAATGAAAGGAGCTGGCATCTCACTCTCTTTGAATCTTCTTTATCATGCTAGGATTAGCAGGAAAAAGCAAAAAATTTCTGAATTGCACCTTGCAATGTGGAGATATTACTGTTTGTGCATTTACAATATTCATTGATTTTTGCCATTGAAAAACATGTTTTTCATATACCAGAAATGTTTGAAGCTACTGACTGAATGAAAGGAGCTGGCATCTCACTCTCTTTGAATCTTCTTTATCATGCTAGGATTAACAGGAAAAAGCTAAAAATTTCAGAATTGCACCGTGCAATGTGGAGATATTACTGTTTGTGCATTTACAATATTCATTGATTTTTGCCATTGAAAAACATGTTTTTCATATACCAGAAATGTTTGAAGCTACTGACTGAATGAAAGGAGCTGGCATCTCACTCTCTTTGAATCTTCCTTATCATGCTAGGATTAGCAGGAAAAAGCAAAAAATTTCAGAATTGCACCTTGCAATGTGGAGATATTACTGTTTGTGCATTTACAATATTCATTGATTTTTGCCATTGAAAAACATGTTTTTCATATACCAGAAATGTTTGAAGCTACTGACTGAATGAAAGGAGCTGGCATCTCACTCTCTTAGAATCTTCTTTATCATGCTAGGATTAACAGGAAAAAGCTAAAAATTTCAGAATTGCACCGTGCAATGTGGAGATATTACTGTTTGTGCATTTACAATATTCATTGATTTTTGCCATTGAAAAACATGTTTTTCATATACCAGAAATGTTTGAAGCTACTGACTGAATGAAAGGAGCTGGCATCTCACTCTCTTTGAATCTTCTTTATCATGCTAGGATTAGCAGGAAAAAGCAAAAAATTTCAGAATTGCACCTTGCAATGTGGAGATATTACTGTTTGTGCATTTACAATATTCATTGATTTTTGCCATTGAAAAACATGTTTTTCATATACCAGAAATGTTTGAAGCTACTGACTGAATGAAAGGAGCTGGCATCTCACTCTCTTTGAATCTTCTTTATCATGCTAGGATTAGCAGGAAAAAGCAAAAAATTTCAGAATTGCACCTTGCAATGTGGAGATATTACTGTTTGTGCATTTACAATATTCATTGATTTTTGCCATTGAAAAACATGTTTTTCATATACCAGAAATGTTTGAAGCTACTGACTGAATGAAAGGAGCTGGCATCTCACTCTCTTTGAATCTTCTTTATCATGCTAGGATTAACAGGAAAAAGCAAAAAATTTCAGAATTGCACCTTGCAATGTGGAGATATTACTGTTTGTGCATTTACAATATTCATTGATTTTTGCCATTGAAAAACATGTTTTTTATATACCAGAAATGTTTGAAGCTACTGACTGAATGAAAGGAGCTGGCATCTCACTCTCTTTGAATCTTCTTTATCATGCCAGGATTAGCAGGAAAAAGCAAAAAATTTCAGAATTGCACCTTGCAATGTGGAGATATTACTGTTTGTGCATTTACAATATTCATTGATTTTTGCCATTGAAAAACGTTTTTCATATACCAGAAATGTTTGAAGCTACTGACTGAATGAAAGGAGCTGGCATCTCACTCTCTTTGAATCTTCTTTATCATGCTAGGATTAACAGGAAAAAGCTAAAAATTTCAGAATTGCACCGTGCAATGTGGAGATATTACTGTTTGTGCATTTACAATATTCATTGATTTTTGCCATTGAAAAACATGTTTTTCATATACCAGAAATGTTTGAAGCTACTGACTGAATGAAAGGAGCTGGCATCTCACTCTCTTTGAATCTTCTTTATCATGCTAGGATTAGCAGGAAAAAGCAAAAAATTTCAGAATTGCACCTTGCAATGTGGAGATATTACTGCTTGTGCATTTACAATATTCATTGATTTTTGCCATTGAAAAACATGTTTTTCATATACCAGAAATGTTTGAAGCTACTGACTGAAAGGAGCTGGCATCTCACTCTCTTTGAATCTTCTTTATCATGCTAGGATTAACAGGAAAAAGCAAAAAATTTCAGAATTGCACCTTGCAATGTGGAGATATTACTGTTTGTGCATTTACAATATTCATTGATTTTTGCCATTGAAAAACATGTTTTTCATATACCAGAAATGTTTGAAGCTACTGACTGAATGAAAGGAGCTGGCATCTCACTCTCTTTGAATCTTCTTTATCATGCTAGGATTAACAGGAAAAAGCTAAAAATTTCAGAATTGCACCGTGCAATGTGGAGATATTACTGTTTGTGCATTTACAATATTCATTGATTTTTGCCATTGAAAAACATGTTTTTCATATACCAGAAATGTTTGAAGCTACTGACTGAATGAAAGGAGCTGGCATCTCACTCTCTTTGAATCTTCTTTATCATGCTAGGATTAGCAGGAAAAAGCAAAAAATTTCAGAATTGCACCTTGCAATGTGGAGATATTACTGTTTGTGCATTTACAATATTCATTGATTTTTGCCATTGAAAAACATGTTTTTCATATACCAGAAATGTTTGAAGCTACTGACTGAATGAAAGGAGCTGGCATCTCACTCTCTTTGAATCTTCTTTATCATGCTAGGATTAACAGGAAAAAGCTAAAAATTTCAGAATTGCACCGTGCAATGTGGAGATATTACTGTTTGTGCATTTACAATATTCATTGATTTTTGCCATTGAAAAACATGTTTTTCATATACCAGAAATGTTTGAAGCTACTGACTGAATGAAAGGAGCTGGCATCTCACTCTCTTTGAATCTTCTTTATCATGCTAGGATTAGCAGGAAAAAGCAAAAAATTTCAGAATTGCACCTTGCAATGTGGAGATATTACTGTTTGTGCATTTACAATATTCATTGATTTTTGCCATTGAAAAACATGTTTTTCATATACCAGAAATGTTTGAAGCTACTGACTGAATGAAAGGAGCTGGCATCTCACTCTCTTTGAATCTTCTTTATCATGCTAGGATTAACAGGAAAAAGCAAAAAATTTCAGAATTGCACCTTGCAATGTGGTGATATTACTGTTTGTGCATTTACAATATTCATTGATTTTTGCCATTGAAAAACATGTTTTTCATATACCAGAAATGTTTGAAGCTACTGACTGAATGAAAGGAGCTGGCATCTCACTCTCTTTGAATCTTCTTTATCATGCTAGGATTAACAGGAAAAAGCTAAAAATTTCAGAATTGCACCATGCAATGTGGAGATATTACTGTTTGTGCATTTACAATATTCATTGATTTTTGCCATTGAAAAACATGTTTTTCATATACCAGAAATGTTTGAAGCTACTGACTGAATGAAAGGAGCTGGCATCTCACTCTTTGAATCTTCTTTATCATGCCAGGATTAGCAGGAAAAAGCAAAAAATTTCAGAATTGCACCTTGCAATGTGGAGATATTACTGTTTGTGCATTTACAATATTCATTGATTTTTGCCATTGAAAAACGTTTTTCATATACCAGAAATGTTTGAAGCTACTGACTGAATGAAAGGAGCTGGCATCTCACTCTCTTTGAATCTTCTTTATCATGCTAGGATTAACAGGAAAAAGCAAAAAATTTCAGAATTGCACCTTGCAATGTGGAGATATTACTGCTTGTGCATTTACAATATTCATTGATTTTTGCCATTGAAAAACATGTTTTTCATATACCAGAAATGTTTGAAGCTACTGACTGAAAGGAGCTGGCATCTCACTCTCTTTGAATCTTCTTTATCATGCTAGGATTAACAGGAAAAAGCAAAAAATTTCAGAATTGCACCTTGCAATGTGGAGATATTACTGTTTGTGCATTTACAATATTCATTGATTTTTGCCATTGAAAAACATGTTTTTCATATACCAGAAATGTTTGAAGCTACTGACTGAATGAAAGGAGCTGGCATCTCACTCTCTTTGAATCTTCTTTATCATGCTAGGATTAACAGGAAAAAGCTAAAAATTTCAGAATTGCACCGTGCAATGTGGAGATATTACTGTTTGTGCATTTACAATATTCATTGATTTTTGCCATTGAAAAACATGTTTTTCATATACCAGAAATGTTTGAAGCTACTGACTGAATGAAAGGAGCTGGCATCTCACTCTCTTTGAATCTTCTTTATCATGCTAGGATTAGCAGGAAAAAGCAAAAAATTTCAGAATTGCACCTTGCAATGTGGAGATATTACTGTTTGTGCATTTACAATATTCATTGATTTTTGCCATTGAAAAACATGTTTTTCATATACCAGAAATGTTTGAAGCTACTGACTGAATGAAAGGAGCTGGCATCTCACTCTCTTTGAATCTTCTTTATCATGCTAGGATTAACAGGAAAAAGCTAAAAATTTCAGAATTGCACCGTGCAATGTGGAGATATTACTGTTTGTGCATTTACAATATTCATTGATTTTTGCCATTGAAAAACATGTTTTTCATATACCAGAAATGTTTGAAGCTACTGACTGAATGAAAGGAGCTGGCATCTCACTCTCTTTGAATCTTCTTTATCATGCTAGGATTAGCAGGAAAAAGCAAAAAATTTCAGAATTGCACCTTGCAATGTGGAGATATTACTGTTTGTGCATTTACAATATTCATTGATTTTTGCCATTGAAAAACATGTTTTTCATATACCAGAAATGTTTGAAGCTACTGACTGAATGAAAGGAGCTGGCATCTCACTCTCTTTGAATCTTCTTTATCATGCTAGGATTAACAGGAAAAAGCAAAAAATTTCAGAATTGCACCTTGCAATGTGGTGATATTACTGTTTGTGCATTTACAATATTCATTGATTTTTGCCATTGAAAAACATGTTTTTCATATACCAGAAATGTTTGAAGCTACTGACTGAATGAAAGGAGCTGGCATCTCACTCTCTTTGAATCTTCTTTATCATGCTAGGATTAACAGGAAAAAGCTAAAAATTTCAGAATTGCACCATGCAATGTGGAGATATTACTGTTTGTGCATTTACAATATTCATTGATTTTTGCCATTGAAAAACATGTTTTTCATATACCAGAAATGTTTGAAGCTACTGACTGAATGAAAGGAGCTGGCATCTCACTCTTTGAATCTTCTTTATCATGCCAGGATTAGCAGGAAAAAGCAAAAAATTTCAGAATTGCACCTTGCAATGTGGAGATATTACTGTTTGTGCATTTACAATATTCATTGATTTTTGCCATTGAAAAACGTTTTTCATATACCAGAAATGTTTGAAGCTACTGACTGAATGAAAGGAGCTGGCATCTCACTCTCTTTGAATCTTCTTTATCATGCTAGGATTAACAGGAAAAAGCTAAAAATTTCAGAATTGCACCGTGCAATGTGGAGATATTACTGTTTGTGCATTTACAATATTCATTGATTTTTGCCATTGAAAAACATGTTTTTCATATACCAGAAATGTTTGAAGCTACTGACTGAATGAAAGGAGCTGGCATCTCACTCTCTTTGAATCTTCTTTATCATGCTAGGATTAGCAGGAAAAAGCAAAAAATTTCAGAATTGCACCTTGCAATGTGGAGATATTACTGCTTGTGCATTTACAATATTCATTGATTTTTGCCATTGAAAAACATGTTTTTCATATACCAGAAATGTTTGAAGCTACTGACTGAAAGGAGCTGGCATCTCACTTTGAATCTTCTTTATCATGCTAGGATTAACAGGAAAAAGCAAAAAATTTCAGAATTGCACCTTGCAATGTGGAGATATTACTGTTTGTGCATTTACAATATTCATTGATTTTTGCCATTGAAAAACATGTTTTTCATATACCAGAAATGTTTGAAGCTACTGACTGAATGAAAGGAGCTGGCATCTCACTCTCTTTGAATCTTCTTTATCATGCTAGGATTAACAGGAAAAAGCTAAAAATTTCAGAATTGCACCTTGCAATGTGGAGATATTACTGTTTGTGCATTTACAATATTCATTGATTTTTGCCATTGAAAAACATGTTTTTCATATACCAGAAATGTTTGAAGCTACTGACTGAATGAAAGGAGCTGGCATCTCACTCTCTTTGAATCTTCTTTATCATGCTAGGATTAGCAGGAAAAAGCAAAAAATTTCAGAATTGCACCTTGCAATGTGGAGATATTACTGTTTGTGCATTTACAATATTCATTGATTTTTGCCATTGAAAAACATGTTTTTCATATACCAGAAATGTTTGAAGCTACTGACTGAATGAAAGGAGCTGGCATCTCACTCTCTTTGAATCTTCTTTATCATGCTAGGATTAACAGGAAAAAGCAAAAAATTTCAGAATTGCACCTTGCAATGTGGTGATATTACTGTTTGTGCATTTACAATATTCATTGATTTTTGCCATTGAAAAACATGTTTTTCATATACCAGAAATGTTTGAAGCTACTGACTGAATGAAAGGAGCTGGCATCTCACTCTCTTTGAATCTTCTTTATCATGCTAGGATTAACAGGAAAAAGCTAAAAATTTCAGAATTCCACCGTGCAATGTGGAGATATTACTGTTTGTGCATTTACAATATTCATTGATTTTTGCCATTGAAAAACATGTTTTTCATATACCAGAAATGTTTGAAGCTACTGACTGAATGAAAGGAGCTGGCATCTCACTCTCTTTGAATCTTCTTTATCATGCTAGGATTAGCAGGAAAAAGCAAAAAATTTCAGAATTGCACCTTGCAATGTGGAGATATTACTGTTTGTGCATTTACAATATTCATTGATTTTTGCCATTGAAAAACATGTTTTTCATATACCAGAAATGTTTGAAGCTACTGACTGAATGAAAGGAGCTGGCATCTCACTCTCTTTGAATCTTCTTTATCATGCTAGGATTAACAGGAAAAAGCTAAAAATTTCAGAATTGCACCGTGCAATGTGGAGATATTACTGTTTGTGCATTTACAATATTCATTGATTTTTGCCATTGAAAAACATGTTTTTCATATACCAGAAATGTTTGAAGCTACTGACTGAATGAAAGGAGCTGGCATCTCACTCTCTTTGAATCTTCTTTATCATGCTAGGATTAGCAGGAAAAAGCAAAAAATTTCAGAATTGCACCTTGCAATGTGGAGATATTACTGTTTGTGCATTTACAATATTCATTGATTTTTGCCATTGAAAAACATGTTTTTCATATACCAGAAATGTTTGAAGCTACTGACTGAATGAAAGGAGCTGGCATCTCACTCTCTTTGAATCTTCTTTATCATGCTAGGATTAACAGGAAAAAGCTAAAAATTTCAGAATTGCACCGTGCAATGTGGAGATATTACTGTTTGTGCATTTACAATATTCATTGATTTTTGCCATTGAAAAACATGTTTTTCATATACCAGAAATGTTTGAAGCTACTGACTGAATGAAAGGAGCTGGCATCTCACTCTCTTTGAATCTTCTTTATCATGCTAGGATTAGCAGGAAAAAGCAAAAAATTTCAGAATTGCACCTTGCAATGTGGAGATATTACTGCTTGTGCATTTACAATATTCATTGATTTTTGCCATTGAAAAACATGTTTTTCATATACCAGAAATGTTTGAAGCTACTGACTGAAAGGAGCTGGCATCTCACTTTGAATCTTCTTTATCATGCTAGGATTAACAGGAAAAAGCAAAAAATTTCAGAATTGCACCTTGCAATGTGGAGATATTACTGTTTGTGCATTTACAATATTCATTGATTTTTGCCATTGAAAAACATGTTTTTCATATACCAGAAATGTTTGAAGCTACTGACTGAATGAAAGGAGCTGGCATCTCACTCTCTTTGAATCTTCTTTATCATGCTAGGATTAACAGGAAAAAGCTAAAAATTTCAGAATTGCACCTTGCAATGTGGAGATATTACTGTTTGTGCATTTACAATATTCATTGATTTTTGCCATTGAAAAACATGTTTTTCATATACCAGAAATGTTTGAAGCTACTGACTGAATGAAAGGAGCTGGCATCTCACTCTCTGAATCTTCTTTATCATGCTAGGATTAGCAGGAAAAAGCAAAAAATTTCAGAATTGCACCTTGCAATGTGGAGATATTACTGTTTGTGCATTTACAATATTCATTGATTTTTGCCATTGAAAAACATGTTTTTCATATACCAGAAATGTTTGAAGCTACTGACTGAATGAAAGGAGCTGGCATCTCACTCTCTTTGAATCTTCTTTATCATGCTAGGATTAACAGGAAAAAGCAAAAAATTTCAGAATTGCACCTTGCAATGTGGTGATATTACTGTTTGTGCATTTACAATATTCATTGATTTTTGCCATTGAAAAACATGTTTTTCATATACCAGAAATGTTTGAAGCTACTGACTGAATGAAAGGAGCTGGCATCTCACTCTCTTTGAATCTTCTTTATCATGCTAGGATTAACAGGAAAAAGCTAAAAATTTCAGAATTGCACCGTGCAATGTGGAGATATTACTGTTTGTGCATTTACAATATTCATTGATTTTTGCCATTGAAAAACATGTTTTTCATATACCAGAAATGTTTGAAGCTACTGACTGAATGAAAGGAGCTGGCATCTCACTCTCTTTGAATCTTCTTTATCATGCTAGGATTAGCAGGAAAAAGCAAAAAATTTCAGAATTGCACCTTGCAATGTGGAGATATTACTGTTTGTGCATTTACAATATTCATTGATTTTTGCCATTGAAAAACATGTTTTTCATATACCAGAAATGTTTGAAGCTACTGACTGAATGAAAGGAGCTGGCATCTCACTCTCTTTGAATCTTCTTTATCATGCTAGGATTAACAGGAAAAAGCTAAAAATTTCAGAATTGCACCGTGCAATGTGGAGATATTACTGTTTGTGCATTTACAATATTCATTGATTTTTGCCATTGAAAAACATGTTTTTCATATACCAGAAATGTTTGAAGCTACTGACTGAATGAAAGGAGCTGGCATCTCACTCTCTTTGAATCTTCTTTATCATGCTAGGATTAGCAGGAAAAAGCAAAAAATTTCAGAATTGCACCTTGCAATGTGGAGATATTACTGTTTGTGCATTTACAATATTCATTGATTTTTGCCATTGAAAAACATGTTTTTCATATACCAGAAATGTTTGAAGCTACTGACTGAATGAAAGGAGCTGGCATCTCACTCTCTTTGAATCTTCTTTATCATGCTAGGATTAACAGGAAAAAGCTAAAAATTTCAGAATTGCACCGTGCAATGTGGAGATATTACTGTTTGTGCATTTACAATATTCATTGATTTTTGCCATTGAAAAACATGTTTTTCATATACCAGAAATGTTTGAAGCTACTGACTGAATGAAAGGAGCTGGCATCTCACTCTCTTTGAATCTTCTTTATCATGCTAGGATTAGCAGGAAAAAGCAAAAAATTTCAGAATTGCACCTTGCAATGTGGAGATATTACTGCTTGTGCATTTACAATATTCATTGATTTTTGCCATTGAAAAACATGTTTTTCATATACCAGAAATGTTTGAAGCTACTGACTGAAAGGAGCTGGCATCTCACTTTGAATCTTCTTTATCATGCTAGGATTAACAGGAAAAAGCAAAAAATTTCAGAATTGCACCTTGCAATGTGGAGATATTACTGTTTGTGCATTTACAATATTCATTGATTTTTGCCATTGAAAAACATGTTTTTCATATACCAGAAATGTTTGAAGCTACTGACTGAATGAAAGGAGCTGGCATCTCACTCTCTTTGAATCTTCTTTATCATGCTAGGATTAACAGGAAAAAGCTAAAAATTTCAGAATTGCACCGTGCAATGTGGAGATATTACTGTTTGTGCATTTACAATATTCATTGATTTTTGCCATTGAAAAACATGTTTTTCATATACCAGAAATGTTTGAAGCTACTGACTGAATGAAAGGAGCTGGCATCTCACTCTCTTTGAATCTTCTTTATCATGCTAGGATTAGCAGGAAAAAGCAAAAAATTTCAGAATTGCACCTTGCAATGTGGAGATATTACTGTTTGTGCATTTACAATATTCATTGATTTTTGCCATTGAAAAACATGTTTTTCATATACCAGAAATGTTTGAAGCTACTGACTGAATGAAAGGAGCTGGCATCTCACTCTCTTTGAATCTTCTTTATCATGCTAGGATTAACAGGAAAAAGCAAAAAATTTCAGAATTGCACCTTGCAATGTGGTGATATTACTGTTTGTGCATTTACAATATTCATTGATTTTTGCCATTGAAAAACATGTTTTTCATATACCAGAAATGTTTGAAGCTACTGACTGAATGAAAGGAGCTGGCATCTCACTCTCTTTGAATCTTCTTTATCATGCTAGGATTAACAGGAAAAAGCTAAAAATTTCAGAATTGCACCGTGCAATGTGGAGATATTACTGTTTGTGCATTTACAATATTCATTGATTTTTGCCATTGAAAAACATGTTTTTCATATACCAGAAATGTTTGAAGCTACTGACTGAATGAAAGGAGCTGGCATCTCACTCTCTTTGAATCTTCTTTATCATGCTAGGATTAGCAGGAAAAAGCAAAAAATTTCAGAATTGCACCTTGCAATGTGGAGATATTACTGTTTGTGCATTTACAATATTCATTGATTTTTGCCATTGAAAAACATGTTTTTCATATACCAGAAATGTTTGAAGCTACTGACTGAATGAAAGGAGCTGGCATCTCACTCTCTTTGAATCTTCTTTATCATGCTAGGATTAACAGGAAAAAGCTAAAAATTTCAGAATTGCACCGTGCAATGTGGAGATATTACTGTTTGTGCATTTACAATATTCATTGATTTTTGCCATTGAAAAACATGTTTTTCATATACCAGAAATGTTTGAAGCTACTGACTGAATGAAAGGAGCTGGCATCTCACTCTCTTTGAATCTTCTTTATCATGCTAGGATTAGCAGGAAAAAGCAAAAAATTTCAGAATTGCACCTTGCAATGTGGAGATATTACTGTTTGTGCATTTACAATATTCATTGATTTTTGCCATTGAAAAACATGTTTTTCATATACCAGAAATGTTTGAAGCTACTGACTGAATGAAAGGAGCTGGCATCTCACTCTCTTTGAATCTTCTTTATCATGCTAGGATTAACAGGAAAAAGCTAAAAATTTCAGAATTGCACCATGCAATGTGGAGATATTACTGTTTGTGCATTTACAATATTCATTGATTTTTGCCATTGAAAAACATGTTTTTCATATACCAGAAATGTTTGAAGCTACTGACTGAATGAAAGGAGCTGGCATCTCACTCTTTGAATCTTCTTTATCATGCCAGGATTAGCAGGAAAAAGCAAAAAATTTCAGAATTGCACCTTGCAATGTGGAGATATTACTGTTTGTGCATTTACAATATTCATTGATTTTTGCCATTGAAAAACGTTTTTCATATACCAGAAATGTTTGAAGCTACTGACTGAATGAAAGGAGCTGGCATCTCACTCTCTTTGAATCTTCTTTATCATGCTAGGATTAACAGGAAAAAGCTAAAAATTTCAGAATTGCACCGTGCAATGTGGAGATATTACTGTTTGTGCATTTACAATATTCATTGATTTTTGCCATTGAAAAACATGTTTTTCATATACCAGAAATGTTTGAAGCTACTGACTGAATGAAAGGAGCTGGCATCTCACTCTCTTTGAATCTTCTTTATCATGCTAGGATTAGCAGGAAAAAGCAAAAAATTTCAGAATTGCACCTTGCAATGTGGAGATATTACTGCTTGTGCATTTACAATATTCATTGATTTTTGCCATTGAAAAACATGTTTTTCATATACCAGAAATGTTTGAAGCTACTGACTGAAAGGAGCTGGCATCTCACTCTCTTTGAATCTTCTTTATCATGCTAGGATTAACAGGAAAAAGCAAAAAATTTCAGAATTGCACCTTGCAATGTGGAGATATTACTGTTTGTGCATTTACAATATTCATTGATTTTTGCCATTGAAAAACATGTTTTTCATATACCAGAAATGTTTGAAGCTACTGACTGAATGAAAGGAGCTGGCATCTCACTCTCTTTGAATCTTCTTTATCATGCTAGGATTAACAGGAAAAAGCTAAAAATTTCAGAATTGCACCGTGCAATGTGGAGATATTACTGTTTGTGCATTTACAATATTCATTGATTTTTGCCATTGAAAAACATGTTTTTCATATACCAGAAATGTTTGAAGCTACTGACTGAATGAAAGGAGCTGGCATCTCACTCTCTTTGAATCTTCTTTATCATGCTAGGATTAGCAGGAAAAAGCAAAAAATTTCAGAATTGCACCTTGCAATGTGGAGATATTACTGTTTGTGCATTTACAATATTCATTGATTTTTGCCATTGAAAAACATGTTTTTCATATACCAGAAATGTTTGAAGCTACTGACTGAATGAAAGGAGCTGGCATCTCACTCTCTTTGAATCTTCTTTATCATGCTAGGATTAACAGGAAAAAGCTAAAAATTTCAGAATTGCACCGTGCAATGTGGAGATATTACTGTTTGTGCATTTACAATATTCATTGATTTTTGCCATTGAAAAACATGTTTTTCATATACCAGAAATGTTTGAAGCTACTGACTGAATGAAAGGAGCTGGCATCTCACTCTCTTTGAATCTTCTTTATCATGCTAGGATTAGCAGGAAAAAGCAAAAAATTTCAGAATTGCACCTTGCAATGTGGAGATATTACTGTTTGTGCATTTACAATATTCATTGATTTTTGCCATTGAAAAACATGTTTTTCATATACCAGAAATGTTTGAAGCTACTGACTGAATGAAAGGAGCTGGCATCTCACTCTCTTTGAATCTTCTTTATCATGCTAGGATTAACAGGAAAAAGCAAAAAATTTCAGAATTGCACCTTGCAATGTGGTGATATTACTGTTTGTGCATTTACAATATTCATTGATTTTTGCCATTGAAAAACATGTTTTTCATATACCAGAAATGTTTGAAGCTACTGACTGAATGAAAGGAGCTGGCATCTCACTCTCTTTGAATCTTCTTTATCATGCTAGGATTAACAGGAAAAAGCTAAAAATTTCAGAATTGCACCATGCAATGTGGAGATATTACTGTTTGTGCATTTACAATATTCATTGATTTTTGCCATTGAAAAACATGTTTTTCATATACCAGAAATGTTTGAAGCTACTGACGGAATGAAAGGAGCTGGCATCTCACTCTCTTTGAATCTTCTTTATCATGCTAGGATTAACAGGAAAAAGCTAAAAATTTCAGAATTGCACCGTGCAATGTGGAGATATTACTGTTTGTGCATTTACAATATTCATTGATTTTTGCCATTGAAAAACGTTTTTCATATACCAGAAATGTTTGAAGCTACTGACTGAATGAAAGGAGCTGGCATCTCACTCTCTTTGAATCTTCTTTATCATGCTAGGATTAGCAGGAAAAAGCAAAAAATTTCTGAATTGCACCTTGCAATGTGGAGATATTACTGTTTGTGCATTTACAATATTCATTGATTTTTGCCATTGAAAAACATGTTTTTCATATACCAGAAATGTTTGAAGCTACTGACTGAATGAAAGGAGCTGGCATCTCACTCTCTTTGAATCTTCTTTATCATGCTAGGATTAACAGGAAAAAGCAAAAAATTTCAGAATTGCACCGTGCAATGTGGAGATATTACTGTTTGTGCATTTACAATATTCATTGATTTTTGCCATTGAAAAACGTTTTTCATATACCAGAAATGTTTGAAGCTACTGACTGAATGAAAGGAGCTGGCATCTCACTCTCTTTGAATCTTCTTTATCATGCTAGGATTAACAGGAAAAAGCTAAAAATTTCAGAATTGCACCGTGCAATGTGGAGATATTACTGTTTGTGCATTTACAATATTCATTGATTTTTGCCATTGAAAAACATGTTTTTCATATACCAGAAATGTTTGAAGCTACTGACTGAATGAAAGGAGCTGGCATCTCACTCTCTTTGAATCTTCTTTATCATGCTAGGATTAACAGGAAAAAGCTAAAAATTTCAGAATTGCACCGTGCAATGTGGAGATATTACTGTTTGTGCATTTACAATATTCATTGATTTTTGCCATTGAAAAACATGTTTTTCATATACCAGAAATGTTTGAAGCTACTGACTGAATGAAAGGAGCTGGCATCTCACTCTCTTTGAATCTTCTTTATCATGCTAGGATTAGCAGGAAAAAGCAAAAAATTTCTGAATTGCACCTTGCAATGTGGAGATATTACTGTTTGTGCATTTACAATATTCATTGATTTTTGCCATTGAAAAACATGTTTTTCATATACCAGAAATGTTTGAAGCTACTGACTGAATGAAAGGAGCTGGCATCTCACTCTCTTTGAATCTTCTTTATCATGCTAGGATTAACAGGAAAAAGCTAAAAATTTCAGAATTGCACCGTGCAATGTGGAGATATTACTGTTTGTGCATTTACAATATTCATTGATTTTTGCCATTGAAAAACATGTTTTTCATATACCAGAAATGTTTGAAGCTACTGACTGAATGAAAGGAGCTGGCATCTCACTCTCTTTGAATCTTCTTTATCATGCTAGGATTAGCAGGAAAAAGCAAAAAATTTCAGAATTGCACCTTGCAATGTGGAGATATTACTGTTTGTGCATTTACAATATTCATTGATTTTTGCCATTGAAAAACATGTTTTTCATATACCAGAAATGTTTGAAGCTACTGACTGAATGAAAGGAGCTGGCATCTCACTCTCTTAGAATCTTCTTTATCATGCTAGGATTAACAGGAAAAAGCTAAAAATTTCAGAATTGCACCGTGCAATGTGGAGATATTACTGTTTGTGCATTTACAATATTCATTGATTTTTGCCATTGAAAAACATGTTTTTCATATACCAGAAATGTTTGAAGCTACTGACTGAATGAAAGGAGCTGGCATCTCACTCTCTTTGAATCTTCTTTATCATGCTAGGATTAGCAGGAAAAAGCAAAAAATTTCAGAATTGCACCTTGCAATGTGGAGATATTACTGTTTGTGCATTTACAATATTCATTGATTTTTGCCATTGAAAAACATGTTTTTCATATACCAGAAATGTTTGAAGCTACTGACTGAATGAAAGGAGCTGGCATCTCACTCTCTTTGAATCTTCTTTATCATGCTAGGATTAACAGGAAAAAGCAAAAAATTTCAGAATTGCACCTTGCAATGTGGAGATATTACTGTTTGTGCATTTACAATATTCATTGATTTTTGCCATTGAAAAACATGTTTTTCATATACCAGAAATGTTTGAAGCTACTGACTGAATGAAAGAAGCTGGCATCTCACTCTCTTTGAATCTTCTTTATCATGCCAGGATTAGCAGGAAAAAGCAAAAAATTTCAGAATTGCACCTTGCAATGTGGAGATATTACTGTTTGTGCATTTACAATATTCATTGATTTTTGCCATTGAAAAACGTTTTTCATATACCAGAAATGTTTGAAGCTACTGACTGAATGAAAGGAGCTGGCATCTCACTCTCTTTGAATCTTCTTTATCATGCTAGGATTAACAGGAAAAAGCTAAAAATTTCAGAATTGCACCTTGCAATGTGGAGATATTACTGTTTGTGCATTTACAATATTCATTGATTTTTGCCATTGAAAAACATGTTTTTCATATACCAGAAATGTTTGAAGCTACTGACTGAATGAAAGGAGCTGGCATCTCACTCTCTTTGAATCTTCTTTATCATGCTAGGATTAACAGGAAAAAGCTAAAAATTTCAGAATTGCACCGTGCAATGTGGAGATATTACTGTTTGTGCATTTACAATATTCATTGATTTTTGCCATTGAAAAACATGTTTTTCATATACCAGAAATGTTTGAAGCTACTGACTGAATGAAAGGAGCTGGCATCTCACTCTCTTTGAATCTTCTTTATCATGCTAGGATTAGCAGGAAAAAGCAAAAAATTTCAGAATTGCACCTTGCAATGTGGAGATATTACTGTTTGTGCATTTACAATATTCATTGATTTTTGCCATTGAAAAACATGTTTTTCATATACCAGAAATGTTTGAAGCTACTGACTGAATGAAAGGAGCTGGCATCTCACTCTCTTTGAATCTTATCATGCTAGGATTAACAGGAAAAAGCAAAAAATTTCAGAATTGCACCTTGCAATGTGGTGATATTACTGTTTGTGCATTTACAATATTCATTGATTTTTGCCATTGAAAAACATGTTTTTCATATACCAGAAATGTTTGAAGCTACTGACTGAATGAAAGGAGCTGGCATCTCACTCTCTTTGAATCTTCTTTATCATGCTAGGATTAACAGGAAAAAGCTAAAAATTTCAGAATTGCACCATGCAATGTGGAGATATTACTGTTTGTGCATTTACAATATTCATTGATTTTTGCCATTGAAAAACATGTTTTTCATATACCAGAAATGTTTGAAGCTACTGACTGAATGAAAGGAGCTGGCATCTCACTCTCTTTGAATCTTCTTTATCATGCCAGGATTAGCAGGAAAAAGCAAAAAATTTCAGAATTGCACCTTGCAATGTGGAGATATTACTGTTTGTGCATTTACAATATTCATTGATTTTTGCCATTGAAAAACGTTTTTCATATACCAGAAATGTTTGAAGCTACTGACTGAATGAAAGGAGCTGGCATCTCACTCTCTTTGAATCTTCTTTATCATGCTAGGATTAACAGGAAAAAGCTAAAAATTTCAGAATTGCACCGTGCAATGTGGAGATATTACTGTTTGTGCATTTACAATATTCATTGATTTTTGCCATTGAAAAACATGTTTTTCATATACCAGAAATGTTTGAAGCTACTGACTGAATGAAAGGAGCTGGCATCTCACTCTCTTTGAATCTTCTTTATCATGCTAGGATTAGCAGGAAAAAGCAAAAAATTTCAGAATTGCACCTTGCAATGTGGAGATATTACTGCTTGTGCATTTACAATATTCATTGATTTTTGCCATTGAAAAACATGTTTTTCATATACCAGAAATGTTTGAAGCTACTGACTGAAAGGAGCTGGCATCTCACTCTCTTTGAATCTTCTTTATCATGCTAGGATTAACAGGAAAAAGCAAAAAATTTCAGAATTGCACCTTGCAATGTGGAGATATTACTGTTTGTGCATTTACAATATTCATTGATTTTTGCCATTGAAAAACGTTTTTCATATACCAGAAATGTTTGAAGCTACTGACTGAATGAAAGGAGCTGGCATCTCACTCTCTTTGAATCTTCTTTATCATGCTAGGATTAACAGGAAAAAGCTAAAAATTTCAGAATTGCACCGTGCAATGTGGAGATATTACTGTTTGTGCATTTACAATATTCATTGATTTTTGCCATTGAAAAACATGTTTTTCATATACCAGAAATGTTTGAAGCTACTGACTGAATGAAAGGAGCTGGCATCTCACTCTCTTTGAATCTTCTTTATCATGCTAGGATTAACAGGAAAAAGCTAAAAATTTCAGAATTGCACCGTGCAATGTGGAGATATTACTGTTTGTGCATTTACAATATTCATTGATTTTTGCCATTGAAAAACATGTTTTTCATATACCAGAAATGTTTGAAGCTACTGACTGAATGAAAGGAGCTGGCATCTCACTCTCTTTGAATCTTCTTTATCATGCTAGGATTAACAGGAAAAAGCTAAAAATTTCAGAATTGCACCGTGCAATGTGGAGATATTACTGTTTGTGCATTTACAATATTCATTGATTTTTGCCATTGAAAAACATGTTTTTCATATACCAGAAATGTTTGAAGCTACTGACTGAATGAAAGGAGCTGGCATCTCACTCTCTTTGAATCTTCTTTATCATGCTAGGATTAGCAGGAAAAAGCAAAAAATTTCAGAATTGCACCTTGCAATGTGGAGATATTACTGTTTGTGCATTTACAATATTCATTGATTTTTGCCATTGAAAAACATGTTTTTCATATACCAGAAATGTTTGAAGCTACTGACTGAATGAAAGGAGCTGGCATCTCACTCTCTTTGAATCTTCTTTATCATGCTAGGATTAACAGGAAAAAGCAAAAAATTTCAGAATTGCACCTTGCAATGTGGAGATATTACTGTTTGTGCATTTACAATATTCATTGATTTTTGCCATTGAAAAACATGTTTTTCATATACCAGAAATGTTTGAAGCTACTGACTGAATGAAAGGAGCTGGCATCTCACTCTCTTTGAATCTTCTTTATCATGCTAGGATTAACAGGAAAAAGCAAAAAATTTCAGAATTGCACCGTGCAATGTGGAGATATTACTGTTTGTGCATTTACAATATTCATTGATTTTTGCCATTGAAAAACATGTTTTTCATATACCAGAAATGTTTGAAGCTACTGACTGAATGAAAGGAGCTGGCATCTCACTCTCTTTGAATCTTCTTTATCATGCTAGGATTAACAGGAAAAAGCTAAAAATTTCAGAATTCCACTGTGCAATGTGGAGATATTACTGTTTGTGCATTTACAATATTCATTGATTTTTGCCATTGAAAAACATGTTTTTCATATACCAGAAATGTTTGAAGCTACTGACTGAATGAAAGGAGCTGGCATCTCACTCTCTTTGAATCTTCTTTATCATGCTAGGATTAACAGGAAAAAGCTAAAAATTTCAGAATTGCACCGTGCAATGTGGAGATATTACTGTTTGTGCATTTACAATATTCATTGATTTTTGCCATTGAAAAACATGTTTTTCATATACCAGAAATGTTTGAAGCTACTGACTGAATGAAAGGAGCTGGCATCTCACTCTCTTTGAATCTTCTTTATCATGCTAGGATTAACAGGAAAAAGCTAAAAATTTCAGAATTGCACCGTGCAATGTGGAGATATTACTGTTTGTGCATTTACAATATTCATTGATTTTTGCCATTGAAAAACATGTTTTTCATATACCAGAAATGTTTGAAGCTACTGACTGAATGAAAGGAGCTGGCATCTCACTCTCTTTGAATCTTCTTTATCATGCTAGGATTAACAGGAAAAAGCTAAAAATTTCAGAATTGCACCGTGCAATGTGGAGATATTACTGTTTGTGCATTTACAATATTCATTGATTTTTGCCATTGAAAAACATGTTTTTCATATACCAGAAATGTTTGAAGCTACTGACTGAATGAAAGGAGCTGGCATCTCACTCTCTTTGAATCTTCTTTATCATGCTAGGATTAGCAGGAAAAAGCAAAAAATTTCAGAATTGCACCTTGCAATGTGGAGATATTACTGTTTGTGCATTTACAATATTCATTGATTTTTGCCATTGAAAAACATGTTTTTCATATACCAGAAATGTTTGAAGCTACTGACTGAATGAAAGGAGCTGGCATCTCACTCTCTTTGAATCTTCTTTATCATGCTAGGATTAACAGGAAAAAGCTAAAAATTTCAGAATTGCACCGTGCAATGTGGAGATATTACTGTTTGTGCATTTACAATATTCATTGATTTTTGCCATTGAAAAACATGTTTTTCATATACCAGAAATGTTTGAAGCTACTGACTGAATGAAAGGAGCTGGCATCTCACTCTCTTTGAATCTTCTTTATCATGCTAGGATTAGCAGGAAAAAGCAAAAAATTTCAGAATTGCACCTTGCAATGTGGAGATATTACTGTTTGTGCATTTACAATATTCATTGATTTTTGCCATTGAAAAACATGTTTTTCATATACCAGAAATGTTTGAAGCTACTGACTGAATGAAAGGAGCTGGCATCTCACTCTCTTTGAATCTTATCATGCTAGGATTAACAGGAAAAAGCAAAAAATTTCAGAATTGCACCTTGCAATGTGGTGATATTACTGTTTGTGCATTTACAATATTCATTGATTTTTGCCATTGAAAAACATGTTTTTCATATACCAGAAATGTTTGAAGCTACTGACTGAATGAAAGGAGCTGGCATCTCACTCTCTTTGAATCTTCTTTATCATGCTAGGATTAACAGGAAAAAGCTAAAAATTTCAGAATTGCACCATGCAATGTGGAGATATTACTGTTTGTGCATTTACAATATTCATTGATTTTTGCCATTGAAAAACATGTTTTTCATATACCAGAAATGTTTGAAGCTACTGACTGAATGAAAGGAGCTGGCATCTCACTCTCTTTGAATCTTCTTTATCATGCCAGGATTAGCAGGAAAAAGCAAAAAATTTCAGAATTGCACCTTGCAATGTGGAGATATTACTGTTTGTGCATTTACAATATTCATTGATTTTTGCCATTGAAAAACGTTTTTCATATACCAGAAATGTTTGAAGCTACTGACTGAATGAAAGGAGCTGGCATCTCACTCTCTTTGAATCTTCTTTATCATGCTAGGATTAACAGGAAAAAGCTAAAAATTTCAGAATTGCACCGTGCAATGTGGAGATATTACTGTTTGTGCATTTACAATATTCATTGATTTTTGCCATTGAAAAACATGTTTTTCATATACCAGAAATGTTTGAAGCTACTGACTGAATGAAAGGAGCTGGCATCTCACTCTCTTTGAATCTTCTTTATCATGCTAGGATTAGCAGGAAAAAGCAAAAAATTTCAGAATTGCACCTTGCAATGTGGAGATATTACTGCTTGTGCATTTACAATATTCATTGATTTTTGCCATTGAAAAACATGTTTTTCATATACCAGAAATGTTTGAAGCTACTGACTGAAAGGAGCTGGCATCTCACTCTCTTTGAATCTTCTTTATCATGCTAGGATTAACAGGAAAAAGCAAAAAATTTCAGAATTGCACCTTGCAATGTGGAGATATTACTGTTTGTGCATTTACAATATTCATTGATTTTTGCCATTGAAAAACGTTTTTCATATACCAGAAATGTTTGAAGCTACTGACTGAATGAAAGGAGCTGGCATCTCACTCTCTTTGAATCTTCTTTATCATGCTAGGATTAACAGGAAAAAGCTAAAAATTTCAGAATTGCACCGTGCAATGTGGAGATATTACTGTTTGTGCATTTACAATATTCATTGATTTTTGCCATTGAAAAACATGTTTTTCATATACCAGAAATGTTTGAAGCTACTGACTGAATGAAAGGAGCTGGCATCTCACTCTCTTTGAATCTTCTTTATCATGCTAGGATTAACAGGAAAAAGCTAAAAATTTCAGAATTGCACCGTGCAATGTGGAGATATTACTGTTTGTGCATTTACAATATTCATTGATTTTTGCCATTGAAAAACATGTTTTTCATATACCAGAAATGTTTGAAGCTACTGACTGAATGAAAGGAGCTGGCATCTCACTCTCTTTGAATCTTCTTTATCATGCTAGGATTAACAGGAAAAAGCTAAAAATTTCAGAATTGCACCGTGCAATGTGGAGATATTACTGTTTGTGCATTTACAATATTCATTGATTTTTGCCATTGAAAAACATGTTTTTCATATACCAGAAATGTTTGAAGCTACTGACTGAATGAAAGGAGCTGGCATCTCACTCTCTTTGAATCTTCTTTATCATGCTAGGATTAGCAGGAAAAAGCAAAAAATTTCAGAATTGCACCTTGCAATGTGGAGATATTACTGTTTGTGCATTTACAATATTCATTGATTTTTGCCATTGAAAAACATGTTTTTCATATACCAGAAATGTTTGAAGCTACTGACTGAATGAAAGGAGCTGGCATCTCACTCTCTTTGAATCTTCTTTATCATGCTAGGATTAACAGGAAAAAGCAAAAAATTTCAGAATTGCACCTTGCAATGTGGAGATATTACTGTTTGTGCATTTACAATATTCATTGATTTTTGCCATTGAAAAACATGTTTTTCATATACCAGAAATGTTTGAAGCTACTGACTGAATGAAAGGAGCTGGCATCTCACTCTCTTTGAATCTTCTTTATCATGCTAGGATTAACAGGAAAAAGCAAAAAATTTCAGAATTGCACCGTGCAATGTGGAGATATTACTGTTTGTGCATTTACAATATTCATTGATTTTTGCCATTGAAAAACATGTTTTTCATATACCAGAAATGTTTGAAGCTACTGACTGAATGAAAGGAGCTGGCATCTCACTCTCTTTGAATCTTCTTTATCATGCTAGGATTAACAGGAAAAAGCTAAAAATTTCAGAATTCCACTGTGCAATGTGGAGATATTACTGTTTGTGCATTTACAATATTCATTGATTTTTGCCATTGAAAAACATGTTTTTCATATACCAGAAATGTTTGAAGCTACTGACTGAATGAAAGGAGCTGGCATCTCACTCTCTTTGAATCTTCTTTATCATGCTAGGATTAACAGGAAAAAGCTAAAAATTTCAGAATTGCACCGTGCAATGTGGAGATATTACTGTTTGTGCATTTACAATATTCATTGATTTTTGCCATTGAAAAACATGTTTTTCATATACCAGAAATGTTTGAAGCTACTGACTGAATGAAAGGAGCTGGCATCTCACTCTCTTTGAATCTTCTTTATCATGCTAGGATTAACAGGAAAAAGCTAAAAATTTCAGAATTGCACCGTGCAATGTGGAGATATTACTGTTTGTGCATTTACAATATTCATTGATTTTTGCCATTGAAAAACATGTTTTTCATATACCAGAAATGTTTGAAGCTACTGACTGAATGAAAGGAGCTGGCATCTCACTCTCTTTGAATCTTCTTTATCATGCTAGGATTAGCAGGAAAAAGCAAAAAATTTCTGAATTGCACCTTGCAATGTGGAGATATTACTGTTTGTGCATTTACAATATTCATTGATTTTTGCCATTGAAAAACATGTTTTTCATATACCAGAAATGTTTGAAGCTACTGACTGAATGAAAGGAGCTGGCATCTCACTCTCTTTGAATCTTCTTTATCATGCTAGGATTAACAGGAAAAAGCTAAAAATTTCAGAATTGCACCGTGCAATGTGGAGATATTACTGTTTGTGCATTTACAATATTCATTGATTTTTGCCATTGAAAAACATGTTTTTCATATACCAGAAATGTTTGAAGCTACTGACTGAATGAAAGGAGCTGGCATCTCACTCTCTTTGAATCTTCTTTATCATGCTAGGATTAGCAGGAAAAAGCAAAAAATTTCAGAATTGCACCTTGCAATGTGGAGATATTACTGTTTGTGCATTTACAATATTCATTGATTTTTGCCATTGAAAAACATGTTTTTCATATACCAGAAATGTTTGAAGCTACTGACTGAATGAAAGGAGCTGGCATCTCACTCTCTTTGAATCTTCTTTATCATGCTAGGATTAACAGGAAAAAGCTAAAAATTTCAGAATTGCACCGTGCAATGTGGAGATATTACTGTTTGTGCATTTACAATATTCATTGATTTTTGCCATTGAAAAACATGTTTTTCATATACCAGAAATGTTTGAAGCTACTGACTGAATGAAAGGAGCTGGCATCTCACTCTCTTTGAATCTTCTTTATCATGCTAGGATTAGCAGGAAAAAGCAAAAAATTTCAGAATTGCACCTTGCAATGTGGAGATATTACTGTTTGTGCATTTACAATATTCATTGATTTTTGCCATTGAAAAACATGTTTTTCATATACCAGAAATGTTTGAAGCTACTGACTGAATGAAAGGAGCTGGCATCTCACTCTCTTTGAATCTTATCATGCTAGGATTAACAGGAAAAAGCAAAAAATTTCAGAATTGCACCTTGCAATGTGGTGATATTACTGTTTGTGCATTTACAATATTCATTGATTTTTGCCATTGAAAAACATGTTTTTCATATACCAGAAATGTTTGAAGCTACTGACTGAATGAAAGGAGCTGGCATCTCACTCTCTTTGAATCTTCTTTATCATGCTAGGATTAACAGGAAAAAGCTAAAAATTTCAGAATTCCACTGTGCAATGTGGAGATATTACTGTTTGTGCATTTACAATATTCATTGATTTTTGCCATTGAAAAACATGTTTTTCATATACCAGAAATGTTTGAAGCTACTGACTGAATGAAAGGAGCTGGCATCTCACTCTCTTTGAATCTTCTTTATCATGCTAGGATTAACAGGAAAAAGCTAAAAATTTCAGAATTGCACCGTGCAATGTGGAGATATTACTGTTTGTGCATTTACAATATTCATTGATTTTTGCCATTGAAAAACATGTTTTTCATATACCAGAAATGTTTGAAGCTACTGACTGAATGAAAGGAGCTGGCATCTCACTCTCTTTGAATCTTCTTTATCATGCTAGGATTAACAGGAAAAAGCTAAAAATTTCAGAATTGCACCGTGCAATGTGGAGATATTACTGTTTGTGCATTTACAATATTCATTGATTTTTGCCATTGAAAAACATGTTTTTCATATACCAGAAATGTTTGAAGCTACTGACTGAATGAAAGGAGCTGGCATCTCACTCTCTTTGAATCTTCTTTATCATGCTAGGATTAGCAGGAAAAAGCAAAAAATTTCAGAATTGCACCTTGCAATGTGGAGATATTACTGTTTGTGCATTTACAATATTCATTGATTTTTGCCATTGAAAAACATGTTTTTCATATACCAGAAATGTTTGAAGCTACTGACTGAATGAAAGGAGCTGGCATCTCACTCTCTTTGAATCTTCTTTATCATGCTAGGATTAACAGGAAAAAGCTAAAAATTTCAGAATTGCACCGTGCAATGTGGAGATATTACTGTTTGTGCATTTACAATATTCATTGATTTTTGCCATTGAAAAACATGTTTTTCATATACCAGAAATGTTTGAAGCTACTGACTGAATGAAAGGAGCTGGCATCTCACTCTCTTTGAATCTTCTTTATCATGCTAGGATTAGCAGGAAAAAGCAAAAAATTTCAGAATTGCACCTTGCAATGTGGAGATATTACTGTTTGTGCATTTACAATATTCATTGATTTTTGCCATTGAAAAACATGTTTTTCATATACCAGAAATGTTTGAAGCTACTGACTGAATGAAAGGAGCTGGCATCTCACTCTCTTTGAATCTTCTTTATCATGCTAGGATTAACAGGAAAAAGCTAAAAATTTCAGAATTGCACCGTGCAATGTGGAGATATTACTGTTTGTGCATTTACAATATTCATTGATTTTTGCCATTGAAAAACATGTTTTTCATATACCAGAAATGTTTGAAGCTACTGACTGAATGAAAGGAGCTGGCATCTCACTCTCTTTGAATCTTCTTTATCATGCTAGGATTAGCAGGAAAAAGCAAAAAATTTCAGAATTGCACCTTGCAATGTGGAGATATTACTGTTTGTGCATTTACAATATTCATTGATTTTTGCCATTGAAAAACATGTTTTTCATATACCAGAAATGTTTGAAGCTACTGACTGAATGAAAGGAGCTGGCATCTCACTCTCTTTGAATCTTATCATGCTAGGATTAACAGGAAAAAGCAAAAAATTTCAGAATTGCACCTTGCAATGTGGTGATATTACTGTTTGTGCATTTACAATATTCATTGATTTTTGCCATTGAAAAACATGTTTTTCATATACCAGAAATGTTTGAAGCTACTGACTGAATGAAAGGAGCTGGCATCTCACTCTCTTTGAATCTTCTTTATCATGCTAGGATTAACAGGAAAAAGCTAAAAATTTCAGAATTGCACCGTGCAATGTGGAGATATTACTGTTTGTGCATTTACAATATTCATTGATTTTTGCCATTGAAAAACATGTTTTTCATATACCAGAAATGTTTGAAGCTACTGACTGAATGAAAGGAGCTGGCATCTCACTCTCTTTGAATCTTCTTTATCATGCTAGGATTAACAGGAAAAAGCTAAAAATTTCAGAATTGCACCGTGCAATGTGGAGATATTACTGTTTGTGCATTTACAATATTCATTGATTTTTGCCATTGAAAAACATGTTTTTCATATACCAGAAATGTTTGAAGCTACTGACTGAATGAAAGGAGCTGGCATCTCACTCTCTTTGAATCTTCTTTATCATGCTAGGATTAGCAGGAAAAAGCAAAAAATTTCAGAATTGCACCTTGCAATGTGGAGATATTACTGTTTGTGCATTTACAATATTCATTGATTTTTGCCATTGAAAAACATGTTTTTCATATACCAGAAATGTTTGAAGCTACTGACTGAAAGGAGCTGGCATCTCACTCTCTTTGAATCTTCTTTATCATGCTAGGATTAACAGGAAAAAGCAAAAAATTTCAGAATTGCACCTTGCAATGTGGAGATATTACTGTTTGTGCATTTACAATATTCATTGATTTTTGCCATTGAAAAACATGTTTTTCATATACCAGAAATGTTTGAAGCTACTGACTGAATGAAAGGAGCTGGCATCTCACTCTCTTTGAATCTTCTTTATCATGCTAGGATTAGCAGGAAAAAGCAAAAAATTTCAGAATTGCACCTTGCAATGTGGAGATATTACTGCTTGTGCATTTACAATATTCATTGATTTTTGCCATTGAAAAACATGTTTTTCATATACCAGAAATGTTTGAAGCTACTGACTGAAAGGAGCTGGCATCTCACTCTCTTTGAATCTTCTTTATCATGCTAGGATTAACAGGAAAAAGCTAAAAATTTCAGAATTGCACCGTGCAATGTGGAGATATTACTGTTTGTGCATTTACAATATTCATTGATTTTTGCCATTGAAAAACATGTTTTTCATATACCAGAAATGTTTGAAGCTACTGACTGAATGAAAGGAGCTGGCATCTCACTCTCTTTGAATCTTCTTTATCATGCTAGGATTAGCAGGAAAAAGCAAAAAATTTCAGAATTGCACCTTGCAATGTGGAGATATTACTGTTTGTGCATTTACAATATTCATTGATTTTTGCCATTGAAAAACATGTTTTTCATATACCAGAAATGTTTGAAGCTACTGACTGAATGAAAGGAGCTGGCATCTCACTCTCTTTGAATCTTCTTTATCATGCTAGGATTAACAGGAAAAAGCTAAAAATTTCAGAATTGCACCGTGCAATGTGGAGATATTACTGTTTGTGCATTTACAATATTCATTGATTTTTGCCATTGAAAAACATGTTTTTCATATACCAGAAATGTTTGAAGCTACTGACTGAATGAAAGGAGCTGGCATCTCACTCTCTTTGAATCTTCTTTATCATGCTAGGATTAACAGGAAAAAGCTAAAAATTTCAGAATTGCACCGTGCAATGTGGAGATATTACTGTTTGTGCATTTACAATATTCATTGATTTTTGCCATTGAAAAACATGTTTTTCATATACCAGAAATGTTTGAAGCTACTGACTGAATGAAAGGAGCTGGCATCTCACTCTCTTTGAATCTTCTTTATCATGCTAGGATTAGCAGGAAAAAGCAAAAAATTTCAGAATTGCACCTTGCAATGTGGAGATATTACTGTTTGTGCATTTACAATATTCATTGATTTTTGCCATTGAAAAACATGTTTTTCATATACCAGAAATGTTTGAAGCTACTGACTGAATGAAAGGAGCTGGCATCTCACTCTCTTTGAATCTTCTTTATCATGCTAGGATTAACAGGAAAAAGCAAAAAATTTCAGAATTGCACCTTGCAATGTGGTGATATTACTGTTTGTGCATTTACAATATTCATTGATTTTTGCCATTGAAAAACATGTTTTTCATATACCAGAAATGTTTGAAGCTACTGACTGAATGAAAGGAGCTGGCATCTCACTCTCTTTGAATCTTCTTTATCATGCTAGGATTAACAGGAAAAAGCTAAAAATTTCAGAATTGCACCATGCAATGTGGAGATATTACTGTTTGTGCATTTACAATATTCATTGATTTTTGCCATTGAAAAACATGTTTTTCATATACCAGAAATGTTTGAAGCTACTGACTGAATGAAAGGAGCTGGCATCTCACTCTCTTTGAATCTTCTTTATCATGCTAGGATTAACAGGAAAAAGCAAAAAATTTCAGAATTGCACCGTGCAATGTGGAGATATTACTGTTTGTGCATTTACAATATTCATTGATTTTTGCCATTGAAAAACATGTTTTTCATATACCAGAAATGTTTGAAGCTACTGACTGAATGAAAGGAGCTGGCATCTCACTCTCTTTGAATCTTCTTTATCATGCTAGGATTAACAGGAAAAAGCTAAAAATTTCAGAATTGCACCGTGCAATGTGGAGATATTACTGTTTGTGCATTTACAATATTCATTGATTTTTGCCATTGAAAAACATGTTTTTCATATACCAGAAATGTTTGAAGCTACTGACTGAATGAAAGGAGCTGGCATCTCACTCTCTTTGAATCTTCTTTATCATGCTAGGATTAGCAGGAAAAAGCAAAAAATTTCAGAATTGCACCTTGCAATGTGGAGATATTACTGTTTGTGCATTTACAATATTCATTGATTTTTGCCATTGAAAAACATGTTTTTCATATACCAGAAATGTTTGAAGCTACTGACTGAATGAAAGGAGCTGGCATCTCACTCTCTTTGAATCTTCTTTATCATGCTAGGATTAACAGGAAAAAGCAAAAAATTTCAGAATTGCACCTTGCAATGTGGAGATATTACTGTTTGTGCATTTACAATATTCATTGATTTTTGCCATTGAAAAACATGTTTTTCATATACCAGAAATGTTTGAAGCTACTGACTGAATGAAAGGAGCTGGCATCTCACTCTCTTTGAATCTTCTTTATCATGCTAGGATTAACAGGAAAAAGCAAAAAATTTCAGAATTGCACCGTGCAATGTGGAGATATTACTGTTTGTGCATTTACAATATTCATTGATTTTTGCCATTGAAAAACATGTTTTTCATATACCAGAAATGTTTGAAGCTACTGACTGAATGAAAGGAGCTGGCATCTCACTCTCTTTGAATCTTCTTTATCATGCTAGGATTAACAGGAAAAAGCTAAAAATTTCAGAATTCCACTGTGCAATGTGGAGATATTACTGTTTGTGCATTTACAATATTCATTGATTTTTGCCATTGAAAAACATGTTTTTCATATACCAGAAATGTTTGAAGCTACTGACTGAATGAAAGGAGCTGGCATCTCACTCTCTTTGAATCTTCTTTATCATGCTAGGATTAACAGGAAAAAGCTAAAAATTTCAGAATTGCACCGTGCAATGTGGAGATATTACTGTTTGTGCATTTACAATATTCATTGATTTTTGCCATTGAAAAACATGTTTTTCATATACCAGAAATGTTTGAAGCTACTGACTGAATGAAAGGAGCTGGCATCTCACTCTCTTTGAATCTTCTTTATCATGCTAGGATTAACAGGAAAAAGCTAAAAATTTCAGAATTGCACCGTGCAATGTGGAGATATTACTGTTTGTGCATTTACAATATTCATTGATTTTTGCCATTGAAAAACATGTTTTTCATATACCAGAAATGTTTGAAGCTACTGACTGAATGAAAGGAGCTGGCATCTCACTCTCTTTGAATCTTCTTTATCATGCTAGGATTAGCAGGAAAAAGCAAAAAATTTCTGAATTGCACCTTGCAATGTGGAGATATTACTGTTTGTGCATTTACAATATTCATTGATTTTTGCCATTGAAAAACATGTTTTTCATATACCAGAAATGTTTGAAGCTACTGACTGAATGAAAGGAGCTGGCATCTCACTCTCTTTGAATCTTCTTTATCATGCTAGGATTAACAGGAAAAAGCTAAAAATTTCAGAATTGCACCGTGCAATGTGGAGATATTACTGTTTGTGCATTTACAATATTCATTGATTTTTGCCATTGAAAAACATGTTTTTCATATACCAGAAATGTTTGAAGCTACTGACTGAATGAAAGGAGCTGGCATCTCACTCTCTTTGAATCTTCTTTATCATGCTAGGATTAGCAGGAAAAAGCAAAAAATTTCAGAATTGCACCTTGCAATGTGGAGATATTACTGTTTGTGCATTTACAATATTCATTGATTTTTGCCATTGAAAAACATGTTTTTCATATACCAGAAATGTTTGAAGCTACTGACTGAATGAAAGGAGCTGGCATCTCACTCTCTTTGAATCTTCTTTATCATGCTAGGATTAACAGGAAAAAGCTAAAAATTTCAGAATTGCACCGTGCAATGTGGAGATATTACTGTTTGTGCATTTACAATATTCATTGATTTTTGCCATTGAAAAACATGTTTTTCATATACCAGAAATGTTTGAAGCTACTGACTGAATGAAAGGAGCTGGCATCTCACTCTCTTTGAATCTTCTTTATCATGCTAGGATTAGCAGGAAAAAGCAAAAAATTTCAGAATTGCACCTTGCAATGTGGAGATATTACTGTTTGTGCATTTACAATATTCATTGATTTTTGCCATTGAAAAACATGTTTTTCATATACCAGAAATGTTTGAAGCTACTGACTGAATGAAAGGAGCTGGCATCTCACTCTCTTTGAATCTTATCATGCTAGGATTAACAGGAAAAAGCAAAAAATTTCAGAATTGCACCTTGCAATGTGGTGATATTACTGTTTGTGCATTTACAATATTCATTGATTTTTGCCATTGAAAAACATGTTTTTCATATACCAGAAATGTTTGAAGCTACTGACTGAATGAAAGGAGCTGGCATCTCACTCTCTTTGAATCTTCTTTATCATGCTAGGATTAACAGGAAAAAGCTAAAAATTTCAGAATTCCACTGTGCAATGTGGAGATATTACTGTTTGTGCATTTACAATATTCATTGATTTTTGCCATTGAAAAACATGTTTTTCATATACCAGAAATGTTTGAAGCTACTGACTGAATGAAAGGAGCTGGCATCTCACTCTCTTTGAATCTTCTTTATCATGCTAGGATTAACAGGAAAAAGCTAAAAATTTCAGAATTGCACCGTGCAATGTGGAGATATTACTGTTTGTGCATTTACAATATTCATTGATTTTTGCCATTGAAAAACATGTTTTTCATATACCAGAAATGTTTGAAGCTACTGACTGAATGAAAGGAGCTGGCATCTCACTCTCTTTGAATCTTCTTTATCATGCTAGGATTAACAGGAAAAAGCTAAAAATTTCAGAATTGCACCGTGCAATGTGGAGATATTACTGTTTGTGCATTTACAATATTCATTGATTTTTGCCATTGAAAAACATGTTTTTCATATACCAGAAATGTTTGAAGCTACTGACTGAATGAAAGGAGCTGGCATCTCACTCTCTTTGAATCTTCTTTATCA
Organism: Phyllobates terribilis; assembly: GCF_046119375.1. NCBI lineage: Eukaryota > Metazoa > Chordata > Amphibia > Anura > Dendrobatidae > Phyllobates > Phyllobates terribilis. The sequence goes on along the minus strand of NW_027364115.1, from coordinate 262,330 downwards.
TGCTAGGATTAGCAGGAAAAAGCAAAAAATTTCAGAATTGCACCTTGCAATGTGGAGATATTACTGTTTGTGCATTTACAATATTCATTGATTTTTGCCATTGAAAAACATGTTTTTCATATACCAGAAATGTTTGAAGCTACTGACTGAATGAAAGGAGCTGGCATCTCACTCTCTTTGAATCTTCTTTATCATGCTAGGATTAACAGGAAAAAGCTAAAAATTTCAGAATTGCACCGTGCAATGTGGAGATATTACTGTTTGTGCATTTACAATATTCATTGATTTTTGCCATTGAAAAACATGTTTTTCATATACCAGAAATGTTTGAAGCTACTGACTGAATGAAAGGAGCTGGCATCTCACTCTCTTTGAATCTTCTTTATCATGCTAGGATTAGCAGGAAAAAGCAAAAAATTTCAGAATTGCACCTTGCAATGTGGAGATATTACTGTTTGTGCATTTACAATATTCATTGATTTTTGCCATTGAAAAACATGTTTTTCATATACCAGAAATGTTTGAAGCTACTGACTGAATGAAAGGAGCTGGCATCTCACTCTCTTTGAATCTTATCATGCTAGGATTAACAGGAAAAAGCAAAAAATTTCAGAATTGCACCTTGCAATGTGGTGATATTACTGTTTGTGCATTTACAATATTCATTGATTTTTGCCATTGAAAAACATGTTTTTCATATACCAGAAATGTTTGAAGCTACTGACTGAATGAAAGGAGCTGGCATCTCACTCTCTTTGAATCTTCTTTATCATGCTAGGATTAACAGGAAAAAGCTAAAAATTTCAGAATTGCACCATGCAATGTGGAGATATTACTGTTTGTGCATTTACAATATTCATTGATTTTTGCCATTGAAAAACATGTTTTTCATATACCAGAAATGTTTGAAGCTACTGACTGAATGAAAGGAGCTGGCATCTCACTCTCTTTGAATCTTCTTTATCATGCCAGGATTAGCAGGAAAAAGCAAAAAATTTCAGAATTGCACCTTGCAATGTGGAGATATTACTGTTTGTGCATTTACAATATTCATTGATTTTTGCCATTGAAAAACGTTTTTCATATACCAGAAATGTTTGAAGCTACTGACTGAATGAAAGGAGCTGGCATCTCACTCTCTTTGAATCTTCTTTATCATGCTAGGATTAACAGGAAAAAGCTAAAAATTTCAGAATTGCACCGTGCAATGTGGAGATATTACTGTTTGTGCATTTACAATATTCATTGATTTTTGCCATTGAAAAACATGTTTTTCATATACCAGAAATGTTTGAAGCTACTGACTGAATGAAAGGAGCTGGCATCTCACTCTCTTTGAATCTTCTTTATCATGCTAGGATTAGCAGGAAAAAGCAAAAAATTTCAGAATTGCACCTTGCAATGTGGAGATATTACTGCTTGTGCATTTACAATATTCATTGATTTTTGCCATTGAAAAACATGTTTTTCATATACCAGAAATGTTTGAAGCTACTGACTGAAAGGAGCTGGCATCTCACTCTCTTTGAATCTTCTTTATCATGCTAGGATTAACAGGAAAAAGCAAAAAATTTCAGAATTGCACCTTGCAATGTGGAGATATTACTGTTTGTGCATTTACAATATTCATTGATTTTTGCCATTGAAAAACGTTTTTCATATACCAGAAATGTTTGAAGCTACTGACTGAATGAAAGGAGCTGGCATCTCACTCTCTTTGAATCTTCTTTATCATGCTAGGATTAACAGGAAAAAGCTAAAAATTTCAGAATTGCACCGTGCAATGTGGAGATATTACTGTTTGTGCATTTACAATATTCATTGATTTTTGCCATTGAAAAACATGTTTTTCATATACCAGAAATGTTTGAAGCTACTGACTGAATGAAAGGAGCTGGCATCTCACTCTCTTTGAATCTTCTTTATCATGCTAGGATTAACAGGAAAAAGCTAAAAATTTCAGAATTGCACCGTGCAATGTGGAGATATTACTGTTTGTGCATTTACAATATTCATTGATTTTTGCCATTGAAAAACATGTTTTTCATATACCAGAAATGTTTGAAGCTACTGACTGAATGAAAGGAGCTGGCATCTCACTCTCTTTGAATCTTCTTTATCATGCTAGGATTAACAGGAAAAAGCTAAAAATTTCAGAATTGCACCGTGCAATGTGGAGATATTACTGTTTGTGCATTTACAATATTCATTGATTTTTGCCATTGAAAAACATGTTTTTCATATACCAGAAATGTTTGAAGCTACTGACTGAATGAAAGGAGCTGGCATCTCACTCTCTTTGAATCTTCTTTATCATGCTAGGATTAGCAGGAAAAAGCAAAAAATTTCAGAATTGCACCTTGCAATGTGGAGATATTACTGTTTGTGCATTTACAATATTCATTGATTTTTGCCATTGAAAAACATGTTTTTCATATACCAGAAATGTTTGAAGCTACTGACTGAATGAAAGGAGCTGGCATCTCACTCTCTTTGAATCTTCTTTATCATGCTAGGATTAACAGGAAAAAGCAAAAAATTTCAGAATTGCACCTTGCAATGTGGAGATATTACTGTTTGTGCATTTACAATATTCATTGATTTTTGCCATTGAAAAACATGTTTTTCATATACCAGAAATGTTTGAAGCTACTGACTGAATGAAAGGAGCTGGCATCTCACTCTCTTTGAATCTTCTTTATCATGCTAGGATTAACAGGAAAAAGCAAAAAATTTCAGAATTGCACCGTGCAATGTGGAGATATTACTGTTTGTGCATTTACAATATTCATTGATTTTTGCCATTGAAAAACATGTTTTTCATATACCAGAAATGTTTGAAGCTACTGACTGAATGAAAGGAGCTGGCATCTCACTCTCTTTGAATCTTCTTTATCATGCTAGGATTAACAGGAAAAAGCTAAAAATTTCAGAATTCCACTGTGCAATGTGGAGATATTACTGTTTGTGCATTTACAATATTCATTGATTTTTGCCATTGAAAAACATGTTTTTCATATACCAGAAATGTTTGAAGCTACTGACTGAATGAAAGGAGCTGGCATCTCACTCTCTTTGAATCTTCTTTATCATGCTAGGATTAACAGGAAAAAGCTAAAAATTTCAGAATTGCACCGTGCAATGTGGAGATATTACTGTTTGTGCATTTACAATATTCATTGATTTTTGCCATTGAAAAACATGTTTTTCATATACCAGAAATGTTTGAAGCTACTGACTGAATGAAAGGAGCTGGCATCTCACTCTCTTTGAATCTTCTTTATCATGCTAGGATTAACAGGAAAAAGCTAAAAATTTCAGAATTGCACCGTGCAATGTGGAGATATTACTGCTTGTGCATTTACAATATTCATTGATTTTTGCCATTGAAAAACATGTTTTTCATATACCAGAAATGTTTGAAGCTACTGACTGAATGAAAGGAGCTGGCATCTCACTCTCTTTGAATCTTCTTTATCATGCTAGGATTAGCAGGAAAAAGCAAAAAATTTCTGAATTGCACCTTGCAATGTGGAGATATTACTGTTTGTGCATTTACAATATTCATTGATTTTTGCCATTGAAAAACATGTTTTTCATATACCAGAAATGTTTGAAGCTACTGACTGAATGAAAGGAGCTGGCATCTCACTCTCTTTGAATCTTCTTTATCATGCTAGGATTAACAGGAAAAAGCTAAAAATTTCAGAATTGCACCGTGCAATGTGGAGATATTACTGTTTGTGCATTTACAATATTCATTGATTTTTGCCATTGAAAAACATGTTTTTCATATACCAGAAATGTTTGAAGCTACTGACTGAATGAAAGGAGCTGGCATCTCACTCTCTTTGAATCTTCTTTATCATGCTAGGATTAGCAGGAAAAAGCAAAAAATTTCAGAATTGCACCTTGCAATGTGGAGATATTACTGTTTGTGCATTTACAATATTCATTGATTTTTGCCATTGAAAAACATGTTTTTCATATACCAGAAATGTTTGAAGCTACTGACTGAATGAAAGGAGCTGGCATCTCACTCTCTTTGAATCTTCTTTATCATGCTAGGATTAACAGGAAAAAGCTAAAAATTTCAGAATTGCACCGTGCAATGTGGAGATATTACTGTTTGTGCATTTACAATATTCATTGATTTTTGCCATTGAAAAACATGTTTTTCATATACCAGAAATGTTTGAAGCTACTGACTGAATGAAAGGAGCTGGCATCTCACTCTCTTTGAATCTTCTTTATCATGCTAGGATTAGCAGGAAAAAGCAAAAAATTTCAGAATTGCACCTTGCAATGTGGAGATATTACTGTTTGTGCATTTACAATATTCATTGATTTTTGCCATTGAAAAACATGTTTTTCATATACCAGAAATGTTTGAAGCTACTGACTGAATGAAAGGAGCTGGCATCTCACTCTCTTTGAATCTTATCATGCTAGGATTAACAGGAAAAAGCAAAAAATTTCAGAATTGCACCTTGCAATGTGGTGATATTACTGTTTGTGCATTTACAATATTCATTGATTTTTGCCATTGAAAAACATGTTTTTCATATACCAGAAATGTTTGAAGCTACTGACTGAATGAAAGGAGCTGGCATCTCACTCTCTTTGAATCTTCTTTATCATGCTAGGATTAACAGGAAAAAGCTAAAAATTTCAGAATTCCACTGTGCAATGTGGAGATATTACTGTTTGTGCATTTACAATATTCATTGATTTTTGCCATTGAAAAACATGTTTTTCATATACCAGAAATGTTTGAAGCTACTGACTGAATGAAAGGAGCTGGCATCTCACTCTCTTTGAATCTTCTTTATCATGCTAGGATTAACAGGAAAAAGCTAAAAATTTCAGAATTGCACCGTGCAATGTGGAGATATTACTGTTTGTGCATTTACAATATTCATTGATTTTTGCCATTGAAAAACATGTTTTTCATATACCAGAAATGTTTGAAGCTACTGACTGAATGAAAGGAGCTGGCATCTCACTCTCTTTGAATCTTCTTTATCATGCTAGGATTAACAGGAAAAAGCTAAAAATTTCAGAATTGCACCGTGCAATGTGGAGATATTACTGTTTGTGCATTTACAATATTCATTGATTTTTGCCATTGAAAAACATGTTTTTCATATACCAGAAATGTTTGAAGCTACTGACTGAATGAAAGGAGCTGGCATCTCACTCTCTTTGAATCTTCTTTATCATGCTAGGATTAGCAGGAAAAAGCAAAAAATTTCAGAATTGCACCTTGCAATGTGGAGATATTACTGTTTGTGCATTTACAATATTCATTGATTTTTGCCATTGAAAAACATGTTTTTCATATACCAGAAATGTTTGAAGCTACTGACTGAATGAAAGGAGCTGGCATCTCACTCTCTTTGAATCTTCTTTATCATGCTAGGATTAACAGGAAAAAGCTAAAAATTTCAGAATTGCACCGTGCAATGTGGAGATATTACTGTTTGTGCATTTACAATATTCATTGATTTTTGCCATTGAAAAACATGTTTTTCATATACCAGAAATGTTTGAAGCTACTGACTGAATGAAAGGAGCTGGCATCTCACTCTCTTTGAATCTTCTTTATCATGCTAGGATTAGCAGGAAAAAGCAAAAAATTTCAGAATTGCACCTTGCAATGTGGAGATATTACTGTTTGTGCATTTACAATATTCATTGATTTTTGCCATTGAAAAACATGTTTTTCATATACCAGAAATGTTTGAAGCTACTGACTGAATGAAAGGAGCTGGCATCTCACTCTCTTTGAATCTTCTTTATCATGCTAGGATTAACAGGAAAAAGCTAAAAATTTCAGAATTGCACCGTGCAATGTGGAGATATTACTGTTTGTGCATTTACAATATTCATTGATTTTTGCCATTGAAAAACATGTTTTTCATATACCAGAAATGTTTGAAGCTACTGACTGAATGAAAGGAGCTGGCATCTCACTCTCTTTGAATCTTCTTTATCATGCTAGGATTAGCAGGAAAAAGCAAAAAATTTCAGAATTGCACCTTGCAATGTGGAGATATTACTGTTTGTGCATTTACAATATTCATTGATTTTTGCCATTGAAAAACATGTTTTTCATATACCAGAAATGTTTGAAGCTACTGACTGAATGAAAGGAGCTGGCATCTCACTCTCTTTGAATCTTATCATGCTAGGATTAACAGGAAAAAGCAAAAAATTTCAGAATTGCACCTTGCAATGTGGTGATATTACTGTTTGTGCATTTACAATATTCATTGATTTTTGCCATTGAAAAACATGTTTTTCATATACCAGAAATGTTTGAAGCTACTGACTGAATGAAAGGAGCTGGCATCTCACTCTCTTTGAATCTTCTTTATCATGCTAGGATTAACAGGAAAAAGCTAAAAATTTCAGAATTCCACTGTGCAATGTGGAGATATTACTGTTTGTGCATTTACAATATTCATTGATTTTTGCCATTGAAAAACATGTTTTTCATATACCAGAAATGTTTGAAGCTACTGACTGAATGAAAGGAGCTGGCATCTCACTCTCTTTGAATCTTCTTTATCATGCTAGGATTAACAGGAAAAAGCTAAAAATTTCAGAATTGCACCGTGCAATGTGGAGATATTACTGTTTGTGCATTTACAATATTCATTGATTTTTGCCATTGAAAAACATGTTTTTCATATACCAGAAATGTTTGAAGCTACTGACTGAATGAAAGGAGCTGGCATCTCACTCTCTTTGAATCTTCTTTATCATGCTAGGATTAACAGGAAAAAGCTAAAAATTTCAGAATTGCACCGTGCAATGTGGAGATATTACTGTTTGTGCATTTACAATATTCATTGATTTTTGCCATTGAAAAACATGTTTTTCATATACCAGAAATGTTTGAAGCTACTGACTGAATGAAAGGAGCTGGCATCTCACTCTCTTTGAATCTTCTTTATCATGCTAGGATTAGCAGGAAAAAGCAAAAAATTTCAGAATTGCACCTTGCAATGTGGAGATATTACTGTTTGTGCATTTACAATATTCATTGATTTTTGCCATTGAAAAACATGTTTTTCATATACCAGAAATGTTTGAAGCTACTGACTGAATGAAAGGAGCTGGCATCTCACTCTCTTTGAATCTTCTTTATCATGCTAGGATTAACAGGAAAAAGCTAAAAATTTCAGAATTGCACCGTGCAATGTGGAGATATTACTGTTTGTGCATTTACAATATTCATTGATTTTTGCCATTGAAAAACATGTTTTTCATATACCAGAAATGTTTGAAGCTACTGACTGAATGAAAGGAGCTGGCATCTCACTCTCTTTGAATCTTCTTTATCATGCTAGGATTAGCAGGAAAAAGCAAAAAATTTCAGAATTGCACCTTGCAATGTGGAGATATTACTGTTTGTGCATTTACAATATTCATTGATTTTTGCCATTGAAAAACATGTTTTTCATATACCAGAAATGTTTGAAGCTACTGACTGAATGAAAGGAGCTGGCATCTCACTCTCTTTGAATCTTCTTTATCATGCTAGGATTAACAGGAAAAAGCTAAAAATTTCAGAATTGCACCGTGCAATGTGGAGATATTACTGTTTGTGCATTTACAATATTCATTGATTTTTGCCATTGAAAAACATGTTTTTCATATACCAGAAATGTTTGAAGCTACTGACTGAATGAAAGGAGCTGGCATCTCTCTTTGAATCTTCTTTATCATGCTAGGATTAGCAGGAAAAAGCAAAAAATTTCAGAATTGCACCTTGCAATGTGGAGATATTACTGTTTGTGCATTTACAATATTCATTGATTTTTGCCATTGAAAAACATGTTTTTCATATACCAGAAATGTTTGAAGCTACTGACTGAATGAAAGGAGCTGGCATCTCACTCTCTTTGAATCTTATCATGCTAGGATTAACAGGAAAAAGCAAAAAATTTCAGAATTGCACCTTGCAATGTGGTGATATTACTGTTTGTGCATTTACAATATTCATTGATTTTTGCCATTGAAAAACATGTTTTTCATATACCAGAAATGTTTGAAGCTACTGACTGAATGAAAGGAGCTGGCATCTCACTCTCTTTGAATCTTCTTTATCATGCTAGGATTAACAGGAAAAAGCTAAAAATTTCAGAATTCCACTGTGCAATGTGGAGATATTACTGTTTGTGCATTTACAATATTCATTGATTTTTGCCATTGAAAAACATGTTTTTCATATACCAGAAATGTTTGAAGCTACTGACTGAATGAAAGGAGCTGGCATCTCACTCTCTTTGAATCTTTATCATGCTAGGATTAACAGGAAAAAGCTAAAAATTTCAGAATTGCACCGTGCAATGTGGAGATATTACTGTTTGTGCATTTACAATATTCATTGATTTTTGCCATTGAAAAACATGTTTTTCATATACCAGAAATGTTTGAAGCTACTGACTGAATGAAAGGAGCTGGCATCTCACTCTCTTTGAATCTTCTTTATCATGCTAGGATTAACAGGAAAAAGCTAAAAATTTCAGAATTGCACCGTGCAATGTGGAGATATTACTGTTTGTGCATTTACAATATTCATTGATTTTTGCCATTGAAAAACATGTTTTTCATATACCAGAAATGTTTGAAGCTACTGACTGAATGAAAGGAGCTGGCATCTCACTCTCTTTGAATCTTCTTTATCATGCTAGGATTAGCAGGAAAAAGCAAAAAATTTCAGAATTGCACCTTGCAATGTGGAGATATTACTGTTTGTGCATTTACAATATTCATTGATTTTTGCCATTGAAAAACATGTTTTTCATATACCAGAAATGTTTGAAGCTACTGACTGAATGAAAGGAGCTGGCATCTCACTCTCTTTGAATCTTCTTTATCATGCTAGGATTAACAGGAAAAAGCTAAAAATTTCAGAATTGCACCGTGCAATGTGGAGATATTACTGTTTGTGCATTTACAATATTCATTGATTTTTGCCATTGAAAAACATGTTTTTCATATACCAGAAATGTTTGAAGCTACTGACTGAATGAAAGGAGCTGGCATCTCTCTTTGAATCTTCTTTATCATGCTAGGATTAGCAGGAAAAAGCAAAAAATTTCAGAATTGCACCTTGCAATGTGGAGATATTACTGTTTGTGCATTTACAATATTCATTGATTTTTGCCATTGAAAAACATGTTTTTCATATACCAGAAATGTTTGAAGCTACTGACTGAATGAAAGGAGCTGGCATCTCACTCTCTTTGAATCTTATCATGCTAGGATTAACAGGAAAAAGCAAAAAATTTCAGAATTGCACCTTGCAATGTGGTGATATTACTGTTTGTGCATTTACAATATTCATTGATTTTTGCCATTGAAAAACATGTTTTTCATATACCAGAAATGTTTGAAGCTACTGACTGAATGAAAGGAGCTGGCATCTCACTCTCTTTGAATCTTCTTTATCATGCTAGGATTAACAGGAAAAAGCTAAAAATTTCAGAATTCCACTGTGCAATGTGGAGATATTACTGTTTGTGCATTTACAATATTCATTGATTTTTGCCATTGAAAAACATGTTTTTCATATACCAGAAATGTTTGAAGCTACTGACTGAATGAAAGGAGCTGGCATCTCACTCTCTTTGAATCTTTATCATGCTAGGATTAACAGGAAAAAGCTAAAAATTTCAGAATTGCACCGTGCAATGTGGAGATATTACTGTTTGTGCATTTACAATATTCATTGATTTTTGCCATTGAAAAACATGTTTTTCATATACCAGAAATGTTTGAAGCTACTGACTGAATGAAAGGAGCTGGCATCTCACTCTCTTTGAATCTTCTTTATCATGCTAGGATTAACAGGAAAAAGCTAAAAATTTCAGAATTGCACCGTGCAATGTGGAGATATTACTGTTTGTGCATTTACAATATTCATTGATTTTTGCCATTGAAAAACATGTTTTTCATATACCAGAAATGTTTGAAGCTACTGACTGAATGAAAGGAGCTGGCATCTCACTCTCTTTGAATCTTCTTTATCATGCTAGGATTAGCAGGAAAAAGCAAAAAATTTCAGAATTGCACCTTGCAATGTGGAGATATTACTGTTTGTGCATTTACAATATTCATTGATTTTTGCCATTGAAAAACATGTTTTTCATATACCAGAAATGTTTGAAGCTACTGACTGAATGAAAGGAGCTGGCATCTCACTCTCTTTGAATCTTCTTTATCATGCTAGGATTAACAGGAAAAAGCTAAAAATTTCAGAATTGCACCGTGCAATGTGGAGATATTACTGTTTGTGCATTTACAATATTCATTGATTTTTGCCATTGAAAAACATGTTTTTCATATACCAGAAATGTTTGAAGCTACTGACTGAATGAAAGGAGCTGGCATCTCACTCTCTTTGAATCTTCTTTATCATGCTAGGATTAGCAGGAAAAAGCAAAAAATTTCAGAATTGCACCTTGCAATGTGGAGATATTACTGTTTGTGCATTTACAATATTCATTGATTTTTGCCATTGAAAAACATGTTTTTCATATACCAGAAATGTTTGAAGCTACTGACTGAATGAAAGGAGCTGGCATCTCACTCTCTTTGAATCTTATCATGCTAGGATTAACAGGAAAAAGCAAAAAATTTCAGAATTGCACCTTGCAATGTGGTGATATTACTGTTTGTGCATTTACAATATTCATTGATTTTTGCCATTGAAAAACATGTTTTTCATATACCAGAAATGTTTGAAGCTACTGACTGAATGAAAGGAGCTGGCATCTCACTCTCTTTGAATCTTCTTTATCATGCTAGGATTAACAGGAAAAAGCTAAAAATTTCAGAATTGCACCATGCAATGTGGAGATATTACTGTTTGTGCATTTACAATATTCATTGATTTTTGCCATTGAAAAACATGTTTTTCATATACCAGAAATGTTTGAAGCTACTGACTGAATGAAAGGAGCTGGCATCTCACTCTCTTTGAATCTTCTTTATCATGCCAGGATTAGCAGGAAAAAGCAAAAAATTTCAGAATTGCACCTTGCAATGTGGAGATATTACTGTTTGTGCATTTACAATATTCATTGATTTTTGCCATTGAAAAACGTTTTTCATATACCAGAAATGTTTGAAGCTACTGACTGAATGAAAGGAGCTGGCATCTCACTCTCTTTGAATCTTCTTTATCATGCTAGGATTAACAGGAAAAAGCTAAAAATTTCAGAATTGCACCGTGCAATGTGGAGATATTACTGTTTGTGCATTTACAATATTCATTGATTTTTGCCATTGAAAAACATGTTTTTCATATACCAGAAATGTTTGAAGCTACTGACTGAATGAAAGGAGCTGGCATCTCACTCTCTTTGAATCTTCTTTATCATGCTAGGATTAGCAGGAAAAAGCAAAAAATTTCAGAATTGCACCTTGCAATGTGGAGATATTACTGCTTGTGCATTTACAATATTCATTGATTTTTGCCATTGAAAAACATGTTTTTCATATACCAGAAATGTTTGAAGCTACTGACTGAAAGGAGCTGGCATCTCACTCTCTTTGAATCTTCTTTATCATGCTAGGATTAACAGGAAAAAGCAAAAAATTTCAGAATTGCACCTTGCAATGTGGAGATATTACTGTTTGTGCATTTACAATATTCATTGATTTTTGCCATTGAAAAACGTTTTTCATATACCAGAAATGTTTGAAGCTACTGACTGAATGAAAGGAGCTGGCATCTCACTCTCTTTGAATCTTCTTTATCATGCTAGGATTAACAGGAAAAAGCTAAAAATTTCAGAATTGCACCGTGCAATGTGGAGATATTACTGTTTGTGCATTTACAATATTCATTGATTTTTGCCATTGAAAAACATGTTTTTCATATACCAGAAATGTTTGAAGCTACTGACTGAATGAAAGGAGCTGGCATCTCACTCTCTTTGAATCTTCTTTATCATGCTAGGATTAACAGGAAAAAGCTAAAAATTTCAGAATTGCACCGTGCAATGTGGAGATATTACTGTTTGTGCATTTACAATATTCATTGATTTTTGCCATTGAAAAACATGTTTTTCATATACCAGAAATGTTTGAAGCTACTGACTGAATGAAAGGAGCTGGCATCTCACTCTCTTTGAATCTTCTTTATCATGCTAGGATTAACAGGAAAAAGCTAAAAATTTCAGAATTGCACCGTGCAATGTGGAGATATTACTGTTTGTGCATTTACAATATTCATTGATTTTTGCCATTGAAAAACATGTTTTTCATATACCAGAAATGTTTGAAGCTACTGACTGAATGAAAGGAGCTGGCATCTCACTCTCTTTGAATCTTCTTTATCATGCTAGGATTAACAGGAAAAAGCTAAAAATTTCAGAATTGCACCGTGCAATGTGGAGATATTACTGTTTGTGCATTTACAATATTCATTGATTTTTGCCATTGAAAAACATGTTTTTCATATACCAGAAATGTTTGAAGCTACTGACTGAATGAAAGGAGCTGGCATCTCACTCTCTTTGAATCTTCTTTATCATGCTAGGATTAGCAGGAAAAAGCAAAAAATTTCTGAATTGCACCTTGCAATGTGGAGATATTACTGTTTGTGCATTTACAATATTCATTGATTTTTGCCATTGAAAAACATGTTTTTCATATACCAGAAATGTTTGAAGCTACTGACTGAATGAAAGGAGCTGGCATCTCACTCTCTTTGAATCTTCTTTATCATGCTAGGATTAACAGGAAAAAGCTAAAAATTTCAGAATTGCACCGTGCAATGTGGAGATATTACTGTTTGTGCATTTACAATATTCATTGATTTTTGCCATTGAAAAACATGTTTTTCATATACCAGAAATGTTTGAAGCTACTGACTGAATGAAAGGAGCTGGCATCTCACTCTCTTTGAATCTTCTTTATCATGCTAGGATTAGCAGGAAAAAGCAAAAAATTTCAGAATTGCACCTTGCAATGTGGAGATATTACTGTTTGTGCATTTACAATATTCATTGATTTTTGCCATTGAAAAACATGTTTTTCATATACCAGAAATGTTTGAAGCTACTGACTGAATGAAAGGAGCTGGCATCTCACTCTCTTTGAATCTTCTTTATCATGCTAGGATTAACAGGAAAAAGCTAAAAATTTCAGAATTGCACCGTGCAATGTGGAGATATTACTGTTTGTGCATTTACAATATTCATTGATTTTTGCCATTGAAAAACATGTTTTTCATATACCAGAAATGTTTGAAGCTACTGACTGAATGAAAGGAGCTGGCATCTCACTCTCTTTGAATCTTCTTTATCATGCTAGGATTAGCAGGAAAAAGCAAAAAATTTCAGAATTGCACCTTGCAATGTGGAGATATTACTGTTTGTGCATTTACAATATTCATTGATTTTTGCCATTGAAAAACATGTTTTTCATATACCAGAAATGTTTGAAGCTACTGACTGAATGAAAGGAGCTGGCATCTCACTCTCTTTGAATCTTATCATGCTAGGATTAACAGGAAAAAGCAAAAAATTTCAGAATTGCACCTTGCAATGTGGTGATATTACTGTTTGTGCATTTACAATATTCATTGATTTTTGCCATTGAAAAACATGTTTTTCATATACCAGAAATGTTTGAAGCTACTGACTGAATGAAAGGAGCTGGCATCTCACTCTCTTTGAATCTTCTTTATCATGCTAGGATTAACAGGAAAAAGCTAAAAATTTCAGAATTCCACTGTGCAATGTGGAGATATTACTGTTTGTGCATTTACAATATTCATTGATTTTTGCCATTGAAAAACATGTTTTTCATATACCAGAAATGTTTGAAGCTACTGACTGAATGAAAGGAGCTGGCATCTCACTCTCTTTGAATCTTCTTTATCATGCTAGGATTAACAGGAAAAAGCAAAAAATTTCAGAATTGCACCGTGCAATGTGGAGATATTACTGTTTGTGCATTTACAATATTCATTGATTTTTGCCATTGAAAAACATGTTTTTCATATACCAGAAATGTTTGAAGCTACTGACTGAATGAAAGGAGCTGGCATCTCACTCTCTTTGAATCTTATCATGCTAGGATTAACAGGAAAAAGCAAAAAATTTCAGAATTGCACCTTGCAATGTGGTGATATTACTGTTTGTGCATTTACAATATTCATTGATTTTTGCCATTGAAAAACATGTTTTTCATATACCAGAAATGTTTGAAGCTACTGACTGAATGAAAGGAGCTGGCATCTCACTCTCTTTGAATCTTCTTTATCATGCTAGGATTAACAGGAAAAAGCTAAAAATTTCAGAATTCCACTGTGCAATGTGGAGATATTACTGTTTGTGCATTTACAATATTCATTGATTTTTGCCATTGAAAAACATGTTTTTCATATACCAGAAATGTTTGAAGCTACTGACTGAATGAAAGGAGCTGGCATCTCACTCTCTTTGAATCTTCTTTATCATGCTAGGATTAACAGGAAAAAGCTAAAAATTTCAGAATTGCACCGTGCAATGTGGAGATATTACTGTTTGTGCATTTACAATATTCATTGATTTTTGCCATTGAAAAACATGTTTTTCATATACCAGAAATGTTTGAAGCTACTGACTGAATGAAAGGAGCTGGCATCTCACTCTCTTTGAATCTTCTTTATCATGCTAGGATTAACAGGAAAAAGCTAAAAATTTCAGAATTGCACCGTGCAATGTGGAGATATTACTGTTTGTGCATTTACAATATTCATTGATTTTTGCCATTGAAAAACATGTTTTTCATATACCAGAAATGTTTGAAGCTACTGACTGAATGAAAGGAGCTGGCATCTCACTCTCTTTGAATCTTCTTTATCATGCTAGGATTAGCAGGAAAAAGCAAAAAATTTCAGAATTGCACCTTGCAATGTGGAGATATTACTGTTTGTGCATTTACAATATTCATTGATTTTTGCCATTGAAAAACATGTTTTTCATATACCAGAAATGTTTGAAGCTACTGACTGAATGAAAGGAGCTGGCATCTCACTCTCTTTGAATCTTCTTTATCATGCTAGGATTAACAGGAAAAAGCAAAAAATTTCAGAATTGCACCTTGCAATGTGGTGATATTACTGTTTGTGCATTTACAATATTCATTGATTTTTGCCATTGAAAAACATGTTTTTCATATACCAGAAATGTTTGAAGCTACTGACTGAATGAAAGGAGCTGGCATCTCACTCTCTTTGAATCTTCTTTATCATGCTAGGATTAACAGGAAAAAGCTAAAAATTTCAGAATTGCACCATGCAATGTGGAGATATTACTGTTTGTGCATTTACAATATTCATTGATTTTTGCCATTGAAAAACATGTTTTTCATATACCAGAAATGTTTGAAGCTACTGACTGAATGAAAGGAGCTGGCATCTCACTCTCTTTGAATCTTCTTTATCATGCTAGGATTAACAGGAAAAAGCAAAAAATTTCAGAATTGCACCGTGCAATGTGGAGATATTACTGTTTGTGCATTTACAATATTCATTGATTTTTGCCATTGAAAAACATGTTTTTCATATACCAGAAATGTTTGAAGCTACTGACTGAATGAAAGGAGCTGGCATCTCACTCTCTTTGAATCTTCTTTATCATGCTAGGATTAACAGGAAAAAGCTAAAAATTTCAGAATTGCACCGTGCAATGTGGAGATATTACTGTTTGTGCATTTACAATATTCATTGATTTTTGCCATTGAAAAACATGTTTTTCATATACCAGAAATGTTTGAAGCTACTGACTGAATGAAAGGAGCTGGCATCTCACTCTCTTTGAATCTTCTTTATCATGCTAGGATTAGCAGGAAAAAGCAAAAAATTTCAGAATTGCACCTTGCAATGTGGAGATATTACTGTTTGTGCATTTACAATATTCATTGATTTTTGCCATTGAAAAACATGTTTTTCATATACCAGAAATGTTTGAAGCTACTGACTGAATGAAAGGAGCTGGCATCTCACTCTCTTTGAATCTTCTTTATCATGCTAGGATTAACAGGAAAAAGCAAAAAATTTCAGAATTGCACCTTGCAATGTGGAGATATTACTGTTTGTGCATTTACAATATTCATTGATTTTTGCCATTGAAAAACATGTTTTTCATATACCAGAAATGTTTGAAGCTACTGACTGAATGAAAGGAGCTGGCATCTCACTCTCTTTGAATCTTCTTTATCATGCTAGGATTAACAGGAAAAAGCAAAAAATTTCAGAATTGCACCGTGCAATGTGGAGATATTACTGTTTGTGCATTTACAATATTCATTGATTTTTGCCATTGAAAAACATGTTTTTCATATACCAGAAATGTTTGAAGCTACTGACTGAATGAAAGGAGCTGGCATCTCACTCTCTTTGAATCTTCTTTATCATGCTAGGATTAACAGGAAAAAGCTAAAAATTTCAGAATTCCACTGTGCAATGTGGAGATATTACTGTTTGTGCATTTACAATATTCATTGATTTTTGCCATTGAAAAACATGTTTTTCATATACCAGAAATGTTTGAAGCTACTGACTGAATGAAAGGAGCTGGCATCTCACTCTCTTTGAATCTTCTTTATCATGCTAGGATTAACAGGAAAAAGCTAAAAATTTCAGAATTGCACCGTGCAATGTGGAGATATTACTGTTTGTGCATTTACAATATTCATTGATTTTTGCCATTGAAAAACATGTTTTTCATATACCAGAAATGTTTGAAGCTACTGACTGAATGAAAGGAGCTGGCATCTCACTCTCTTTGAATCTTCTTTATCATGCTAGGATTAACAGGAAAAAGCTAAAAATTTCAGAATTGCACCGTGCAATGTGGAGATATTACTGTTTGTGCATTTACAATATTCATTGATTTTTGCCATTGAAAAACATGTTTTTCATATACCAGAAATGTTTGAAGCTACTGACTGAATGAAAGGAGCTGGCATCTCACTCTCTTTGAATCTTCTTTATCATGCTAGGATTAGCAGGAAAAAGCAAAAAATTTCTGAATTGCACCTTGCAATGTGGAGATATTACTGTTTGTGCATTTACAATATTCATTGATTTTTGCCATTGAAAAACATGTTTTTCATATACCAGAAATGTTTGAAGCTACTGACTGAATGAAAGGAGCTGGCATCTCACTCTCTTTGAATCTTCTTTATCATGCTAGGATTAACAGGAAAAAGCTAAAAATTTCAGAATTGCACCGTGCAATGTGGAGATATTACTGTTTGTGCATTTACAATATTCATTGATTTTTGCCATTGAAAAACATGTTTTTCATATACCAGAAATGTTTGAAGCTACTGACTGAATGAAAGGAGCTGGCATCTCACTCTCTTTGAATCTTCTTTATCATGCTAGGATTAGCAGGAAAAAGCAAAAAATTTCAGAATTGCACCTTGCAATGTGGAGATATTACTGTTTGTGCATTTACAATATTCATTGATTTTTGCCATTGAAAAACATGTTTTTCATATACCAGAAATGTTTGAAGCTACTGACTGAATGAAAGGAGCTGGCATCTCACTCTCTTTGAATCTTCTTTATCATGCTAGGATTAACAGGAAAAAGCTAAAAATTTCAGAATTGCACCGTGCAATGTGGAGATATTACTGTTTGTGCATTTACAATATTCATTGATTTTTGCCATTGAAAAACATGTTTTTCATATACCAGAAATGTTTGAAGCTACTGACTGAATGAAAGGAGCTGGCATCTCACTCTCTTTGAATCTTCTTTATCATGCTAGGATTAGCAGGAAAAAGCAAAAAATTTCAGAATTGCACCTTGCAATGTGGAGATATTACTGTTTGTGCATTTACAATATTCATTGATTTTTGCCATTGAAAAACATGTTTTTCATATACCAGAAATGTTTGAAGCTACTGACTGAATGAAAGGAGCTGGCATCTCACTCTCTTTGAATCTTATCATGCTAGGATTAACAGGAAAAAGCAAAAAATTTCAGAATTGCACCTTGCAATGTGGTGATATTACTGTTTGTGCATTTACAATATTCATTGATTTTTGCCATTGAAAAACATGTTTTTCATATACCAGAAATGTTTGAAGCTACTGACTGAATGAAAGGAGCTGGCATCTCACTCTCTTTGAATCTTCTTTATCATGCTAGGATTAACAGGAAAAAGCTAAAAATTTCAGAATTCCACTGTGCAATGTGGAGATATTACTGTTTGTGCATTTACAATATTCATTGATTTTTGCCATTGAAAAACATGTTTTTCATATACCAGAAATGTTTGAAGCTACTGACTGAATGAAAGGAGCTGGCATCTCACTCTCTTTGAATCTTCTTTATCATGCTAGGATTAACAGGAAAAAGCTAAAAATTTCAGAATTGCACCGTGCAATGTGGAGATATTACTGTTTGTGCATTTACAATATTCATTGATTTTTGCCATTGAAAAACATGTTTTTCATATACCAGAAATGTTTGAAGCTACTGACTGAATGAAAGGAGCTGGCATCTCACTCTCTTTGAATCTTCTTTATCATGCTAGGATTAACAGGAAAAAGCTAAAAATTTCAGAATTGCACCGTGCAATGTGGAGATATTACTGTTTGTGCATTTACAATATTCATTGATTTTTGCCATTGAAAAACATGTTTTTCATATACCAGAAATGTTTGAAGCTACTGACTGAATGAAAGGAGCTGGCATCTCACTCTCTTTGAATCTTCTTTATCATGCTAGGATTAGCAGGAAAAAGCAAAAAATTTCAGAATTGCACCTTGCAATGTGGAGATATTACTGTTTGTGCATTTACAATATTCATTGATTTTTGCCATTGAAAAACATGTTTTTCATATACCAGAAATGTTTGAAGCTACTGACTGAATGAAAGGAGCTGGCATCTCACTCTCTTTGAATCTTCTTTATCATGCTAGGATTAACAGGAAAAAGCTAAAAATTTCAGAATTGCACCGTGCAATGTGGAGATATTACTGTTTGTGCATTTACAATATTCATTGATTTTTGCCATTGAAAAACATGTTTTTCATATACCAGAAATGTTTGAAGCTACTGACTGAATGAAAGGAGCTGGCATCTCACTCTCTTTGAATCTTCTTTATCATGCTAGGATTAGCAGGAAAAAGCAAAAAATTTCAGAATTGCACCTTGCAATGTGGAGATATTACTGTTTGTGCATTTACAATATTCATTGATTTTTGCCATTGAAAAACATGTTTTTCATATACCAGAAATGTTTGAAGCTACTGACTGAATGAAAGGAGCTGGCATCTCACTCTCTTTGAATCTTATCATGCTAGGATTAACAGGAAAAAGCAAAAAATTTCAGAATTGCACCTTGCAATGTGGTGATATTACTGTTTGTGCATTTACAATATTCATTGATTTTTGCCATTGAAAAACATGTTTTTCATATACCAGAAATGTTTGAAGCTACTGACTGAATGAAAGGAGCTGGCATCTCACTCTCTTTGAATCTTCTTTATCATGCTAGGATTAACAGGAAAAAGCTAAAAATTTCAGAATTGCACCATGCAATGTGGAGATATTACTGTTTGTGCATTTACAATATTCATTGATTTTTGCCATTGAAAAACATGTTTTTCATATACCAGAAATGTTTGAAGCTACTGACTGAATGAAAGGAGCTGGCATCTCACTCTCTTTGAATCTTCTTTATCATGCCAGGATTAGCAGGAAAAAGCAAAAAATTTCAGAATTGCACCTTGCAATGTGGAGATATTACTGTTTGTGCATTTACAATATTCATTGATTTTTGCCATTGAAAAACGTTTTTCATATACCAGAAATGTTTGAAGCTACTGACTGAATGAAAGGAGCTGGCATCTCACTCTCTTTGAATCTTCTTTATCATGCTAGGATTAACAGGAAAAAGCTAAAAATTTCAGAATTGCACCGTGCAATGTGGAGATATTACTGTTTGTGCATTTACAATATTCATTGATTTTTGCCATTGAAAAACATGTTTTTCATATACCAGAAATGTTTGAAGCTACTGACTGAATGAAAGGAGCTGGCATCTCACTCTCTTTGAATATTCTTTATCATGCTAGGATTAGCAGGAAAAAGCAAAAAATTTCAGAATTGCACCTTGCAATGTGGAGATATTACTGCTTGTGCATTTACAATATTCATTGATTTTTGCCATTGAAAAACATGTTTTTCATATACCAGAAATGTTTGAAGCTACTGACTGAAAGGAGCTGGCATCTCACTCTCTTTGAATCTTCTTTATCATGCTAGGATTAACAGGAAAAAGCAAAAAATTTCAGAATTGCACCTTGCAATGTGGAGATATTACTGTTTGTGCATTTACAATATTCATTGATTTTTGCCATTGAAAAACGTTTTTCATATACCAGAAATGTTTGAAGCTACTGACTGAATGAAAGGAGCTGGCATCTCACTCTCTTTGAATCTTCTTTATCATGCTAGGATTAACAGGAAAAAGCTAAAAATTTCAGAATTGCACCGTGCAATGTGGAGATATTACTGTTTGTGCATTTACAATATTCATTGATTTTTGCCATTGAAAAACATGTTTTTCATATACCAGAAATGTTTGAAGCTACTGACTGAATGAAAGGAGCTGGCATCTCACTCTCTTTGAATCTTCTTTATCATGCTAGGATTAACAGGAAAAAGCTAAAAATTTCAGAATTGCACCGTGCAATGTGGAGATATTACTGTTTGTGCATTTACAATATTCATTGATTTTTGCCATTGAAAAACATGTTTTTCATATACCAGAAATGTTTGAAGCTACTGACTGAATGAAAGGAGCTGGCATCTCACTCTCTTTGAATCTTCTTTATCATGCTAGGATTAACAGGAAAAAGCTAAAAATTTCAGAATTGCACCGTGCAATGTGGAGATATTACTGTTTGTGCATTTACAATATTCATTGATTTTTGCCATTGAAAAACATGTTTTTCATATACCAGAAATGTTTGAAGCTACTGACTGAATGAAAGGAGCTGGCATCTCACTCTCTTTGAATCTTCTTTATCATGCTAGGATTAGCAGGAAAAAGCAAAAAATTTCAGAATTGCACCTTGCAATGTGGAGATATTACTGTTTGTGCATTTACAATATTCATTGATTTTTGCCATTGAAAAACATGTTTTTCATATACCAGAAATGTTTGAAGCTACTGACTGAATGAAAGGAGCTGGCATCTCACTCTCTTTGAATCTTCTTTATCATGCTAGGATTAACAGGAAATAGCAAAAAATTTCAGAATTGCACCTTGCAATGTGGAGATATTACTGTTTGTGCATTTACAATATTCATTGATTTTTGCCATTGAAAAACATGTTTTTCATATACCAGAAATGTTTGAAGCTACTGACTGAATGAAAGGAGCTGGCATCTCACTCTCTTTGAATCTTCTTTATCATGCTAGGATTAACAGGAAAAAGCAAAAAATTTCAGAATTGCACCGTGCAATGTGGAGATATTACTGTTTGTGCATTTACAATATTCATTGATTTTTGCCATTGAAAAACATGTTTTTCATATACCAGAAATGTTTGAAGCTACTGACTGAATGAAAGGAGCTGGCATCTCACTCTCTTTGAATCTTCTTTATCATGCTAGGATTAACAGGAAAAAGCTAAAAATTTCAGAATTCCACTGTGCAATGTGGAGATATTACTGTTTGTGCATTTACAATATTCATTGATTTTTGCCATTGAAAAACATGTTTTTCATATACCAGAAATGTTTGAAGCTACTGACTGAATGAAAGGAGCTGGCATCTCACTCTCTTTGAATCTTCTTTATCATGCTAGGATTAACAGGAAAAAGCTAAAAATTTCAGAATTGCACCGTGCAATGTGGAGATATTACTGTTTGTGCATTTACAATATTCATTGATTTTTGCCATTGAAAAACATGTTTTTCATATACCAGAAATGTTTGAAGCTACTGACTGAATGAAAGGAGCTGGCATCTCACTCTCTTTGAATCTTCTTTATCATGCTAGGATTAACAGGAAAAAGCTAAAAATTTCAGAATTGCACCGTGCAATGTGGAGATATTACTGTTTGTGCATTTACAATATTCATTGATTTTTGCCATTGAAAAACATGTTTTTCATATACCAGAAATGTTTGAAGCTACTGACTGAATGAAAGGAGCTGGCATCTCACTCTCTTTGAATCTTCTTTATCATGCTAGGATTAGCAGGAAAAAGCAAAAAATTTCTGAATTGCACCTTGCAATGTGGAGATATTACTGTTTGTGCATTTACAATATTCATTGATTTTTGCCATTGAAAAACATGTTTTTCATATACCAGAAATGTTTGAAGCTACTGACTGAATGAAAGGAGCTGGCATCTCACTCTCTTTGAATCTTCTTTATCATGCTAGGATTAACAGGAAAAAGCTAAAAATTTCAGAATTGCACCGTGCAATGTGGAGATATTACTGTTTGTGCATTTACAATATTCATTGATTTTTGCCATTGAAAAACATGTTTTTCATATACCAGAAATGTTTGAAGCTACTGACTGAATGAAAGGAGCTGGCATCTCACTCTCTTTGAATCTTCTTTATCATGCTAGGATTAGCAGGAAAAAGCAAAAAATTTCAGAATTGCACCTTGCAATGTGGAGATATTACTGTTTGTGCATTTACAATATTCATTGATTTTTGCCATTGAAAAACATGTTTTTCATATACCAGAAATGTTTGAAGCTACTGACTGAATGAAAGGAGCTGGCATCTCACTCTCTTTGAATCTTCTTTATCATGCTAGGATTAACAGGAAAAAGCTAAAAATTTCAGAATTGCACCGTGCAATGTGGAGATATTACTGTTTGTGCATTTACAATATTCATTGATTTTTGCCATTGAAAAACATGTTTTTCATATACCAGAAATGTTTGAAGCTACTGACTGAATGAAAGGAGCTGGCATCTCACTCTCTTTGAATCTTCTTTATCATGCTAGGATTAGCAGGAAAAAGCAAAAAATTTCAGAATTGCACCTTGCAATGTGGAGATATTACTGTTTGTGCATTTACAATATTCATTGATTTTTGCCATTGAAAAACATGTTTTTCATATACCAGAAATGTTTGAAGCTACTGACTGAATGAAAGGAGCTGGCATCTCACTCTCTTTGAATCTTATCATGCTAGGATTAACAGGAAAAAGCAAAAAATTTCAGAATTGCACCTTGCAATGTGGTGATATTACTGTTTGTGCATTTACAATATTCATTGATTTTTGCCATTGAAAAACATGTTTTTCATATACCAGAAATGTTTGAAGCTACTGACTGAATGAAAGGAGCTGGCATCTCACTCTCTTTGAATCTTCTTTATCATGCTAGGATTAACAGGAAAAAGCTAAAAATTTCAGAATTCCACTGTGCAATGTGGAGATATTACTGTTTGTGCATTTACAATATTCATTGATTTTTGCCATTGAAAAACATGTTTTTCATATACCAGAAATGTTTGAAGCTACTGACTGAATGAAAGGAGCTGGCATCTCACTCTCTTTGAATCTTCTTTATCATGCTAGGATTAACAGGAAAAAGCTAAAAATTTCAGAATTGCACCGTGCAATGTGGAGATATTACTGTTTGTGCATTTACAATATTCATTGATTTTTGCCATTGAAAAACATGTTTTTCATATACCAGAAATGTTTGAAGCTACTGACTGAATGAAAGGAGCTGGCATCTCACTCTCTTTGAATCTTCTTTATCATGCTAGGATTAACAGGAAAAAGCTAAAAATTTCAGAATTGCACCGTGCAATGTGGAGATATTACTGTTTGTGCATTTACAATATTCATTGATTTTTGCCATTGAAAAACATGTTTTTCATATACCAGAAATGTTTGAAGCTACTGACTGAATGAAAGGAGCTGGCATCTCACTCTCTTTGAATCTTCTTTATCATGCTAGGATTAGCAGGAAAAAGCAAAAAATTTCAGAATTGCACCTTGCAATGTGGAGATATTACTGTTTGTGCATTTACAATATTCATTGATTTTTGCCATTGAAAAACATGTTTTTCATATACCAGAAATGTTTGAAGCTACTGACTGAATGAAAGGAGCTGGCATCTCACTCTCTTTGAATCTTCTTTATCATGCTAGGATTAACAGGAAAAAGCTAAAAATTTCAGAATTGCACCGTGCAATGTGGAGATATTACTGTTTGTGCATTTACAATATTCATTGATTTTTGCCATTGAAAAACATGTTTTTCATATACCAGAAATGTTTGAAGCTACTGACTGAATGAAAGGAGCTGGCATCTCACTCTCTTTGAATCTTCTTTATCATGCTAGGATTAGCAGGAAAAAGCAAAAAATTTCAGAATTGCACCTTGCAATGTGGAGATATTACTGTTTGTGCATTTACAATATTCATTGATTTTTGCCATTGAAAAACATGTTTTTCATATACCAGAAATGTTTGAAGCTACTGACTGAATGAAAGGAGCTGGCATCTCACTCTCTTTGAATCTTCTTTATCATGCTAGGATTAACAGGAAAAAGCTAAAAATTTCAGAATTGCACCGTGCAATGTGGAGATATTACTGTTTGTGCATTTACAATATTCATTGATTTTTGCCATTGAAAAACATGTTTTTCATATACCAGAAATGTTTGAAGCTACTGACTGAATGAAAGGAGCTGGCATCTCACTCTCTTTGAATCTTCTTTATCATGCTAGGATTAGCAGGAAAAAGCAAAAAATTTCAGAATTGCACCTTGCAATGTGGAGATATTACTGTTTGTGCATTTACAATATTCATTGATTTTTGCCATTGAAAAACATGTTTTTCATATACCAGAAATGTTTGAAGCTACTGACTGAATGAAAGGAGCTGGCATCTCACTCTCTTTGAATCTTATCATGCTAGGATTAACAGGAAAAAGCAAAAAATTTCAGAATTGCACCTTGCAATGTGGTGATATTACTGTTTGTGCATTTACAATATTCATTGATTTTTGCCATTGAAAAACATGTTTTTCATATACCAGAAATGTTTGAAGCTACTGACTGAATGAAAGGAGCTGGCATCTCACTCTCTTTGAATCTTCTTTATCATGCTAGGATTAACAGGAAAAAGCTAAAAATTTCAGAATTCCACTGTGCAATGTGGAGATATTACTGTTTGTGCATTTACAATATTCATTGATTTTTGCCATTGAAAAACATGTTTTTCATATACCAGAAATGTTTGAAGCTACTGACTGAATGAAAGGAGCTGGCATCTCACTCTCTTTGAATCTTTATCATGCTAGGATTAACAGGAAAAAGCTAAAAATTTCAGAATTGCACCGTGCAATGTGGAGATATTACTGTTTGTGCATTTACAATATTCATTGATTTTTGCCATTGAAAAACATGTTTTTCATATACCAGAAATGTTTGAAGCTACTGACTGAATGAAAGGAGCTGGCATCTCACTCTCTTTGAATCTTCTTTATCATGCTAGGATTAACAGGAAAAAGCTAAAAATTTCAGAATTGCACCGTGCAATGTGGAGATATTACTGTTTGTGCATTTACAATATTCATTGATTTTTGCCATTGAAAAACATGTTTTTCATATACCAGAAATGTTTGAAGCTACTGACTGAATGAAAGGAGCTGGCATCTCACTCTCTTTGAATCTTCTTTATCATGCTAGGATTAGCAGGAAAAAGCAAAAAATTTCAGAATTGCACCTTGCAATGTGGAGATATTACTGTTTGTGCATTTACAATATTCATTGATTTTTGCCATTGAAAAACATGTTTTTCATATACCAGAAATGTTTGAAGCTACTGACTGAATGAAAGGAGCTGGCATCTCACTCTCTTTGAATCTTCTTTATCATGCTAGGATTAACAGGAAAAAGCTAAAAATTTCAGAATTGCACCGTGCAATGTGGAGATATTACTGTTTGTGCATTTACAATATTCATTGATTTTTGCCATTGAAAAACATGTTTTTCATATACCAGAAATGTTTGAAGCTACTGACTGAATGAAAGGAGCTGGCATCTCACTCTCTTTGAATCTTCTTTATCATGCTAGGATTAGCAGGAAAAAGCAAAAAATTTCAGAATTGCACCTTGCAATGTGGAGATATTACTGTTTGTGCATTTACAATATTCATTGATTTTTGCCATTGAAAAACATGTTTTTCATATACCAGAAATGTTTGAAGCTACTGACTGAATGAAAGGAGCTGGCATCTCACTCTCTTTGAATCTTATCATGCTAGGATTAACAGGAAAAAGCAAAAAATTTCAGAATTGCACCTTGCAATGTGGTGATATTACTGTTTGTGCATTTACAATATTCATTGATTTTTGCCATTGAAAAACATGTTTTTCATATACCAGAAATGTTTGAAGCTACTGACTGAATGAAAGGAGCTGGCATCTCACTCTCTTTGAATCTTCTTTATCATGCTAGGATTAACAGGAAAAAGCTAAAAATTTCAGAATTGCACCATGCAATGTGGAGATATTACTGTTTGTGCATTTACAATATTCATTGATTTTTGCCATTGAAAAACATGTTTTTCATATACCAGAAATGTTTGAAGCTACTGACTGAATGAAAGGAGCTGGCATCTCACTCTCTTTGAATCTTCTTTATCATGCCAGGATTAGCAGGAAAAAGCAAAAAATTTCAGAATTGCACCTTGCAATGTGGAGATATTACTGTTTGTGCATTTACAATATTCATTGATTTTTGCCATTGAAAAACGTTTTTCATATACCAGAAATGTTTGAAGCTACTGACTGAATGAAAGGAGCTGGCATCTCACTCTCTTTGAATCTTCTTTATCATGCTAGGATTAACAGGAAAAAGCTAAAAATTTCAGAATTGCACCGTGCAATGTGGAGATATTACTGTTTGTGCATTTACAATATTCATTGATTTTTGCCATTGAAAAACATGTTTTTCATATACCAGAAATGTTTGAAGCTACTGACTGAATGAAAGGAGCTGGCATCTCACTCTCTTTGAATCTTCTTTATCATGCTAGGATTAGCAGGAAAAAGCAAAAAATTTCAGAATTGCACCTTGCAATGTGGAGATATTACTGCTTGTGCATTTACAATATTCATTGATTTTTGCCATTGAAAAACATGTTTTTCATATACCAGAAATGTTTGAAGCTACTGACTGAAAGGAGCTGGCATCTCACTCTCTTTGAATCTTCTTTATCATGCTAGGATTAACAGGAAAAAGCAAAAAATTTCAGAATTGCACCTTGCAATGTGGAGATATTACTGTTTGTGCATTTACAATATTCATTGATTTTTGCCATTGAAAAACGTTTTTCATATACCAGAAATGTTTGAAGCTACTGACTGAATGAAAGGAGCTGGCATCTCACTCTCTTTGAATCTTCTTTATCATGCTAGGATTAACAGGAAAAAGCTAAAAATTTCAGAATTGCACCGTGCAATGTGGAGATATTACTGTTTGTGCATTTACAATATTCATTGATTTTTGCCATTGAAAAACATGTTTTTCATATACCAGAAATGTTTGAAGCTACTGACTGAATGAAAGGAGCTGGCATCTCACTCTCTTTGAATCTTCTTTATCATGCTAGGATTAACAGGAAAAAGCTAAAAATTTCAGAATTGCACCGTGCAATGTGGAGATATTACTGTTTGTGCATTTACAATATTCATTGATTTTTGCCATTGAAAAACATGTTTTTCATATACCAGAAATGTTTGAAGCTACTGACTGAATGAAAGGAGCTGGCATCTCACTCTCTTTGAATCTTCTTTATCATGCTAGGATTAACAGGAAAAAGCTAAAAATTTCAGAATTGCACCGTGCAATGTGGAGATATTACTGTTTGTGCATTTACAATATTCATTGATTTTTGCCATTGAAAAACATGTTTTTCATATACCAGAAATGTTTGAAGCTACTGACTGAATGAAAGGAGCTGGCATCTCACTCTCTTTGAATCTTCTTTATCATGCTAGGATTAACAGGAAAAAGCTAAAAATTTCAGAATTGCACCGTGCAATGTGGAGATATTACTGTTTGTGCATTTACAATATTCATTGATTTTTGCCATTGAAAAACATGTTTTTCATATACCAGAAATGTTTGAAGCTACTGACTGAATGAAAGGAGCTGGCATCTCACTCTCTTTGAATCTTCTTTATCATGCTAGGATTAGCAGGAAAAAGCAAAAAATTTCTGAATTGCACCTTGCAATGTGGAGATATTACTGTTTGTGCATTTACAATATTCATTGATTTTTGCCATTGAAAAACATGTTTTTCATATACCAGAAATGTTTGAAGCTACTGACTGAATGAAAGGAGCTGGCATCTCACTCTCTTTGAATCTTCTTTATCATGCTAGGATTAACAGGAAAAAGCTAAAAATTTCAGAATTGCACCGTGCAATGTGGAGATATTACTGTTTGTGCATTTACAATATTCATTGATTTTTGCCATTGAAAAACATGTTTTTCATATACCAGAAATGTTTGAAGCTACTGACTGAATGAAAGGAGCTGGCATCTCACTCTCTTTGAATCTTCTTTATCATGCTAGGATTAGCAGGAAAAAGCAAAAAATTTCAGAATTGCACCTTGCAATGTGGAGATATTACTGTTTGTGCATTTACAATATTCATTGATTTTTGCCATTGAAAAACATGTTTTTCATATACCAGAAATGTTTGAAGCTACTGACTGAATGAAAGGAGCTGGCATCTCACTCTCTTTGAATCTTCTTTATCATGCTAGGATTAACAGGAAAAAGCTAAAAATTTCAGAATTGCACCGTGCAATGTGGAGATATTACTGTTTGTGCATTTACAATATTCATTGATTTTTGCCATTGAAAAACATGTTTTTCATATACCAGAAATGTTTGAAGCTACTGACTGAATGAAAGGAGCTGGCATCTCACTCTCTTTGAATCTTCTTTATCATGCTAGGATTAGCAGGAAAAAGCAAAAAATTTCAGAATTGCACCTTGCAATGTGGAGATATTACTGTTTGTGCATTTACAATATTCATTGATTTTTGCCATTGAAAAACATGTTTTTCATATACCAGAAATGTTTGAAGCTACTGACTGAATGAAAGGAGCTGGCATCTCACTCTCTTTGAATCTTATCATGCTAGGATTAACAGGAAAAAGCAAAAAATTTCAGAATTGCACCTTGCAATGTGGTGATATTACTGTTTGTGCATTTACAATATTCATTGATTTTTGCCATTGAAAAACATGTTTTTCATATACCAGAAATGTTTGAAGCTACTGACTGAATGAAAGGAGCTGGCATCTCACTCTCTTTGAATCTTCTTTATCATGCTAGGATTAACAGGAAAAAGCTAAAAATTTCAGAATTCCACTGTGCAATGTGGAGATATTACTGTTTGTGCATTTACAATATTCATTGATTTTTGCCATTGAAAAACATGTTTTTCATATACCAGAAATGTTTGAAGCTACTGACTGAATGAAAGGAGCTGGCATCTCACTCTCTTTGAATCTTCTTTATCATGCTAGGATTAACAGGAAAAAGCTAAAAATTTCAGAATTGCACCGTGCAATGTGGAGATATTACTGTTTGTGCATTTACAATATTCATTGATTTTTGCCATTGAAAAACATGTTTTTCATATACCAGAAATGTTTGAAGCTACTGACTGAATGAAAGGAGCTGGCATCTCACTCTCTTTGAATCTTCTTTATCATGCTAGGATTAACAGGAAAAAGCTAAAAATTTCAGAATTGCACCGTGCAATGTGGAGATATTACTGTTTGTGCATTTACAATATTCATTGATTTTTGCCATTGAAAAACATGTTTTTCATATACCAGAAATGTTTGAAGCTACTGACTGAATGAAAGGAGCTGGCATCTCACTCTCTTTGAATCTTCTTTATCATGCTAGGATTAGCAGGAAAAAGCAAAAAATTTCAGAATTGCACCTTGCAATGTGGAGATATTACTGTTTGTGCATTTACAATATTCATTGATTTTTGCCATTGAAAAACATGTTTTTCATATACCAGAAATGTTTGAAGCTACTGACTGAATGAAAGGAGCTGGCATCTCACTCTCTTTGAATCTTCTTTATCATGCTAGGATTAACAGGAAAAAGCTAAAAATTTCAGAATTGCACCGTGCAATGTGGAGATATTACTGTTTGTGCATTTACAATATTCATTGATTTTTGCCATTGAAAAACATGTTTTTCATATACCAGAAATGTTTGAAGCTACTGACTGAATGAAAGGAGCTGGCATCTCACTCTCTTTGAATCTTCTTTATCATGCTAGGATTAGCAGGAAAAAGCAAAAAATTTCAGAATTGCACCTTGCAATGTGGAGATATTACTGTTTGTGCATTTACAATATTCATTGATTTTTGCCATTGAAAAACATGTTTTTCATATACCAGAAATGTTTGAAGCTACTGACTGAATGAAAGGAGCTGGCATCTCACTCTCTTTGAATCTTATCATGCTAGGATTAACAGGAAAAAGCAAAAAATTTCAGAATTGCACCTTGCAATGTGGTGATATTACTGTTTGTGCATTTACAATATTCATTGATTTTTGCCATTGAAAAACATGTTTTTCATATACCAGAAATGTTTGAAGCTACTGACTGAATGAAAGGAGCTGGCATCTCACTCTCTTTGAATCTTCTTTATCATGCTAGGATTAACAGGAAAAAGCTAAAAATTTCAGAATTGCACCATGCAATGTGGAGATATTACTGTTTGTGCATTTACAATATTCATTGATTTTTGCCATTGAAAAACATGTTTTTCATATACCAGAAATGTTTGAAGCTACTGACTGAATGAAAGGAGCTGGCATCTCACTCTCTTTGAATCTTCTTTATCATGCCAGGATTAGCAGGAAAAAGCAAAAAATTTCAGAATTGCACCTTGCAATGTGGAGATATTACTGTTTGTGCATTTACAATATTCATTGATTTTTGCCATTGAAAAACGTTTTTCATATACCAGAAATGTTTGAAGCTACTGACTGAATGAAAGGAGCTGGCATCTCACTCTCTTTGAATCTTCTTTATCATGCTAGGATTAACAGGAAAAAGCTAAAAATTTCAGAATTGCACCGTGCAATGTGGAGATATTACTGTTTGTGCATTTACAATATTCATTGATTTTTGCCATTGAAAAACATGTTTTTCATATACCAGAAATGTTTGAAGCTACTGACTGAATGAAAGGAGCTGGCATCTCACTCTCTTTGAATCTTCTTTATCATGCTAGGATTAGCAGGAAAAAGCAAAAAATTTCAGAATTGCACCTTGCAATGTGGAGATATTACTGCTTGTGCATTTACAATATTCATTGATTTTTGCCATTGAAAAACATGTTTTTCATATACCAGAAATGTTTGAAGCTACTGACTGAAAGGAGCTGGCATCTCACTCTCTTTGAATCTTCTTTATCATGCTAGGATTAACAGGAAAAAGCAAAAAATTTCAGAATTGCACC
The DNA here is from genome assembly GCF_046119375.1 of Phyllobates terribilis. NCBI lineage: Eukaryota > Metazoa > Chordata > Amphibia > Anura > Dendrobatidae > Phyllobates > Phyllobates terribilis. The sequence continues at coordinate 230,779 of NW_027364115.1, read as the reverse complement.
TTGCAATGTGGAGATATTACTGTTTGTGCATTTACAATATTCATTGATTTTTGCCATTGAAAAACGTTTTTCATATACCAGAAATGTTTGAAGCTACTGACTGAATGAAAGGAGCTGGCATCTCACTCTCTTTGAATCTTCTTTATCATGCTAGGATTAACAGGAAAAAGCTAAAAATTTCAGAATTGCACCGTGCAATGTGGAGATATTACTGTTTGTGCATTTACAATATTCATTGATTTTTGCCATTGAAAAACATGTTTTTCATATACCAGAAATGTTTGAAGCTACTGACTGAATGAAAGGAGCTGGCATCTCACTCTCTTTGAATCTTCTTTATCATGCTAGGATTAACAGGAAAAAGCTAAAAATTTCAGAATTGCACCGTGCAATGTGGAGATATTACTGTTTGTGCATTTACAATATTCATTGATTTTTGCCATTGAAAAACATGTTTTTCATATACCAGAAATGTTTGAAGCTACTGACTGAATGAAAGGAGCTGGCATCTCACTCTCTTTGAATCTTCTTTATCATGCTAGGATTAACAGGAAAAAGCTAAAAATTTCAGAATTGCACCGTGCAATGTGGAGATATTACTGTTTGTGCATTTACAATATTCATTGATTTTTGCCATTGAAAAACATGTTTTTCATATACCAGAAATGTTTGAAGCTACTGACTGAATGAAAGGAGCTGGCATCTCACTCTCTTTGAATCTTCTTTATCATGCTAGGATTAGCAGGAAAAAGCAAAAAATTTCAGAATTGCACCTTGCAATGTGGAGATATTACTGTTTGTGCATTTACAATATTCATTGATTTTTGCCATTGAAAAACATGTTTTTCATATACCAGAAATGTTTGAAGCTACTGACTGAATGAAAGGAGCTGGCATCTCACTCTCTTTGAATCTTCTTTATCATGCTAGGATTAACAGGAAAAAGCAAAAAATTTCAGAATTGCACCTTGCAATGTGGAGATATTACTGTTTGTGCATTTACAATATTCATTGATTTTTGCCATTGAAAAACATGTTTTTCATATACCAGAAATGTTTGAAGCTACTGACTGAATGAAAGGAGCTGGCATCTCACTCTCTTTGAATCTTCTTTATCATGCTAGGATTAACAGGAAAAAGCAAAAAATTTCAGAATTGCACCGTGCAATGTGGAGATATTACTGTTTGTGCATTTACAATATTCATTGATTTTTGCCATTGAAAAACATGTTTTTCATATACCAGAAATGTTTGAAGCTACTGACTGAATGAAAGGAGCTGGCATCTCACTCTCTTTGAATCTTCTTTATCATGCTAGGATTAACAGGAAAAAGCTAAAAATTTCAGAATTCCACTGTGCAATGTGGAGATATTACTGTTTGTGCATTTACAATATTCATTGATTTTTGCCATTGAAAAACATGTTTTTCATATACCAGAAATGTTTGAAGCTACTGACTGAATGAAAGGAGCTGGCATCTCACTCTCTTTGAATCTTCTTTATCATGCTAGGATTAACAGGAAAAAGCTAAAAATTTCAGAATTGCACCGTGCAATGTGGAGATATTACTGTTTGTGCATTTACAATATTCATTGATTTTTGCCATTGAAAAACATGTTTTTCATATACCAGAAATGTTTGAAGCTACTGACTGAATGAAAGGAGCTGGCATCTCACTCTCTTTGAATCTTCTTTATCATGCTAGGATTAACAGGAAAAAGCTAAAAATTTCAGAATTGCACCGTGCAATGTGGAGATATTACTGTTTGTGCATTTACAATATTCATTGATTTTTGCCATTGAAAAACATGTTTTTCATATACCAGAAATGTTTGAAGCTACTGACTGAATGAAAGGAGCTGGCATCTCACTCTCTTTGAATCTTCTTTATCATGCTAGGATTAGCAGGAAAAAGCAAAAAATTTCTGAATTGCACCTTGCAATGTGGAGATATTACTGTTTGTGCATTTACAATATTCATTGATTTTTGCCATTGAAAAACATGTTTTTCATATACCAGAAATGTTTGAAGCTACTGACTGAATGAAAGGAGCTGGCATCTCACTCTCTTTGAATCTTCTTTATCATGCTAGGATTAACAGGAAAAAGCTAAAAATTTCAGAATTGCACCGTGCAATGTGGAGATATTACTGTTTGTGCATTTACAATATTCATTGATTTTTGCCATTGAAAAACATGTTTTTCATATACCAGAAATGTTTGAAGCTACTGACTGAATGAAAGGAGCTGGCATCTCACTCTCTTTGAATCTTCTTTATCATGCTAGGATTAGCAGGAAAAAGCAAAAAATTTCAGAATTGCACCTTGCAATGTGGAGATATTACTGTTTGTGCATTTACAATATTCATTGATTTTTGCCATTGAAAAACATGTTTTTCATATACCAGAAATGTTGAAGCTACTGACTGAATGAAAGGAGCTGGCATCTCACTCTCTTTGAATCTTCTTTATCATGCTAGGATTAACAGGAAAAAGCTAAAAATTTCAGAATTGCACCGTGCAATGTGGAGATATTACTGTTTGTGCATTTACAATATTCATTGATTTTTGCCATTGAAAAACATGTTTTTCATATACCAGAAATGTTTGAAGCTACTGACTGAATGAAAGGAGCTGGCATCTCACTCTCTTTGAATCTTCTTTATTATGCTAGGATTAGCAGGAAAAAGCAAAAAATTTCAGAATTGCACCTTGCAATGTGGAGATATTACTGTTTGTGCATTTACAATATTCATTGATTTTTGCCATTGAAAAACATGTTTTTCATATACCAGAAATGTTTGAAGCTACTGACTGAATGAAAGGAGCTGGCATCTCACTCTCTTTGAATCTTATCATGCTAGGATTAACAGGAAAAAGCAAAAAATTTCAGAATTGCACCTTGCAATGTGGTGATATTACTGTTTGTGCATTTACAATATTCATTGATTTTTGCCATTGAAAAACATGTTTTTCATATACCAGAAATGTTTGAAGCTACTGACTGAATGAAAGGAGCTGGCATCTCACTCTCTTTGAATCTTCTTTATCATGCTAGGATTAACAGGAAAAAGCTAAAAATTTCAGAATTCCACTGTGCAATGTGGAGATATTACTGTTTGTGCATTTACAATATTCATTGATTTTTGCCATTGAAAAACATGTTTTTCATATACCAGAAATGTTTGAAGCTACTGACTGAATGAAAGGAGCTGGCATCTCACTCTCTTTGAATCTTCTTTATCATGCTAGGATTAACAGGAAAAAGCTAAAAATTTCAGAATTGCACCGTGCAATGTGGAGATATTACTGTTTGTGCATTTACAATATTCATTGATTTTTGCCATTGAAAAACATGTTTTTCATATACCAGAAATGTTTGAAGCTACTGACTGAATGAAAGGAGCTGGCATCTCACTCTCTTTGAATCTTCTTTATCATGCTAGGATTAACAGGAAAAAGCTAAAAATTTCAGAATTGCACCGTGCAATGTGGAGATATTACTGTTTGTGCATTTACAATATTCATTGATTTTTGCCATTGAAAAACATGTTTTTCATATACCAGAAATGTTTGAAGCTACTGACTGAATGAAAGGAGCTGGCATCTCACTCTCTTTGAATCTTCTTTATCATGCTAGGATTAGCAGGAAAAAGCAAAAAATTTCAGAATTGCACCTTGCAATGTGGAGATATTACTGTTTGTGCATTTACAATATTCATTGATTTTTGCCATTGAAAAACATGTTTTTCATATACCAGAAATGTTTGAAGCTACTGACTGAATGAAAGGAGCTGGCATCTCACTCTCTTTGAATCTTCTTTATCATGCTAGGATTAACAGGAAAAAGCTAAAAATTTCAGAATTGCACCGTGCAATGTGGAGATATTACTGTTTGTGCATTTACAATATTCATTGATTTTTGCCATTGAAAAACATGTTTTTCATATACCAGAAATGTTTGAAGCTACTGACTGAATGAAAGGAGCTGGCATCTCACTCTCTTTGAATCTTCTTTATCATGCTAGGATTAGCAGGAAAAAGCAAAAAATTTCAGAATTGCACCTTGCAATGTGGAGATATTACTGTTTGTGCATTTACAATATTCATTGATTTTTGCCATTGAAAAACATGTTTTTCATATACCAGAAATGTTTGAAGCTACTGACAGAATGATAGGAGCTGGCATCTCACTCTCTTTGAATCTTCTTTATCATGCTAGGATTAACAGGAAAAAGCTAAAAATTTCAGAATTGCACCGTGCAATGTGGAGATATTACTGTTTGTGCATTTACAATATTCATTGATTTTTGCCATTGAAAAACATGTTTTTCATATACCAGAAATGTTTGAAGCTACTGACTGAATGAAAGGAGCTGGCATCTCACTCTCTTTGAATCTTCTTTATCATGCTAGGATTAGCAGGAAAAAGCAAAAAATTTCAGAATTGCACCTTGCAATGTGGAGATATTACTGTTTGTGCATTTACAATATTCATTGATTTTTGCCATTGAAAAACATGTTTTTCATATACCAGAAATGTTTGAAGCTACTGACTGAATGAAAGGAGCTGGCATCTCACTCTCTTTGAATCTTATCATGCTAGGATTAACAGGAAAAAGCAAAAAATTTCAGAATTGCACCTTGCAATGTGGTGATATTACTGTTTGTGCATTTACAATATTCATTGATTTTTGCCATTGAAAAACATGTTTTTCATATACCAGAAATGTTTGAAGCTACTGACTGAATGAAAGGAGCTGGCATCTCACTCTCTTTGAATCTTCTTTATCATGCTAGGATTAACAGGAAAAAGCTAAAAATTTCAGAATTCCACTGTGCAATGTGGAGATATTACTGTTTGTGCATTTACAATATTCATTGATTTTTGCCATTGAAAAACATGTTTTTCATATACCAGAAATGTTTGAAGCTACTGACTGAATGAAAGGAGCTGGCATCTCACTCTCTTTGAATCTTTATCATGCTAGGATTAACAGGAAAAAGCTAAAAATTTCAGAATTGCACCGTGCAATGTGGAGATATTACTGTTTGTGCATTTACAATATTCATTGATTTTTGCCATTGAAAAACATGTTTTTCATATACCAGAAATGTTTGAAGCTACTGACTGAATGAAAGGAGCTGGCATCTCACTCTCTTTGAATCTTCTTTATCATGCTAGGATTAACAGGAAAAAGCTAAAAATTTCAGAATTGCACCGTGCAATGTGGAGATATTACTGTTTGTGCATTTACAATATTCATTGATTTTTGCCATTGAAAAACATGTTTTTCATATACCAGAAATGTTTGAAGCTACTGACTGAATGAAAGGAGCTGGCATCTCACTCTCTTTGAATCTTCTTTATCATGCTAGGATTAGCAGGAAAAAGCAAAAAATTTCAGAATTGCACCTTGCAATGTGGAGATATTACTGTTTGTGCATTTACAATATTCATTGATTTTTGCCATTGAAAAACATGTTTTTCATATACCAGAAATGTTTGAAGCTACTGACTGAATGAAAGGAGCTGGCATCTCACTCTCTTTGAATCTTCTTTATCATGCTAGGATTAACAGGAAAAAGCTAAAAATTTCAGAATTGCACCGTGCAATGTGGAGATATTACTGTTTGTGCATTTACAATATTCATTGATTTTTGCCATTGAAAAACATGTTTTTCATATACCAGAAATGTTTGAAGCTACTGACTGAATGAAAGGAGCTGGCATCTCACTCTCTTTGAATCTTCTTTATCATGCTAGGATTAGCAGGAAAAAGCAAAAAATTTCAGAATTGCACCTTGCAATGTGGAGATATTACTGTTTGTGCATTTACAATATTCATTGATTTTTGCCATTGAAAAACATGTTTTTCATATACCAGAAATGTTTGAAGCTACTGACTGAATGAAAGGAGCTGGCATCTCACTCTCTTTGAATCTTATCATGCTAGGATTAACAGGAAAAAGCAAAAAATTTCAGAATTGCACCTTGCAATGTGGTGATATTACTGTTTGTGCATTTACAATATTCATTGATTTTTGCCATTGAAAAACATGTTTTTCATATACCAGAAATGTTTGAAGCTACTGACTGAATGAAAGGAGCTGGCATCTCACTCTCTTTGAATCTTCTTTATCATGCTAGGATTAACAGGAAAAAGCTAAAAATTTCAGAATTGCACCATGCAATGTGGAGATATTACTGTTTGTGCATTTACAATATTCATTGATTTTTGCCATTGAAAAACATGTTTTTCATATACCAGAAATGTTTGAAGCTACTGACTGAATGAAAGGAGCTGGCATCTCACTCTCTTTGAATCTTCTTTATCATGCCAGGATTAGCAGGAAAAAGCAAAAAATTTCAGAATTGCACCTTGCAATGTGGAGATATTACTGTTTGTGCATTTACAATATTCATTGATTTTTGCCATTGAAAAACGTTTTTCATATACCAGAAATGTTTGAAGCTACTGACTGAATGAAAGGAGCTGGCATCTCACTCTCTTTGAATCTTCTTTATCATGCTAGGATTAACAGGAAAAAGCTAAAAATTTCAGAATTGCACCGTGCAATGTGGAGATATTACTGTTTGTGCATTTACAATATTCATTGATTTTTGCCATTGAAAAACATGTTTTTCATATACCAGAAATGTTTGAAGCTACTGACTGAATGAAAGGAGCTGGCATCTCACTCTCTTTGAATCTTCTTTATCATGCTAGGATTAGCAGGAAAAAGCAAAAAATTTCAGAATTGCACCTTGCAATGTGGAGATATTACTGCTTGTGCATTTACAATATTCATTGATTTTTGCCATTGAAAAACATGTTTTTCATATACCAGAAATGTTTGAAGCTACTGACTGAAAGGAGCTGGCATCTCACTCTCTTTGAATCTTCTTTATCATGCTAGGATTAACAGGAAAAAGCAAAAAATTTCAGAATTGCACCTTGCAATGTGGAGATATTACTGTTTGTGCATTTACAATATTCATTGATTTTTGCCATTGAAAAACGTTTTTCATATACCAGAAATGTTTGAAGCTACTGACTGAATGAAAGGAGCTGGCATCTCACTCTCTTTGAATCTTCTTTATCATGCTAGGATTAACAGGAAAAAGCTAAAAATTTCAGAATTGCACCGTGCAATGTGGAGATATTACTGTTTGTGCATTTACAATATTCATTGATTTTTGCCATTGAAAAACATGTTTTTCATATACCAGAAATGTTTGAAGCTACTGACTGAATGAAAGGAGCTGGCATCTCACTCTCTTTGAATCTTCTTTATCATGCTAGGATTAACAGGAAAAAGCTAAAAATTTCAGAATTGCACCGTGCAATGTGGAGATATTACTGTTTGTGCATTTACAATATTCATTGATTTTTGCCATTGAAAAACATGTTTTTCATATACCAGAAATGTTTGAAGCTACTGACTGAATGAAAGGAGCTGGCATCTCACTCTCTTTGAATCTTCTTTATCATGCTAGGATTAACAGGAAAAAGCTAAAAATTTCAGAATTGCACCGTGCAATGTGGAGATATTACTGTTTGTGCATTTACAATATTCATTGATTTTTGCCATTGAAAAACATGTTTTTCATATACCAGAAATGTTTGAAGCTACTGACTGAATGAAAGGAGCTGGCATCTCACTCTCTTTGAATCTTCTTTATCATGCTAGGATTAGCAGGAAAAAGCAAAAAATTTCAGAATTGCACCTTGCAATGTGGAGATATTACTGTTTGTGCATTTACAATATTCATTGATTTTTGCCATTGAAAAACATGTTTTTCATATACCAGAAATGTTTGAAGCTACTGACTGAATGAAAGGAGCTGGCATCTCACTCTCTTTGAATCTTCTTTATCATGCTAGGATTAACAGGAAAAAGCAAAAAATTTCAGAATTGCACCTTGCAATGTGGAGATATTACTGTTTGTGCATTTACAATATTCATTGATTTTTGCCATTGAAAAACATGTTTTTCATATACCAGAAATGTTTGAAGCTACTGACTGAATGAAAGGAGCTGGCATCTCACTCTCTTTGAATCTTCTTTATCATGCTAGGATTAACAGGAAAAAGCAAAAAATTTCAGAATTGCACCGTGCAATGTGGAGATATTACTGTTTGTGCATTTACAATATTCATTGATTTTTGCCATTGAAAAACATGTTTTTCATATACCAGAAATGTTTGAAGCTACTGACTGAATGAAAGGAGCTGGCATCTCACTCTCTTTGAATCTTATCATGCTAGGATTAACAGGAAAAAGCAAAAAATTTCAGAATTGCACCTTGCAATGTGGTGATATTACTGTTTGTGCATTTACAATATTCATTGATTTTTGCCATTGAAAAACATGTTTTTCATATACCAGAAATGTTTGAAGCTACTGACTGAATGAAAGGAGCTGGCATCTCACTCTCTTTGAATCTTCTTTATCATGCTAGGATTAACAGGAAAAAGCTAAAAATTTCAGAATTCCACTGTGCAATGTGGAGATATTACTGTTTGTGCATTTACAATATTCATTGATTTTTGCCATTGAAAAACATGTTTTTCATATACCAGAAATGTTTGAAGCTACTGACTGAATGAAAGGAGCTGGCATCTCACTCTCTTTGAATCTTCTTTATCATGCTAGGATTAACAGGAAAAAGCTAAAAATTTCAGAATTGCACCGTGCAATGTGGAGATATTACTGTTTGTGCATTTACAATATTCATTGATTTTTGCCATTGAAAAACATGTTTTTCATATACCAGAAATGTTTGAAGCTACTGACTGAATGAAAGGAGCTGGCATCTCACTCTCTTTGAATCTTCTTTATCATGCTAGGATTAACAGGAAAAAGCTAAAAATTTCAGAATTGCACCGTGCAATGTGGAGATATTACTGTTTGTGCATTTACAATATTCATTGATTTTTGCCATTGAAAAACATGTTTTTCATATACCAGAAATGTTTGAAGCTACTGACTGAATGAAAGGAGCTGGCATCTCACTCTCTTTGAATCTTCTTTATCATGCTAGGATTAGCAGGAAAAAGCAAAAAATTTCAGAATTGCACCTTGCAATGTGGAGATATTACTGTTTGTGCATTTACAATATTCATTGATTTTTGCCATTGAAAAACATGTTTTTCATATACCAGAAATGTTTGAAGCTACTGACTGAATGAAAGGAGCTGGCATCTCACTCTCTTTGAATCTTCTTTATCATGCTAGGATTAACAGGAAAAAGCTAAAAATTTCAGAATTGCACCGTGCAATGTGGAGATATTACTGTTTGTGCATTTACAATATTCATTGATTTTTGCCATTGAAAAACATGTTTTTCATATACCAGAAATGTTTGAAGCTACTGACTGAATGAAAGGAGCTGGCATCTCACTCTCTTTGAATCTTCTTTATCATGCTAGGATTAGCAGGAAAAAGCAAAAAATTTCAGAATTGCACCTTGCAATGTGGAGATATTACTGTTTGTGCATTTACAATATTCATTGATTTTTGCCATTGAAAAACATGTTTTTCATATACCAGAAATGTTTGAAGCTACTGACTGAATGAAAGGAGCTGGCATCTCACTCTCTTTGAATCTTATCATGCTAGGATTAACAGGAAAAAGCAAAAAATTTCAGAATTGCACCTTGCAATGTGGTGATATTACTGTTTGTGCATTTACAATATTCATTGATTTTTGCCATTGAAAAACATGTTTTTCATATACCAGAAATGTTTGAAGCTACTGACTGAATGAAAGGAGCTGGCATCTCACTCTCTTTGAATCTTCTTTATCATGCTAGGATTAACAGGAAAAAGCTAAAAATTTCAGAATTGCACCATGCAATGTGGAGATATTACTGTTTGTGCATTTACAATATTCATTGATTTTTGCCATTGAAAAACATGTTTTTCATATACCAGAAATGTTTGAAGCTACTGACTGAATGAAAGGAGCTGGCATCTCACTCTCTTTGAATCTTCTTTATCATGCCAGGATTAGCAGGAAAAAGCAAAAAATTTCAGAATTGCACCTTGCAATGTGGAGATATTACTGTTTGTGCATTTACAATATTCATTGATTTTTGCCATTGAAAAACGTTTTTCATATACCAGAAATGTTTGAAGCTACTGACTGAATGAAAGGAGCTGGCATCTCACTCTCTTTGAATCTTCTTTATCATGCTAGGATTAACAGGAAAAAGCTAAAAATTTCAGAATTGCACCGTGCAATGTGGAGATATTACTGTTTGTGCATTTACAATATTCATTGATTTTTGCCATTGAAAAACATGTTTTTCATATACCAGAAATGTTTGAAGCTACTGACTGAATGAAAGGAGCTGGCATCTCACTCTCTTTGAATCTTCTTTATCATGCTAGGATTAACAGGAAAAAGCTAAAAATTTCAGAATTGCACCGTGCAATGTGGAGATATTACTGTTTGTGCATTTACAATATTCATTGATTTTTGCCATTGAAAAACATGTTTTTCATATACCAGAAATGTTTGAAGCTACTGACTGAATGAAAGGAGCTGGCATCTCACTCTCTTTGAATCTTCTTTATCATGCTAGGATTAACAGGAAAAAGCTAAAAATTTCAGAATTGCACCGTGCAATGTGGAGATATTACTGTTTGTGCATTTACAATATTCATTGATTTTTGCCATTGAAAAACATGTTTTTCATATACCAGAAATGTTTGAAGCTACTGACTGAATGAAAGGAGCTGGCATCTCACTCTCTTTGAATCTTCTTTATCATGCTAGGATTAGCAGGAAAAAGCAAAAAATTTCAGAATTGCACCTTGCAATGTGGAGATATTACTGTTTGTGCATTTACAATATTCATTGATTTTTGCCATTGAAAAACATGTTTTTCATATACCAGAAATGTTTGAAGCTACTGACTGAATGAAAGGAGCTGGCATCTCACTCTCTTTGAATCTTCTTTATCATGCTAGGATTAACAGGAAAAAGCAAAAAATTTCAGAATTGCACCTTGCAATGTGGAGATATTACTGTTTGTGCATTTACAATATTCATTGATTTTTGCCATTGAAAAACATGTTTTTCATATACCAGAAATGTTTGAAGCTACTGACTGAATGAAAGGAGCTGGCATCTCACTCTCTTTGAATCTTCTTTATCATGCTAGGATTAACAGGAAAAAGCAAAAAATTTCAGAATTGCACCGTGCAATGTGGAGATATTACTGTTTGTGCATTTACAATATTCATTGATTTTTGCCATTGAAAAACATGTTTTTCATATACCAGAAATGTTTGAAGCTACTGACTGAATGAAAGGAGCTGGCATCTCACTCTCTTTGAATCTTCTTTATCATGCTAGGATTAACAGGAAAAAGCTAAAAATTTCAGAATTCCACTGTGCAATGTGGAGATATTACTGTTTGTGCATTTACAATATTCATTGATTTTTGCCATTGAAAAACATGTTTTTCATATACCAGAAATGTTTGAAGCTACTGACTGAATGAAAGGAGCTGGCATCTCACTCTCTTTGAATCTTCTTTATCATGCTAGGATTAACAGGAAAAAGCTAAAAATTTCAGAATTGCACCGTGCAATGTGGAGATATTACTGTTTGTGCATTTACAATATTCATTGATTTTTGCCATTGAAAAACATGTTTTTCATATACCAGAAATGTTTGAAGCTACTGACTGAATGAAAGGAGCTGGCATCTCACTCTCTTTGAATCTTCTTTATCATGCTAGGATTAACAGGAAAAAGCTAAAAATTTCAGAATTGCACCGTGCAATGTGGAGATATTACTGTTTGTGCATTTACAATATTCATTGATTTTTGCCATTGAAAAACATGTTTTTCATATACCAGAAATGTTTGAAGCTACTGACTGAATGAAAGGAGCTGGCATCTCACTCTCTTTGAATCTTCTTTATCATGCTAGGATTAGCAGGAAAAAGCAAAAAATTTCTGAATTGCACCTTGCAATGTGGAGATATTACTGTTTGTGCATTTACAATATTCATTGATTTTTGCCATTGAAAAACATGTTTTTCATATACCAGAAATGTTTGAAGCTACTGACTGAATGAAAGGAGCTGGCATCTCACTCTCTTTGAATCTTCTTTATCATGCTAGGATTAACAGGAAAAAGCTAAAAATTTCAGAATTGCACCGTGCAATGTGGAGATATTACTGTTTGTGCATTTACAATATTCATTGATTTTTGCCATTGAAAAACATGTTTTTCATATACCAGAAATGTTTGAAGCTACTGACTGAATGAAAGGAGCTGGCATCTCACTCTCTTTGAATCTTCTTTATCATGCTAGGATTAGCAGGAAAAAGCAAAAAATTTCAGAATTGCACCTTGCAATGTGGAGATATTACTGTTTGTGCATTTACAATATTCATTGATTTTTGCCATTGAAAAACATGTTTTTCATATACCAGAAATGTTTGAAGCTACTGACTGAATGAAAGGAGCTGGCATCTCACTCTCTTTGAATCTTCTTTATCATGCTAGGATTAACAGGAAAAAGCTAAAAATTTCAGAATTGCACCGTGCAATGTGGAGATATTACTGTTTGTGCATTTACAATATTCATTGATTTTTGCCATTGAAAAACATGTTTTTCATATACCAGAAATGTTTGAAGCTACTGACTGAATGAAAGGAGCTGGCATCTCACTCTCTTTGAATCTTCTTTATCATGCTAGGATTAGCAGGAAAAAGCAAAAAATTTCAGAATTGCACCTTGCAATGTGGAGATATTACTGTTTGTGCATTTACAATATTCATTGATTTTTGCCATTGAAAAACATGTTTTTCATATACCAGAAATGTTTGAAGCTACTGACTGAATGAAAGGAGCTGGCATCTCACTCTCTTTGAATCTTATCATGCTAGGATTAACAGGAAAAAGCAAAAAATTTCAGAATTGCACCTTGCAATGTGGTGATATTACTGTTTGTGCATTTACAATATTCATTGATTTTTGCCATTGAAAAACATGTTTTTCATATACCAGAAATGTTTGAAGCTACTGACTGAATGAAAGGAGCTGGCATCTCACTCTCTTTGAATCTTCTTTATCATGCTAGGATTAACAGGAAAAAGCTAAAAATTTCAGAATTCCACTGTGCAATGTGGAGATATTACTGTTTGTGCATTTACAATATTCATTGATTTTTGCCATTGAAAAACATGTTTTTCATATACCAGAAATGTTTGAAGCTACTGACTGAATGAAAGGAGCTGGCATCTCACTCTCTTTGAATCTTCTTTATCATGCTAGGATTAGCAGGAAAAAGCAAAAAATTTCAGAATTGCACCTTGCAATGTGGAGATATTACTGTTTGTGCATTTACAATATTCATTGATTTTTGCCATTGAAAAACATGTTTTTCATATACCAGAAATGTTTGAAGCTACTGACTGAATGAAAGGAGCTGGCATCTCACTCTCTTTGAATCTTCTTTATCATGCTAGGATTAACAGGAAAAAGCTAAAAATTTCAGAATTGCACCGTGCAATGTGGAGATATTACTGTTTGTGCATTTACAATATTCATTGATTTTTGCCATTGAAAAACATGTTTTTCATATACCAGAAATGTTTGAAGCTACTGACTGAATGAAAGGAGCTGGCATCTCACTCTCTTTGAATCTTCTTTATCATGCTAGGATTAGCAGGAAAAAGCAAAAAATTTCAGAATTGCACCTTGCAATGTGGAGATATTACTGTTTGTGCATTTACAATATTCATTGATTTTTGCCATTGAAAAACATGTTTTTCATATACCAGAAATGTTTGAAGCTACTGACTGAATGAAAGGAGCTGGCATCTCACTCTCTTTGAATCTTCTTTATCATGCTAGGATTAACAGGAAAAAGCTAAAAATTTCAGAATTGCACCGTGCAATGTGGAGATATTACTGTTTGTGCATTTACAATATTCATTGATTTTTGCCATTGAAAAACATGTTTTTCATATACCAGAAATGTTTGAAGCTACTGACTGAATGAAAGGAGCTGGCATCTCTCTTTGAATCTTCTTTATCATGCTAGGATTAGCAGGAAAAAGCAAAAAATTTCAGAATTGCACCTTGCAATGTGGAGATATTACTGTTTGTGCATTTACAATATTCATTGATTTTTGCCATTGAAAAACATGTTTTTCATATACCAGAAATGTTTGAAGCTACTGACTGAATGAAAGGAGCTGGCATCTCACTCTCTTTGAATCTTATCATGCTAGGATTAACAGGAAAAAGCAAAAAATTTCAGAATTGCACCTTGCAATGTGGTGATATTACTGTTTGTGCATTTACAATATTCATTGATTTTTGCCATTGAAAAACATGTTTTTCATATACCAGAAATGTTTGAAGCTACTGACTGAATGAAAGGAGCTGGCATCTCACTCTCTTTGAATCTTCTTTATCATGCTAGGATTAACAGGAAAAAGCTAAAAATTTCAGAATTCCACTGTGCAATGTGGAGATATTACTGTTTGTGCATTTACAATATTCATTGATTTTTGCCATTGAAAAACATGTTTTTCATATACCAGAAATGTTTGAAGCTACTGACTGAATGAAAGGAGCTGGCATCTCACTCTCTTTGAATCTTTATCATGCTAGGATTAACAGGAAAAAGCTAAAAATTTCAGAATTGCACCGTGCAATGTGGAGATATTACTGTTTGTGCATTTACAATATTCATTGATTTTTGCCATTGAAAAACATGTTTTTCATATACCAGAAATGTTTGAAGCTACTGACTGAATGAAAGGAGCTGGCATCTCACTCTCTTTGAATCTTCTTTATCATGCTAGGATTAACAGGAAAAAGCTAAAAATTTCAGAATTGCACCGTGCAATGTGGAGATATTACTGTTTGTGCATTTACAATATTCATTGATTTTTGCCATTGAAAAACATGTTTTTCATATACCAGAAATGTTTGAAGCTACTGACTGAATGAAAGGAGCTGGCATCTCACTCTCTTTGAATCTTCTTTATCATGCTAGGATTAGCAGGAAAAAGCAAAAAATTTCAGAATTGCACCTTGCAATGTGGAGATATTACTGTTTGTGCATTTACAATATTCATTGATTTTTGCCATTGAAAAACATGTTTTTCATATACCAGAAATGTTTGAAGCTACTGACTGAATGAAAGGAGCTGGCATCTCACTCTCTTTGAATCTTCTTTATCATGCTAGGATTAACAGGAAAAAGCTAAAAATTTCAGAATTGCACCGTGCAATGTGGAGATATTACTGTTTGTGCATTTACAATATTCATTGATTTTTGCCATTGAAAAACATGTTTTTCATATACCAGAAATGTTTGAAGCTACTGACTGAATGAAAGGAGCTGGCATCTCACTCTCTTTGAATCTTCTTTATCATGCTAGGATTAGCAGGAAAAAGCAAAAAATTTCAGAATTGCACCTTGCAATGTGGAGATATTACTGTTTGTGCATTTACAATATTCATTGATTTTTGCCATTGAAAAACATGTTTTTCATATACCAGAAATGTTTGAAGCTACTGACTGAATGAAAGGAGCTGGCATCTCACTCTCTTTGAATCTTATCATGCTAGGATTAACAGGAAAAAGCAAAAAATTTCAGAATTGCACCTTGCAATGTGGTGATATTACTGTTTGTGCATTTACAATATTCATTGATTTTTGCCATTGAAAAACATGTTTTTCATATACCAGAAATGTTTGAAGCTACTGACTGAATGAAAGGAGCTGGCATCTCACTCTCTTTGAATCTTCTTTATCATGCTAGGATTAACAGGAAAAAGCTAAAAATTTCAGAATTGCACCATGCAATGTGGAGATATTACTGTTTGTGCATTTACAATATTCATTGATTTTTGCCATTGAAAAACATGTTTTTCATATACCAGAAATGTTTGAAGCTACTGACTGAATGAAAGGAGCTGGCATCTCACTCTCTTTGAATCTTCTTTATCATGCCAGGATTAGCAGGAAAAAGCAAAAAATTTCAGAATTGCACCTTGCAATGTGGAGATATTACTGTTTGTGCATTTACAATATTCATTGATTTTTGCCATTGAAAAACGTTTTTCATATACCAGAAATGTTTGAAGCTACTGACTGAATGAAAGGAGCTGGCATCTCACTCTCTTTGAATCTTCTTTATCATGCTAGGATTAACAGGAAAAAGCTAAAAATTTCAGAATTGCACCGTGCAATGTGGAGATATTACTGTTTGTGCATTTACAATATTCATTGATTTTTGCCATTGAAAAACATGTTTTTCATATACCAGAAATGTTTGAAGCTACTGACTGAATGAAAGGAGCTGGCATCTCACTCTCTTTGAATCTTCTTTATCATGCTAGGATTAGCAGGAAAAAGCAAAAAATTTCAGAATTGCACCTTGCAATGTGGAGATATTACTGCTTGTGCATTTACAATATTCATTGATTTTTGCCATTGAAAAACATGTTTTTCATATACCAGAAATGTTTGAAGCTACTGACTGAAAGGAGCTGGCATCTCACTCTCTTTGAATCTTCTTTATCATGCTAGGATTAACAGGAAAAAGCAAAAAATTTCAGAATTGCACCTTGCAATGTGGAGATATTACTGTTTGTGCATTTACAATATTCATTGATTTTTGCCATTGAAAAACGTTTTTCATATACCAGAAATGTTTGAAGCTACTGACTGAATGAAAGGAGCTGGCATCTCACTCTCTTTGAATCTTCTTTATCATGCTAGGATTAACAGGAAAAAGCTAAAAATTTCAGAATTGCACCGTGCAATGTGGAGATATTACTGTTTGTGCATTTACAATATTCATTGATTTTTGCCATTGAAAAACATGTTTTTCATATACCAGAAATGTTTGAAGCTACTGACTGAATGAAAGGAGCTGGCATCTCACTCTCTTTGAATCTTCTTTATCATGCTAGGATTAACAGGAAAAAGCTAAAAATTTCAGAATTGCACCGTGCAATGTGGAGATATTACTGTTTGTGCATTTACAATATTCATTGATTTTTGCCATTGAAAAACATGTTTTTCATATACCAGAAATGTTTGAAGCTACTGACTGAATGAAAGGAGCTGGCATCTCACTCTCTTTGAATCTTCTTTATCATGCTAGGATTAACAGGAAAAAGCTAAAAATTTCAGAATTGCACCGTGCAATGTGGAGATATTACTGTTTGTGCATTTACAATATTCATTGATTTTTGCCATTGAAAAACATGTTTTTCATATACCAGAAATGTTTGAAGCTACTGACTGAATGAAAGGAGCTGGCATCTCACTCTCTTTGAATCTTCTTTATCATGCTAGGATTAACAGGAAAAAGCTAAAAATTTCAGAATTGCACCGTGCAATGTGGAGATATTACTGTTTGTGCATTTACAATATTCATTGATTTTTGCCATTGAAAAACATGTTTTTCATATACCAGAAATGTTTGAAGCTACTGACTGAATGAAAGGAGCTGGCATCTCACTCTCTTTGAATCTTCTTTATCATGCTAGGATTAGCAGGAAAAAGCAAAAAATTTCTGAATTGCACCTTGCAATGTGGAGATATTACTGTTTGTGCATTTACAATATTCATTGATTTTTGCCATTGAAAAACATGTTTTTCATATACCAGAAATGTTTGAAGCTACTGACTGAATGAAAGGAGCTGGCATCTCACTCTCTTTGAATCTTCTTTATCATGCTAGGATTAACAGGAAAAAGCTAAAAATTTCAGAATTGCACCGTGCAATGTGGAGATATTACTGTTTGTGCATTTACAATATTCATTGATTTTTGCCATTGAAAAACATGTTTTTCATATACCAGAAATGTTTGAAGCTACTGACTGAATGAAAGGAGCTGGCATCTCACTCTCTTTGAATCTTCTTTATCATGCTAGGATTAGCAGGAAAAAGCAAAAAATTTCAGAATTGCACCTTGCAATGTGGAGATATTACTGTTTGTGCATTTACAATATTCATTGATTTTTGCCATTGAAAAACATGTTTTTCATATACCAGAAATGTTTGAAGCTACTGACTGAATGAAAGGAGCTGGCATCTCACTCTCTTTGAATCTTCTTTATCATGCTAGGATTAACAGGAAAAAGCTAAAAATTTCAGAATTGCACCGTGCAATGTGGAGATATTACTGTTTGTGCATTTACAATATTCATTGATTTTTGCCATTGAAAAACATGTTTTTCATATACCAGAAATGTTTGAAGCTACTGACTGAATGAAAGGAGCTGGCATCTCACTCTCTTTGAATCTTCTTTATCATGCTAGGATTAGCAGGAAAAAGCAAAAAATTTCAGAATTGCACCTTGCAATGTGGAGATATTACTGTTTGTGCATTTACAATATTCATTGATTTTTGCCATTGAAAAACATGTTTTTCATATACCAGAAATGTTTGAAGCTACTGACTGAATGAAAGGAGCTGGCATCTCACTCTCTTTGAATCTTATCATGCTAGGATTAACAGGAAAAAGCAAAAAATTTCAGAATTGCACCTTGCAATGTGGTGATATTACTGTTTGTGCATTTACAATATTCATTGATTTTTGCCATTGAAAAACATGTTTTTCATATACCAGAAATGTTTGAAGCTACTGACTGAATGAAAGGAGCTGGCATCTCACTCTCTTTGAATCTTCTTTATCATGCTAGGATTAACAGGAAAAAGCTAAAAATTTCAGAATTCCACTGTGCAATGTGGAGATATTACTGTTTGTGCATTTACAATATTCATTGATTTTTGCCATTGAAAAACATGTTTTTCATATACCAGAAATGTTTGAAGCTACTGACTGAATGAAAGGAGCTGGCATCTCACTCTCTTTGAATCTTCTTTATCATGCTAGGATTAACAGGAAAAAGCAAAAAATTTCAGAATTGCACCGTGCAATGTGGAGATATTACTGTTTGTGCATTTACAATATTCATTGATTTTTGCCATTGAAAAACATGTTTTTCATATACCAGAAATGTTTGAAGCTACTGACTGAATGAAAGGAGCTGGCATCTCACTCTCTTTGAATCTTATCATGCTAGGATTAACAGGAAAAAGCAAAAAATTTCAGAATTGCACCTTGCAATGTGGTGATATTACTGTTTGTGCATTTACAATATTCATTGATTTTTGCCATTGAAAAACATGTTTTTCATATACCAGAAATGTTTGAAGCTACTGACTGAATGAAAGGAGCTGGCATCTCACTCTCTTTGAATCTTCTTTATCATGCTAGGATTAACAGGAAAAAGCTAAAAATTTCAGAATTCCACTGTGCAATGTGGAGATATTACTGTTTGTGCATTTACAATATTCATTGATTTTTGCCATTGAAAAACATGTTTTTCATATACCAGAAATGTTTGAAGCTACTGACTGAATGAAAGGAGCTGGCATCTCACTCTCTTTGAATCTTCTTTATCATGCTAGGATTAACAGGAAAAAGCTAAAAATTTCAGAATTGCACCGTGCAATGTGGAGATATTACTGTTTGTGCATTTACAATATTCATTGATTTTTGCCATTGAAAAACATGTTTTTCATATACCAGAAATGTTTGAAGCTACTGACTGAATGAAAGGAGCTGGCATCTCACTCTCTTTGAATCTTCTTTATCATGCTAGGATTAACAGGAAAAAGCTAAAAATTTCAGAATTGCACCGTGCAATGTGGAGATATTACTGTTTGTGCATTTACAATATTCATTGATTTTTGCCATTGAAAAACATGTTTTTCATATACCAGAAATGTTTGAAGCTACTGACTGAATGAAAGGAGCTGGCATCTCACTCTCTTTGAATCTTCTTTATCATGCTAGGATTAGCAGGAAAAAGCAAAAAATTTCAGAATTGCACCTTGCAATGTGGAGATATTACTGTTTGTGCATTTACAATATTCATTGATTTTTGCCATTGAAAAACATGTTTTTCATATACCAGAAATGTTTGAAGCTACTGACTGAATGAAAGGAGCTGGCATCTCACTCTCTTTGAATCTTCTTTATCATGCTAGGATTAACAGGAAAAAGCAAAAAATTTCAGAATTGCACCTTGCAATGTGGTGATATTTCTGTTTGTGCATTTACAATATTCATTGATTTTTGCCATTGAAAAACATGTTTTTCATATACCAGAAATGTTTGAAGCTACTGACTGAATGAAAGGAGCTGGCATCTCACTCTCTTTGAATCTTCTTTATCATGCTAGGATTAACAGGAAAAAGCTAAAAATTTCAGAATTGCACCATGCAATGTGGAGATATTACTGTTTGTGCATTTACAATATTCATTGATTTTTGCCATTGAAAAACATGTTTTTCATATACCAGAAATGTTTGAAGCTACTGACTGAATGAAAGGAGCTGGCATCTCACTCTCTTTGAATCTTCTTTATCATGCTAGGATTAACAGGAAAAAGCAAAAAATTTCAGAATTGCACCGTGCAATGTGGAGATATTACTGTTTGTGCATTTACAATATTCATTGA
This sequence comes from Phyllobates terribilis, assembly GCF_046119375.1. Taxonomy (NCBI): domain Eukaryota; kingdom Metazoa; phylum Chordata; class Amphibia; order Anura; family Dendrobatidae; genus Phyllobates; species Phyllobates terribilis. The sequence continues at coordinate 210,239 of NW_027364115.1, read as the reverse complement.
TTTTTGCCATTGAAAAACATGTTTTTCATATACCAGAAATGTTTGAAGCTACTGACTGAATGAAAGGAGCTGGCATCTCACTCTCTTTGAATCTTCTTTATCATGCTAGGATTAACAGGAAAAAGCTAAAAATTTCAGAATTGCACCGTGCAATGTGGAGATATTACTGTTTGTGCATTTACAATATTCATTGATTTTTGCCATTGAAAAACATGTTTTTCATATACCAGAAATGTTTGAAGCTACTGACTGAATGAAAGGAGCTGGCATCTCACTCTCTTTGAATCTTCTTTATCATGCTAGGATTAGCAGGAAAAAGCAAAAAATTTCAGAATTGCACCTTGCAATGTGGAGATATTACTGTTTGTGCATTTACAATATTCATTGATTTTTGCCATTGAAAAACATGTTTTTCATATACCAGAAATGTTTGAAGCTACTGACTGAATGAAAGGAGCTGGCATCTCACTCTCTTTGAATCTTCTTTATCATGCTAGGATTAACAGGAAAAAGCAAAAAATTTCAGAATTGCACCTTGCAATGTGGAGATATTACTGTTTGTGCATTTACAATATTCATTGATTTTTGCCATTGAAAAACATGTTTTTCATATACCAGAAATGTTTGAAGCTACTGACTGAATGAAAGGAGCTGGCATCTCACTCTCTTTGAATCTTCTTTATCATGCTAGGATTAACAGGAAAAAGCAAAAAATTTCAGAATTGCACCGTGCAATGTGGAGATATTACTGTTTGTGCATTTACAATATTCATTGATTTTTGCCATTGAAAAACATGTTTTTCATATACCAGAAATGTTTGAAGCTACTGACTGAATGAAAGGAGCTGGCATCTCACTCTCTTTGAATCTTCTTTATCATGCTAGGATTAACAGGAAAAAGCTAAAAATTTCAGAATTCCACTGTGCAATGTGGAGATATTACTGTTTGTGCATTTACAATATTCATTGATTTTTGCCATTGAAAAACATGTTTTTCATATACCAGAAATGTTTGAAGCTACTGACTGAATGAAAGGAGCTGGCATCTCACTCTCTTTGAATCTTCTTTATCATGCTAGGATTAACAGGAAAAAGCTAAAAATTTCAGAATTGCACCGTGCAATGTGGAGATATTACTGTTTGTGCATTTACAATATTCATTGATTTTTGCCATTGAAAAACATGTTTTTCATATACCAGAAATGTTTGAAGCTACTGACTGAATGAAAGGAGCTGGCATCTCACTCTCTTTGAATCTTCTTTATCATGCTAGGATTAACAGGAAAAAGCTAAAAATTTCAGAATTGCACCGTGCAATGTGGAGATATTACTGTTTGTGCATTTACAATATTCATTGATTTTTGCCATTGAAAAACATGTTTTTCATATACCAGAAATGTTTGAAGCTACTGACTGAATGAAAGGAGCTGGCATCTCACTCTCTTTGAATCTTCTTTATCATGCTAGGATTAGCAGGAAAAAGCAAAAAATTTCTGAATTGCACCTTGCAATGTGGAGATATTACTGTTTGTGCATTTACAATATTCATTGATTTTTGCCATTGAAAAACATGTTTTTCATATACCAGAAATGTTTGAAGCTACTGACTGAATGAAAGGAGCTGGCATCTCACTCTCTTTGAATCTTCTTTATCATGCTAGGATTAACAGGAAAAAGCTAAAAATTTCAGAATTGCACCGTGCAATGTGGAGATATTACTGTTTGTGCATTTACAATATTCATTGATTTTTGCCATTGAAAAACATGTTTTTCATATACCAGAAATGTTTGAAGCTACTGACTGAATGAAAGGAGCTGGCATCTCACTCTCTTTGAATCTTCTTTATCATGCTAGGATTAGCAGGAAAAAGCAAAAAATTTCAGAATTGCACCTTGCAATGTGGAGATATTACTGTTTGTGCATTTACAATATTCATTGATTTTTGCCATTGAAAAACATGTTTTTCATATACCAGAAATGTTTGAAGCTACTGACTGAATGAAAGGAGCTGGCATCTCACTCTCTTTGAATCTTCTTTATCATGCTAGGATTAACAGGAAAAAGCTAAAAATTTCAGAATTGCACCGTGCAATGTGGAGATATTACTGTTTGTGCATTTACAATATTCATTGATTTTTGCCATTGAAAAACATGTTTTTCATATACCAGAAATGTTTGAAGCTACTGACTGAATGAAAGGAGCTGGCATCTCACTCTCTTTGAATCTTCTTTATCATGCTAGGATTAGCAGGAAAAAGCAAAAAATTTCAGAATTGCACCTTGCAATGTGGAGATATTACTGTTTGTGCATTTACAATATTCATTGATTTTTGCCATTGAAAAACATGTTTTTCATATACCAGAAATGTTTGAAGCTACTGACTGAATGAAAGGAGCTGGCATCTCACTCTCTTTGAATCTTATCATGCTAGGATTAACAGGAAAAAGCAAAAAATTTCAGAATTGCACCTTGCAATGTGGTGATATTACTGTTTGTGCATTTACAATATTCATTGATTTTTGCCATTGAAAAACATGTTTTTCATATACCAGAAATGTTTGAAGCTACTGACTGAATGAAAGGAGCTGGCATCTCACTCTCTTTGAATCTTCTTTATCATGCTAGGATTAACAGGAAAAAGCTAAAAATTTCAGAATTCCACTGTGCAATGTGGAGATATTACTGTTTGTGCATTTACAATATTCATTGATTTTTGCCATTGAAAAACATGTTTTTCATATACCAGAAATGTTTGAAGCTACTGACTGAATGAAAGGAGCTGGCATCTCACTCTCTTTGAATCTTCTTTATCATGCTAGGATTAACAGGAAAAAGCTAAAAATTTCAGAATTGCACCGTGCAATGTGGAGATATTACTGTTTGTGCATTTACAATATTCATTGATTTTTGCCATTGAAAAACATGTTTTTCATATACCAGAAATGTTTGAAGCTACTGACTGAATGAAAGGAGCTGGCATCTCACTCTCTTTGAATCTTCTTTATCATGCTAGGATTAACAGGAAAAAGCTAAAAATTTCAGAATTGCACCGTGCAATGTGGAGATATTACTGTTTGTGCATTTACAATATTCATTGATTTTTGCCATTGAAAAACATGTTTTTCATATACCAGAAATGTTTGAAGCTACTGACTGAATGAAAGGAGCTGGCATCTCACTCTCTTTGAATCTTCTTTATCATGCTAGGATTAGCAGGAAAAAGCAAAAAATTTCAGAATTGCACCTTGCAATGTGGAGATATTACTGTTTGTGCATTTACAATATTCATTGATTTTTGCCATTGAAAAACATGTTTTTCATATACCAGAAATGTTTGAAGCTACTGACTGAATGAAAGGAGCTGGCATCTCACTCTCTTTGAATCTTCTTTATCATGCTAGGATTAACAGGAAAAAGCTAAAAATTTCAGAATTGCACCGTGCAATGTGGAGATATTACTGTTTGTGCATTTACAATATTCATTGATTTTTGCCATTGAAAAACATGTTTTTCATATACCAGAAATGTTTGAAGCTACTGACTGAATGAAAGGAGCTGGCATCTCACTCTCTTTGAATCTTCTTTATCATGCTAGGATTAGCAGGAAAAAGCAAAAAATTTCAGAATTGCACCTTGCAATGTGGAGATATTACTGTTTGTGCATTTACAATATTCATTGATTTTTGCCATTGAAAAACATGTTTTTCATATACCAGAAATGTTTGAAGCTACTGACTGAATGAAAGGAGCTGGCATCTCACTCTCTTTGAATCTTATCATGCTAGGATTAACAGGAAAAAGCAAAAAATTTCAGAATTGCACCTTGCAATGTGGTGATATTACTGTTTGTGCATTTACAATATTCATTGATTTTTGCCATTGAAAAACATGTTTTTCATATACCAGAAATGTTTGAAGCTACTGACTGAATGAAAGGAGCTGGCATCTCACTCTCTTTGAATCTTCTTTATCATGCTAGGATTAACAGGAAAAAGCTAAAAATTTCAGAATTGCACCATGCAATGTGGAGATATTACTGTTTGTGCATTTACAATATTCATTGATTTTTGCCATTGAAAAACATGTTTTTCATATACCAGAAATGTTTGAAGCTACTGACTGAATGAAAGGAGCTGGCATCTCACTCTCTTTGAATCTTCTTTATCATGCCAGGATTAGCAGGAAAAAGCAAAAAATTTCAGAATTGCACCTTGCAATGTGGAGATATTACTGTTTGTGCATTTACAATATTCATTGATTTTTGCCATTGAAAAACGTTTTTCATATACCAGAAATGTTTGAAGCTACTGACTGAATGAAAGGAGCTGGCATCTCACTCTCTTTGAATCTTCTTTATCATGCTAGGATTAACAGGAAAAAGCTAAAAATTTCAGAATTGCACCGTGCAATGTGGAGATATTACTGTTTGTGCATTTACAATATTCATTGATTTTTGCCATTGAAAAACATGTTTTTCATATACCAGAAATGTTTGAAGCTACTGACTGAATGAAAGGAGCTGGCATCTCACTCTCTTTGAATCTTCTTTATCATGCTAGGATTAGCAGGAAAAAGCAAAAAATTTCAGAATTGCACCTTGCAATGTGGAGATATTACTGCTTGTGCATTTACAATATTCATTGATTTTTGCCATTGAAAAACATGTTTTTCATATACCAGAAATGTTTGAAGCTACTGACTGAAAGGAGCTGGCATCTCACTCTCTTTGAATCTTCTTTATCATGCTAGGATTAACAGGAAAAAGCAAAAAATTTCAGAATTGCACCTTGCAATGTGGAGATATTACTGTTTGTGCATTTACAATATTCATTGATTTTTGCCATTGAAAAACGTTTTTCATATACCAGAAATGTTTGAAGCTACTGACTGAATGAAAGGAGCTGGCATCTCACTCTCTTTGAATCTTCTTTATCATGCTAGGATTAACAGGAAAAAGCTAAAAATTTCAGAATTGCACCGTGCAATGTGGAGATATTACTGTTTGTGCATTTACAATATTCATTGATTTTTGCCATTGAAAAACATGTTTTTCATATACCAGAAATGTTTGAAGCTACTGACTGAATGAAAGGAGCTGGCATCTCACTCTCTTTGAATCTTCTTTATCATGCTAGGATTAGCAGGAAAAAGCAAAAAATTTCAGAATTGCACCTTGCAATGTGGAGATATTACTGTTTGTGCATTTACAATATTCATTGATTTTTGCCATTGAAAAACATGTTTTTCATATACCAGAAATGTTTGAAGCTACTGACTGAATGAAAGGAGCTGGCATCTCACTCTCTTTGAATCTTCTTTATCATGCTAGGATTAACAGGAAAAAGCAAAAAATTTCAGAATTGCACCTTGCAATGTGGAGATATTACTGTTTGTGCATTTACAATATTCATTGATTTTTGCCATTGAAAAACATGTTTTTCATATACCAGAAATGTTTGAAGCTACTGACTGAATGAAAGGAGCTGGCATCTCACTCTCTTTGAATCTTCTTTATCATGCTAGGATTAACAGGAAAAAGCAAAAAATTTCAGAATTGCACCGTGCAATGTGGAGATATTACTGTTTGTGCATTTACAATATTCATTGATTTTTGCCATTGAAAAACATGTTTTTCATATACCAGAAATGTTTGAAGCTACTGACTGAATGAAAGGAGCTGGCATCTCACTCTCTTTGAATCTTCTTTATCATGCTAGGATTAACAGGAAAAAGCTAAAAATTTCAGAATTCCACTGTGCAATGTGGAGATATTACTGTTTGTGCATTTACAATATTCATTGATTTTTGCCATTGAAAAACATGTTTTTCATATACCAGAAATGTTTGAAGCTACTGACTGAATGAAAGGAGCTGGCATCTCACTCTCTTTGAATCTTCTTTATCATGCTAGGATTAACAGGAAAAAGCTAAAAATTTCAGAATTGCACCGTGCAATGTGGAGATATTACTGTTTGTGCATTTACAATATTCATTGATTTTTGCCATTGAAAAACATGTTTTTCATATACCAGAAATGTTTGAAGCTACTGACTGAATGAAAGGAGCTGGCATCTCACTCTCTTTGAATCTTCTTTATCATGCTAGGATTAACAGGAAAAAGCTAAAAATTTCAGAATTGCACCGTGCAATGTGGAGATATTACTGTTTGTGCATTTACAATATTCATTGATTTTTGCCATTGAAAAACATGTTTTTCATATACCAGAAATGTTTGAAGCTACTGACTGAATGAAAGGAGCTGGCATCTCACTCTCTTTGAATCTTCTTTATCATGCTAGGATTAGCAGGAAAAAGCAAAAAATTTCTGAATTGCACCTTGCAATGTGGAGATATTACTGTTTGTGCATTTACAATATTCATTGATTTTTGCCATTGAAAAACATGTTTTTCATATACCAGAAATGTTTGAAGCTACTGACTGAATGAAAGGAGCTGGCATCTCACTCTCTTTGAATCTTCTTTATCATGCTAGGATTAACAGGAAAAAGCTAAAAATTTCAGAATTGCACCGTGCAATGTGGAGATATTACTGTTTGTGCATTTACAATATTCATTGATTTTTGCCATTGAAAAACATGTTTTTCATATACCAGAAATGTTTGAAGCTACTGACTGAATGAAAGGAGCTGGCATCTCACTCTCTTTGAATCTTCTTTATCATGCTAGGATTAGCAGGAAAAAGCAAAAAATTTCAGAATTGCACCTTGCAATGTGGAGATATTACTGTTTGTGCATTTACAATATTCATTGATTTTTGCCATTGAAAAACATGTTTTTCATATACCAGAAATGTTTGAAGCTACTGACTGAATGAAAGGAGCTGGCATCTCACTCTCTTTGAATCTTCTTTATCATGCTAGGATTAACAGGAAAAAGCTAAAAATTTCAGAATTGCACCGTGCAATGTGGAGATATTACTGTTTGTGCATTTACAATATTCATTGATTTTTGCCATTGAAAAACATGTTTTTCATATACCAGAAATGTTTGAAGCTACTGACTGAATGAAAGGAGCTGGCATCTCACTCTCTTTGAATCTTCTTTATCATGCTAGGATTAGCAGGAAAAAGCAAAAAATTTCAGAATTGCACCTTGCAATGTGGAGATATTACTGTTTGTGCATTTACAATATTCATTGATTTTTGCCATTGAAAAACATGTTTTTCATATACCAGAAATGTTTGAAGCTACTGACTGAATGAAAGGAGCTGGCATCTCACTCTCTTTGAATCTTATCATGCTAGGATTAACAGGAAAAAGCAAAAAATTTCAGAATTGCACCTTGCAATGTGGTGATATTACTGTTTGTGCATTTACAATATTCATTGATTTTTGCCATTGAAAAACATGTTTTTCATATACCAGAAATGTTTGAAGCTACTGACTGAATGAAAGGAGCTGGCATCTCACTCTCTTTGAATCTTCTTTATCATGCTAGGATTAACAGGAAAAAGCTAAAAATTTCAGAATTCCACTGTGCAATGTGGAGATATTACTGTTTGTGCATTTACAATATTCATTGATTTTTGCCATTGAAAAACATGTTTTTCATATACCAGAAATGTTTGAAGCTACTGACTGAATGAAAGGAGCTGGCATCTCACTCTCTTTGAATCTTCTTTATCATGCTAGGATTAACAGGAAAAAGCTAAAAATTTCAGAATTGCACCGTGCAATGTGGAGATATTACTGTTTGTGCATTTACAATATTCATTGATTTTTGCCATTGAAAAACATGTTTTTCATATACCAGAAATGTTTGAAGCTACTGACTGAATGAAAGGAGCTGGCATCTCACTCTCTTTGAATCTTCTTTATCATGCTAGGATTAACAGGAAAAAGCTAAAAATTTCAGAATTGCACCGTGCAATGTGGAGATATTACTGTTTGTGCATTTACAATATTCATTGATTTTTGCCATTGAAAAACATGTTTTTCATATACCAGAAATGTTTGAAGCTACTGACTGAATGAAAGGAGCTGGCATCTCACTCTCTTTGAATCTTCTTTATCATGCTAGGATTAGCAGGAAAAAGCAAAAAATTTCAGAATTGCACCTTGCAATGTGGAGATATTACTGTTTGTGCATTTACAATATTCATTGATTTTTGCCATTGAAAAACATGTTTTTCATATACCAGAAATGTTTGAAGCTACTGACTGAATGAAAGGAGCTGGCATCTCACTCTCTTTGAATCTTCTTTATCATGCTAGGATTAACAGGAAAAAGCTAAAAATTTCAGAATTGCACCGTGCAATGTGGAGATATTACTGTTTGTGCATTTACAATATTCATTGATTTTTGCCATTGAAAAACATGTTTTTCATATACCAGAAATGTTTGAAGCTACTGACTGAATGAAAGGAGCTGGCATCTCACTCTCTTTGAATCTTCTTTATCATGCTAGGATTAGCAGGAAAAAGCAAAAAATTTCAGAATTGCACCTTGCAATGTGGAGATATTACTGTTTGTGCATTTACAATATTCATTGATTTTTGCCATTGAAAAACATGTTTTTCATATACCAGAAATGTTTGAAGCTACTGACTGAATGAAAGGAGCTGGCATCTCACTCTCTTTGAATCTTCTTTATCATGCTAGGATTAACAGGAAAAAGCTAAAAATTTCAGAATTGCACCGTGCAATGTGGAGATATTACTGTTTGTGCATTTACAATATTCATTGATTTTTGCCATTGAAAAACATGTTTTTCATATACCAGAAATGTTTGAAGCTACTGACTGAATGAAAGGAGCTGGCATCTCACTCTCTTTGAATCTTCTTTATCATGCTAGGATTAGCAGGAAAAAGCAAAAAATTTCAGAATTGCACCTTGCAATGTGGAGATATTACTGTTTGTGCATTTACAATATTCATTGATTTTTGCCATTGAAAAACATGTTTTTCATATACCAGAAATGTTTGAAGCTACTGACTGAATGAAAGGAGCTGGCATCTCACTCTCTTTGAATCTTCTTTATCATGCTAGGATTAACAGGAAAAAGCTAAAAATTTCAGAATTCCACTGTGCAATGTGGAGATATTACTGTTTGTGCATTTACAATATTCATTGATTTTTGCCATTGAAAAACATGTTTTTCATATACCAGAAATGTTTGAAGCTACTGACTGAATGAAAGGAGCTGGCATCTCACTCTCTTTGAATCTTTATCATGCTAGGATTAACAGGAAAAAGCTAAAAATTTCAGAATTGCACCGTGCAATGTGGAGATATTACTGTTTGTGCATTTACAATATTCATTGATTTTTGCCATTGAAAAACATGTTTTTCATATACCAGAAATGTTTGAAGCTACTGACTGAATGAAAGGAGCTGGCATCTCACTCTCTTTGAATCTTCTTTATCATGCTAGGATTAACAGGAAAAAGCTAAAAATTTCAGAATTGCACCGTGCAATGTGGAGATATTACTGTTTGTGCATTTACAATATTCATTGATTTTTGCCATTGAAAAACATGTTTTTCATATACCAGAAATGTTTGAAGCTACTGACTGAATGAAAGGAGCTGGCATCTCACTCTCTTTGAATCTTCTTTATCATGCTAGGATTAGCAGGAAAAAGCAAAAAATTTCAGAATTGCACCTTGCAATGTGGAGATATTACTGTTTGTGCATTTACAATATTCATTGATTTTTGCCATTGAAAAACATGTTTTTCATATACCAGAAATGTTTGAAGCTACTGACTGAATGAAAGGAGCTGGCATCTCACTCTCTTTGAATCTTCTTTATCATGCTAGGATTAACAGGAAAAAGCTAAAAATTTCAGAATTGCACCGTGCAATGTGGAGATATTACTGTTTGTGCATTTACAATATTCATTGATTTTTGCCATTGAAAAACATGTTTTTCATATACCAGAAATGTTTGAAGCTACTGACTGAATGAAAGGAGCTGGCATCTCACTCTCTTTGAATCTTCTTTATCATGCTAGGATTAGCAGGAAAAAGCAAAAAATTTCAGAATTGCACCTTGCAATGTGGAGATATTACTGTTTGTGCATTTACAATATTCATTGATTTTTGCCATTGAAAAACATGTTTTTCATATACCAGAAATGTTTGAAGCTACTGACTGAATGAAAGGAGCTGGCATCTCACTCTCTTTGAATCTTATCATGCTAGGATTAACAGGAAAAAGCAAAAAATTTCAGAATTGCACCTTGCAATGTGGTGATATTACTGTTTGTGCATTTACAATATTCATTGATTTTTGCCATTGAAAAACATGTTTTTCATATACCAGAAATGTTTGAAGCTACTGACTGAATGAAAGGAGCTGGCATCTCACTCTCTTTGAATCTTCTTTATCATGCTAGGATTAACAGGAAAAAGCTAAAAATTTCAGAATTGCACCATGCAATGTGGAGATATTACTGTTTGTGCATTTACAATATTCATTGATTTTTGCCATTGAAAAACATGTTTTTCATATACCAGAAATGTTTGAAGCTACTGACTGAATGAAAGGAGCTGGCATCTCACTCTCTTTGAATCTTCTTTATCATGCCAGGATTAGCAGGAAAAAGCAAAAAATTTCAGAATTGCACCTTGCAATGTGGAGATATTACTGTTTGTGCATTTACAATATTCATTGATTTTTGCCATTGAAAAACGTTTTTCATATACCAGAAATGTTTGAAGCTACTGACTGAATGAAAGGAGCTGGCATCTCACTCTCTTTGAATCTTCTTTATCATGCTAGGATTAACAGGAAAAAGCTAAAAATTTCAGAATTGCACCGTGCAATGTGGAGATATTACTGTTTGTGCATTTACAATATTCATTGATTTTTGCCATTGAAAAACATGTTTTTCATATACCAGAAATGTTTGAAGCTACTGACTGAATGAAAGGAGCTGGCATCTCACTCTCTTTGAATCTTCTTTATCATGCTAGGATTAGCAGGAAAAAGCAAAAAATTTCAGAATTGCACCTTGCAATGTGGAGATATTACTGCTTGTGCATTTACAATATTCATTGATTTTTGCCATTGAAAAACATGTTTTTCATATACCAGAAATGTTTGAAGCTACTGACTGAAAGGAGCTGGCATCTCACTCTCTTTGAATCTTCTTTATCATGCTAGGATTAACAGGAAAAAGCAAAAAATTTCAGAATTGCACCTTGCAATGTGGAGATATTACTGTTTGTGCATTTACAATATTCATTGATTTTTGCCATTGAAAAACGTTTTTCATATACCAGAAATGTTTGAAGCTACTGACTGAATGAAAGGAGCTGGCATCTCACTCTCTTTGAATCTTCTTTATCATGCTAGGATTAACAGGAAAAAGCTAAAAATTTCAGAATTGCACCGTGCAATGTGGAGATATTACTGTTTGTGCATTTACAATATTCATTGATTTTTGCCATTGAAAAACATGTTTTTCATATACCAGAAATGTTTGAAGCTACTGACTGAATGAAAGGAGCTGGCATCTCACTCTCTTTGAATCTTCTTTATCATGCTAGGATTAACAGGAAAAAGCTAAAAATTTCAGAATTGCACCGTGCAATGTGGAGATATTACTGTTTGTGCATTTACAATATTCATTGATTTTTGCCATTGAAAAACATGTTTTTCATATACCAGAAATGTTTGAAGCTACTGACTGAATGAAAGGAGCTGGCATCTCACTCTCTTTGAATCTTCTTTATCATGCTAGGATTAACAGGAAAAAGCTAAAAATTTCAGAATTGCACCGTGCAATGTGGAGATATTACTGTTTGTGCATTTACAATATTCATTGATTTTTGCCATTGAAAAACATGTTTTTCATATACCAGAAATGTTTGAAGCTACTGACTGAATGAAAGGAGCTGGCATCTCACTCTCTTTGAATCTTCTTTATCATGCTAGGATTAACAGGAAAAAGCTAAAAATTTCAGAATTGCACCGTGCAATGTGGAGATATTACTGTTTGTGCATTTACAATATTCATTGATTTTTGCCATTGAAAAACATGTTTTTCATATACCAGAAATGTTTGAAGCTACTGACTGAATGAAAGGAGCTGGCATCTCACTCTCTTTGAATCTTCTTTATCATGCTAGGATTAGCAGGAAAAAGCAAAAAATTTCTGAATTGCACCTTGCAATGTGGAGATATTACTGTTTGTGCATTTACAATATTCATTGATTTTTGCCATTGAAAAACATGTTTTTCATATACCAGAAATGTTTGAAGCTACTGACTGAATGAAAGGAGCTGGCATCTCACTCTCTTTGAATCTTCTTTATCATGCTAGGATTAACAGGAAAAAGCTAAAAATTTCAGAATTGCACCGTGCAATGTGGAGATATTACTGTTTGTGCATTTACAATATTCATTGATTTTTGCCATTGAAAAACATGTTTTTCATATACCAGAAATGTTTGAAGCTACTGACTGAATGAAAGGAGCTGGCATCTCACTCTCTTTGAATCTTCTTTATCATGCTAGGATTAGCAGGAAAAAGCAAAAAATTTCAGAATTGCACCTTGCAATGTGGAGATATTACTGTTTGTGCATTTACAATATTCATTGATTTTTGCCATTGAAAAACATGTTTTTCATATACCAGAAATGTTTGAAGCTACTGACTGAATGAAAGGAGCTGGCATCTCACTCTCTTTGAATCTTCTTTATCATGCTAGGATTAACAGGAAAAAGCTAAAAATTTCAGAATTGCACCGTGCAATGTGGAGATATTACTGTTTGTGCATTTACAATATTCATTGATTTTTGCCATTGAAAAACATGTTTTTCATATACCAGAAATGTTTGAAGCTACTGACTGAATGAAAGGAGCTGGCATCTCACTCTCTTTGAATCTTCTTTATCATGCTAGGATTAGCAGGAAAAAGCAAAAAATTTCAGAATTGCACCTTGCAATGTGGAGATATTACTGTTTGTGCATTTACAATATTCATTGATTTTTGCCATTGAAAAACATGTTTTTCATATACCAGAAATGTTTGAAGCTACTGACTGAATGAAAGGAGCTGGCATCTCACTCTCTTTGAATCTTATCATGCTAGGATTAACAGGAAAAAGCAAAAAATTTCAGAATTGCACCTTGCAATGTGGTGATATTACTGTTTGTGCATTTACAATATTCATTGATTTTTGCCATTGAAAAACATGTTTTTCATATACCAGAAATGTTTGAAGCTACTGACTGAATGAAAGGAGCTGGCATCTCACTCTCTTTGAATCTTCTTTATCATGCTAGGATTAACAGGAAAAAGCTAAAAATTTCAGAATTCCACTGTGCAATGTGGAGATATTACTGTTTGTGCATTTACAATATTCATTGATTTTTGCCATTGAAAAACATGTTTTTCATATACCAGAAATGTTTGAAGCTACTGACTGAATGAAAGGAGCTGGCATCTCACTCTCTTTGAATCTTCTTTATCATGCTAGGATTAACAGGAAAAAGCTAAAAATTTCAGAATTGCACCGTGCAATGTGGAGATATTACTGTTTGTGCATTTACAATATTCATTGATTTTTGCCATTGAAAAACATGTTTTTCATATACCAGAAATGTTTGAAGCTACTGACTGAATGAAAGGAGCTGGCATCTCACTCTCTTTGAATCTTCTTTATCATGCTAGGATTAACAGGAAAAAGCTAAAAATTTCAGAATTGCACCGTGCAATGTGGAGATATTACTGTTTGTGCATTTACAATATTCATTGATTTTTGCCATTGAAAAACATGTTTTTCATATACCAGAAATGTTTGAAGCTACTGACTGAATGAAAGGAGCTGGCATCTCACTCTCTTTGAATCTTCTTTATCATGCTAGGATTAGCAGGAAAAAGCAAAAAATTTCAGAATTGCACCTTGCAATGTGGAGATATTACTGTTTGTGCATTTACAATATTCATTGATTTTTGCCATTGAAAAACATGTTTTTCATATACCAGAAATGTTTGAAGCTACTGACTGAATGAAAGGAGCTGGCATCTCACTCTCTTTGAATCTTCTTTATCATGCTAGGATTAACAGGAAAAAGCTAAAAATTTCAGAATTGCACCGTGCAATGTGGAGATATTACTGTTTGTGCATTTACAATATTCATTGATTTTTGCCATTGAAAAACATGTTTTTCATATACCAGAAATGTTTGAAGCTACTGACTGAATGAAAGGAGCTGGCATCTCACTCTCTTTGAATCTTCTTTATCATGCTAGGATTAGCAGGAAAAAGCAAAAAATTTCAGAATTGCACCTTGCAATGTGGAGATATTACTGTTTGTGCATTTACAATATTCATTGATTTTTGCCATTGAAAAACATGTTTTTCATATACCAGAAATGTTTGAAGCTACTGACTGAATGAAAGGAGCTGGCATCTCACTCTCTTTGAATCTTATCATGCTAGGATTAACAGGAAAAAGCAAAAAATTTCAGAATTGCACCTTGCAATGTGGTGATATTACTGTTTGTGCATTTACAATATTCATTGATTTTTGCCATTGAAAAACATGTTTTTCATATACCAGAAATGTTTGAAGCTACTGACTGAATGAAAGGAGCTGGCATCTCACTCTCTTTGAATCTTCTTTATCATGCTAGGATTAACAGGAAAAAGCTAAAAATTTCAGAATTGCACCATGCAATGTGGAGATATTACTGTTTGTGCATTTACAATATTCATTGATTTTTGCCATTGAAAAACATGTTTTTCATATACCAGAAATGTTTGAAGCTACTGACTGAATGAAAGGAGCTGGCATCTCACTCTCTTTGAATCTTCTTTATCATGCCAGGATTAGCAGGAAAAAGCAAAAAATTTCAGAATTGCACCTTGCAATGTGGAGATATTACTGTTTGTGCATTTACAATATTCATTGATTTTTGCCATTGAAAAACGTTTTTCATATACCAGAAATGTTTGAAGCTACTGACTGAATGAAAGGAGCTGGCATCTCACTCTCTTTGAATCTTCTTTATCATGCTAGGATTAACAGGAAAAAGCTAAAAATTTCAGAATTGCACCGTGCAATGTGGAGATATTACTGTTTGTGCATTTACAATATTCATTGATTTTTGCCATTGAAAAACATGTTTTTCATATACCAGAAATGTTTGAAGCTACTGACTGAATGAAAGGAGCTGGCATCTCACTCTCTTTGAATCTTCTTTATCATGCTAGGATTAGCAGGAAAAAGCAAAAAATTTCAGAATTGCACCTTGCAATGTGGAGATATTACTGCTTGTGCATTTACAATATTCATTGATTTTTGCCATTGAAAAACATGTTTTTCATATACCAGAAATGTTTGAAGCTACTGACTGAAAGGAGCTGGCATCTCACTCTCTTTGAATCTTCTTTATCATGCTAGGATTAACAGGAAAAAGCAAAAAATTTCAGAATTGCACCTTGCAATGTGGAGATATTACTGTTTGTGCATTTACAATATTCATTGATTTTTGCCATTGAAAAACGTTTTTCATATACCAGAAATGTTTGAAGCTACTGACTGAATGAAAGGAGCTGGCATCTCACTCTCTTTGAATCTTCTTTATCATGCTAGGATTAACAGGAAAAAGCTAAAAATTTCAGAATTGCACCGTGCAATGTGGAGATATTACTGTTTGTGCATTTACAATATTCATTGATTTTTGCCATTGAAAAACATGTTTTTCATATACCAGAAATGTTTGAAGCTACTGACTGAATGAAAGGAGCTGGCATCTCACTCTCTTTGAATCTTCTTTATCATGCTAGGATTAACAGGAAAAAGCTAAAAATTTCAGAATTGCACCGTGCAATGTGGAGATATTACTGTTTGTGCATTTACAATATTCATTGATTTTTGCCATTGAAAAACATGTTTTTCATATACCAGAAATGTTTGAAGCTACTGACTGAATGAAAGGAGCTGGCATCTCACTCTCTTTGAATCTTCTTTATCATGCTAGGATTAACAGGAAAAAGCTAAAAATTTCAGAATTGCACCGTGCAATGTGGAGATATTACTGTTTGTGCATTTACAATATTCATTGATTTTTGCCATTGAAAAACATGTTTTTCATATACCAGAAATGTTTGAAGCTACTGACTGAATGAAAGGAGCTGGCATCTCACTCTCTTTGAATCTTCTTTATCATGCTAGGATTAGCAGGAAAAAGCAAAAAATTTCAGAATTGCACCTTGCAATGTGGAGATATTACTGTTTGTGCATTTACAATATTCATTGATTTTTGCCATTGAAAAACATGTTTTTCATATACCAGAAATGTTTGAAGCTACTGACTGAATGAAAGGAGCTGGCATCTCACTCTCTTTGAATCTTCTTTATCATGCTAGGATTAACAGGAAAAAGCAAAAAATTTCAGAATTGCACCTTGCAATGTGGAGATATTACTGTTTGTGCATTTACAATATTCATTGATTTTTGCCATTGAAAAACATGTTTTTCATATACCAGAAATGTTTGAAGCTACTGACTGAATGAAAGGAGCTGGCATCTCACTCTCTTTGAATCTTCTTTATCATGCTAGGATTAACAGGAAAAAGCAAAAAATTTCAGAATTGCACCGTGCAATGTGGAGATATTACTGTTTGTGCATTTACAATATTCATTGATTTTTGCCATTGAAAAACATGTTTTTCATATACCAGAAATGTTTGAAGCTACTGACTGAATGAAAGGAGCTGGCATCTCACTCTCTTTGAATCTTCTTTATCATGCTAGGATTAACAGGAAAAAGCTAAAAATTTCAGAATTCCACTGTGCAATGTGGAGATATTACTGTTTGTGCATTTACAATATTCATTGATTTTTGCCATTGAAAAACATGTTTTTCATATACCAGAAATGTTTGAAGCTACTGACTGAATGAAAGGAGCTGGCATCTCACTCTCTTTGAATCTTCTTTATCATGCTAGGATTAACAGGAAAAAGCTAAAAATTTCAGAATTGCACCGTGCAATGTGGAGATATTACTGTTTGTGCATTTACAATATTCATTGATTTTTGCCATTGAAAAACATGTTTTTCATATACCAGAAATGTTTGAAGCTACTGACTGAATGAAAGGAGCTGGCATCTCACTCTCTTTGAATCTTCTTTATCATGCTAGGATTAACAGGAAAAAGCTAAAAATTTCAGAATTGCACCGTGCAATGTGGAGATATTACTGTTTGTGCATTTACAATATTCATTGATTTTTGCCATTGAAAAACATGTTTTTCATATACCAGAAATGTTTGAAGCTACTGACTGAATGAAAGGAGCTGGCATCTCACTCTCTTTGAATCTTCTTTATCATGCTAGGATTAGCAGGAAAAAGCAAAAAATTTCTGAATTGCACCTTGCAATGTGGAGATATTACTGTTTGTGCATTTACAATATTCATTGATTTTTGCCATTGAAAAACATGTTTTTCATATACCAGAAATGTTTGAAGCTACTGACTGAATGAAAGGAGCTGGCATCTCACTCTCTTTGAATCTTCTTTATCATGCTAGGATTAACAGGAAAAAGCTAAAAATTTCAGAATTGCACCGTGCAATGTGGAGATATTACTGTTTGTGCATTTACAATATTCATTGATTTTTGCCATTGAAAAACATGTTTTTCATATACCAGAAATGTTTGAAGCTACTGACTGAATGAAAGGAGCTGGCATCTCACTCTCTTTGAATCTTCTTTATCATGCTAGGATTAGCAGGAAAAAGCAAAAAATTTCAGAATTGCACCTTGCAATGTGGAGATATTACTGTTTGTGCATTTACAATATTCATTGATTTTTGCCATTGAAAAACATGTTTTTCATATACCAGAAATGTTTGAAGCTACTGACTGAATGAAAGGAGCTGGCATCTCACTCTCTTTGAATCTTCTTTATCATGCTAGGATTAACAGGAAAAAGCTAAAAATTTCAGAATTGCACCGTGCAATGTGGAGATATTACTGTTTGTGCATTTACAATATTCATTGATTTTTGCCATTGAAAAACATGTTTTTCATATACCAGAAATGTTTGAAGCTACTGACTGAATGAAAGGAGCTGGCATCTCACTCTCTTTGAATCTTCTTTATTATGCTAGGATTAGCAGGAAAAAGCAAAAAATTTCAGAATTGCACCTTGCAATGTGGAGATATTACTGTTTGTGCATTTACAATATTCATTGATTTTTGCCATTGAAAAACATGTTTTTCATATACCAGAAATGTTTGAAGCTACTGACTGAATGAAAGGAGCTGGCATCTCACTCTCTTTGAATCTTATCATGCTAGGATTAACAGGAAAAAGCAAAAAATTTCAGAATTGCACCTTGCAATGTGGTGATATTACTGTTTGTGCATTTACAATATTCATTGATTTTTGCCATTGAAAAACATGTTTTTCATATACCAGAAATGTTTGAAGCTACTGACTGAATGAAAGGAGCTGGCATCTCACTCTCTTTGAATCTTCTTTATCATGCTAGGATTAACAGGAAAAAGCTAAAAATTTCAGAATTCCACTGTGCAATGTGGAGATATTACTGTTTGTGCATTTACAATATTCATTGATTTTTGCCATTGAAAAACGTTTTTCATATACCAGAAATGTTTGAAGCTACTGACTGAATGAAAGGAGCTGGCATCTCACTCTCTTTGAATCTTCTTTATCATGCTAGGATTAACAGGAAAAAGCTAAAAATTTCAGAATTGCACCGTGCAATGTGGAGATATTACTGTTTGTGCATTTACAATATTCATTGATTTTTGCCATTGAAAAACATGTTTTTCATATACCAGAAATGTTTGAAGCTACTGACTGAATGAAAGGAGCTGGCATCTCACTCTCTTTGAATCTTCTTTATCATGCTAGGATTAACAGGAAAAAGCTAAAAATTTCAGAATTGCACCGTGCAATGTGGAGATATTACTGTTTGTGCATTTACAATATTCATTGATTTTTGCCATTGAAAAACATGTTTTTCATATACCAGAAATGTTTGAAGCTACTGACTGAATGAAAGGAGCTGGCATCTCACTCTCTTTGAATCTTCTTTATCATGCTAGGATTAGCAGGAAAAAGCAAAAAATTTCAGAATTGCACCTTGCAATGTGGAGATATTACTGTTTGTGCATTTACAATATTCATTGATTTTTGCCATTGAAAAACATGTTTTTCATATACCAGAAATGTTTGAAGCTACTGACTGAATGAAAGGAGCTGGCATCTCACTCTCTTTGAATCTTCTTTATCATGCTAGGATTAACAGGAAAAAGCTAAAAATTTCAGAATTGCACCGTGCAATGTGGAGATATTACTGTTTGTGCATTTACAATATTCATTGATTTTTGCCATTGAAAAACATGTTTTTCATATACCAGAAATGTTTGAAGCTACTGACTGAATGAAAGGAGCTGGCATCTCACTCTCTTTGAATCTTCTTTATCATGCTAGGATTAGCAGGAAAAAGCAAAAAATTTCAGAATTGCACCTTGCAATGTGGAGATATTACTGTTTGTGCATTTACAATATTCATTGATTTTTGCCATTGAAAAACATGTTTTTCATATACCAGAAATGTTTGAAGCTACTGACTGAATGAAAGGAGCTGGCATCTCACTCTCTTTGAATCTTCTTTATCATGCTAGGATTAACAGGAAAAAGCTAAAAATTTCAGAATTGCACCGTGCAATGTGGAGATATTACTGTTTGTGCATTTACAATATTCATTGATTTTTGCCATTGAAAAACATGTTTTTCATATACCAGAAATGTTTGAAGCTACTGACTGAATGAAAGGAGCTGGCATCTCACTCTCTTTGAATCTTCTTTATCATGCTAGGATTAGCAGGAAAAAGCAAAAAATTTCAGAATTGCACCTTGCAATGTGGAGATATTACTGTTTGTGCATTTACAATATTCATTGATTTTTGCCATTGAAAAACATGTTTTTCATATACCAGAAATGTTTGAAGCTACTGACTGAATGAAAGGAGCTGGCATCTCACTCTCTTTGAATCTTATCATGCTAGGATTAACAGGAAAAAGCAAAAAATTTCAGAATTGCACCTTGCAATGTGGTGATATTACTGTTTGTGCATTTACAATATTCATTGATTTTTGCCATTGAAAAACATGTTTTTCATATACCAGAAATGTTTGAAGCTACTGACTGAATGAAAGGAGCTGGCATCTCACTCTCTTTGAATCTTCTTTATCATGCTAGGATTAACAGGAAAAAGCTAAAAATTTCAGAATTCCACTGTGCAATGTGGAGATATTACTGTTTGTGCATTTACAATATTCATTGATTTTTGCCATTGAAAAACATGTTTTTCATATACCAGAAATGTTTGAAGCTACTGACTGAATGAAAGGAGCTGGCATCTCACTCTCTTTGAATCTTTATCATGCTAGGATTAACAGGAAAAAGCTAAAAATTTCAGAATTGCACCGTGCAATGTGGAGATATTACTGTTTGTGCATTTACAATATTCATTGATTTTTGCCATTGAAAAACATGTTTTTCATATACCAGAAATGTTTGAAGCTACTGACTGAATGAAAGGAGCTGGCATCTCACTCTCTTTGAATCTTCTTTATCATGCTAGGATTAACAGGAAAAAGCTAAAAATTTCAGAATTGCACCGTGCAATGTGGAGATATTACTGTTTGTGCATTTACAATATTCATTGATTTTTGCCATTGAAAAACATGTTTTTCATATACCAGAAATGTTTGAAGCTACTGACTGAATGAAAGGAGCTGGCATCTCACTCTCTTTGAATCTTCTTTATCATGCTAGGATTAGCAGGAAAAAGCAAAAAATTTCAGAATTGCACCTTGCAATGTGGAGATATTACTGTTTGTGCATTTACAATATTCATTGATTTTTGCCATTGAAAAACATGTTTTTCATATACCAGAAATGTTTGAAGCTACTGACTGAATGAAAGGAGCTGGCATCTCACTCTCTTTGAATCTTCTTTATCATGCTAGGATTAACAGGAAAAAGCTAAAAATTTCAGAATTGCACCGTGCAATGTGGAGATATTACTGTTTGTGCATTTACAATATTCATTGATTTTTGCCATTGAAAAACATGTTTTTCATATACCAGAAATGTTTGAAGCTACTGACTGAATGAAAGGAGCTGGCATCTCACTCTCTTTGAATCTTCTTTATCATGCTAGGATTAGCAGGAAAAAGCAAAAAATTTCAGAATTGCACCTTGCAATGTGGAGATATTACTGTTTGTGCATTTACAATATTCATTGATTTTTGCCATTGAAAAACATGTTTTTCATATACCAGAAATGTTTGAAGCTACTGACTGAATGAAAGGAGCTGGCATCTCACTCTCTTTGAATCTTATCATGCTAGGATTAACAGGAAAAAGCAAAAAATTTCAGAATTGCACCTTGCAATGTGGTGATATTACTGTTTGTGCATTTACAATATTCATTGATTTTTGCCATTGAAAAACATGTTTTTCATATACCAGAAATGTTTGAAGCTACTGACTGAATGAAAGGAGCTGGCATCTCACTCTCTTTGAATCTTCTTTATCATGCTAGGATTAACAGGAAAAAGCTAAAAATTTCAGAATTGCACCATGCAATGTGGAGATATTACTGTTTGTGCATTTACAATATTCATTGATTTTTGCCATTGAAAAACATGTTTTTCATATACCAGAAATGTTTGAAGCTACTGACTGAATGAAAGGAGCTGGCATCTCACTCTCTTTGAATCTTCTTTATCATGCCAGGATTAGCAGGAAAAAGCAAAAAATTTCAGAATTGCACCTTGCAATGTGGAGATATTACTGTTTGTGCATTTACAATATTCATTGATTTTTGCCATTGAAAAACGTTTTTCATATACCAGAAATGTTTGAAGCTACTGACTGAATGAAAGGAGCTGGCATCTCACTCTCTTTGAATCTTCTTTATCATGCTAGGATTAACAGGAAAAAGCTAAAAATTTCAGAATTGCACCGTGCAATGTGGAGATATTACTGTTTGTGCATTTACAATATTCATTGATTTTTGCCATTGAAAAACATGTTTTTCATATACCAGAAATGTTTGAAGCTACTGACTGAATGAAAGGAGCTGGCATCTCACTCTCTTTGAATCTTCTTTATCATGCTAGGATTAGCAGGAAAAAGCAAAAAATTTCAGAATTGCACCTTGCAATGTGGAGATATTACTGCTTGTGCATTTACAATATTCATTGATTTTTGCCATTGAAAAACATGTTTTTCATATACCAGAAATGTTTGAAGCTACTGACTGAAAGGAGCTGGCATCTCACTCTCTTTGAATCTTCTTTATCATGCTAGGATTAACAGGAAAAAGCAAAAAATTTCAGAATTGCACCTTGCAATGTGGAGATATTACTGTTTGTGCATTTACAATATTCATTGATTTTTGCCATTGAAAAACGTTTTTCATATACCAGAAATGTTTGAAGCTACTGACTGAATGAAAGGAGCTGGCATCTCACTCTCTTTGAATCTTCTTTATCATGCTAGGATTAACAGGAAAAAGCTAAAAATTTCAGAATTGCACCGTGCAATGTGGAGATATTACTGTTTGTGCATTTACAATATTCATTGATTTTTGCCATTGAAAAACATGTTTTTCATATACCAGAAATGTTTGAAGCTACTGACTGAATGAAAGGAGCTGGCATCTCACTCTCTTTGAATCTTCTTTATCATGCTAGGATTAACAGGAAAAAGCTAAAAATTTCAGAATTGCACCGTGCAATGTGGAGATATTACTGTTTGTGCATTTACAATATTCATTGATTTTTGCCATTGAAAAACATGTTTTTCATATACCAGAAATGTTTGAAGCTACTGACTGAATGAAAGGAGCTGGCATCTCACTCTCTTTGAATCTTCTTTATCATGCTAGGATTAACAGGAAAAAGCTAAAAATTTCAGAATTGCACCGTGCAATGTGGAGATATTACTGTTTGTGCATTTACAATATTCATTGATTTTTGCCATTGAAAAACATGTTTTTCATATACCAGAAATGTTTGAAGCTACTGACTGAATGAAAGGAGCTGGCATCTCACTCTCTTTGAATCTTCTTTATCATGCTAGGATTAGCAGGAAAAAGCAAAAAATTTCAGAATTGCACCTTGCAATGTGGAGATATTACTGTTTGTGCATTTACAATATTCATTGATTTTTGCCATTGAAAAACATGTTTTTCATATACCAGAAATGTTTGAAGCTACTGACTGAATGAAAGGAGCTGGCATCTCACTCTCTTTGAATCTTCTTTATCATGCTAGGATTAACAGGAAAAAGCAAAAAATTTCAGAATTGCACCTTGCAATGTGGAGATATTACTGTTTGTGCATTTACAATATTCATTGATTTTTGCCATTGAAAAACATGTTTTTCATATACCAGAAATGTTTGAAGCTACTGACTGAATGAAAGGAGCTGGCATCTCACTCTCTTTGAATCTTCTTTATCATGCTAGGATTAACAGGAAAAAGCAAAAAATTTCAGAATTGCACCGTGCAATGTGGAGATATTACTGTTTGTGCATTTACAATATTCATTGATTTTTGCCATTGAAAAACATGTTTTTCATATACCAGAAATGTTTGAAGCTACTGACTGAATGAAAGGAGCTGGCATCTCACTCTCTTTGAATCTTCTTTATCATGCTAGGATTAACAGGAAAAAGCTAAAAATTTCAGAATTCCACTGTGCAATGTGGAGATATTACTGTTTGTGCATTTACAATATTCATTGATTTTTGCCATTGAAAAACATGTTTTTCATATACCAGAAATGTTTGAAGCTACTGACTGAATGAAAGGAGCTGGCATCTCACTCTCTTTGAATCTTCTTTATCATGCTAGGATTAACAGGAAAAAGCTAAAAATTTCAGAATTGCACCGTGCAATGTGGAGATATTACTGTTTGTGCATTTACAATATTCATTGATTTTTGCCATTGAAAAACATGTTTTTCATATACCAGAAATGTTTGAAGCTACTGACTGAATGAAAGGAGCTGGCATCTCACTCTCTTTGAATCTTCTTTATCATGCTAGGATTAACAGGAAAAAGCTAAAAATTTCAGAATTGCACCGTGCAATGTGGAGATATTACTGTTTGTGCATTTACAATATTCATTGATTTTTGCCATTGAAAAACATGTTTTTCATATACCAGAAATGTTTGAAGCTACTGACTGAATGAAAGGAGCTGGCATCTCACTCTCTTTGAATCTTCTTTATCATGCTAGGATTAGCAGGAAAAAGCAAAAAATTTCTGAATTGCACCTTGCAATGTGGAGATATTACTGTTTGTGCATTTACAATATTCATTGATTTTTGCCATTGAAAAACATGTTTTTCATATACCAGAAATGTTTGAAGCTACTGACTGAATGAAAGGAGCTGGCATCTCACTCTCTTTGAATCTTCTTTATCATGCTAGGATTAACAGGAAAAAGCTAAAAATTTCAGAATTGCACCGTGCAATGTGGAGATATTACTGTTTGTGCATTTACAATATTCATTGATTTTTGCCATTGAAAAACATGTTTTTCATATACCAGAAATGTTTGAAGCTACTGACTGAATGAAAGGAGCTGGCATCTCACTCTCTTTGAATCTTCTTTATCATGCTAGGATTAGCAGGAAAAAGCAAAAAATTTCAGAATTGCACCTTGCAATGTGGAGATATTACTGCTTGTGCATTTACAATATTCATTGATTTTTGCCATTGAAAAACATGTTTTTCATATACCAGAAATGTTTGAAGCTACTGACTGAAAGGAGCTGGCATCTCACTCTCTTTGAATCTTCTTTATCATGCTAGGATTAACAGGAAAAAGCAAAAAATTTCAGAATTGCACCTTGCAATGTGGAGATATTACTGTTTGTGCATTTACAATATTCATTGATTTTTGCCATTGAAAAACGTTTTTCATATACCAGAAATGTTTGAAGCTACTGACTGAATGAAAGGAGCTGGCATCTCACTCTCTTTGAATCTTCTTTATCATGCTAGGATTAACAGGAAAAAGCTAAAAATTTCAGAATTGCACCGTGCAATGTGGAGATATTACTGTTTGTGCATTTACAATATTCATTGATTTTTGCCATTGAAAAACATGTTTTTCATATACCAGAAATGTTTGAAGCTACTGACTGAATGAAAGGAGCTGGCATCTCACTCTCTTTGAATCTTCTTTATCATGCTAGGATTAACAGGAAAAAGCTAAAAATTTCAGAATTGCACCGTGCAATGTGGAGATATTACTGTTTGTGCATTTACAATATTCATTGATTTTTGCCATTGAAAAACATGTTTTTCATATACCAGAAATGTTTGAAGCTACTGACTGAATGAAAGGAGCTGGCATCTCACTCTCTTTGAATCTTCTTTATCATGCTAGGATTAACAGGAAAAAGCTAAAAATTTCAGAATTCCACTGTGCAATGTGGAGATATTACTGTTTGTGCATTTACAATATTCATTGATTTTTGCCATTGAAAAACATGTTTTTCATATACCAGAAATGTTTGAAGCTACTGACTGAATGAAAGGAGCTGGCATCTCACTCTCTTTGAATCTTCTTTATCATGCTAGGATTAACAGGAAAAAGCTAAAAATTTCAGAATTGCACCGTGCAATGTGGAGATATTACTGTTTGTGCATTTACAATATTCATTGATTTTTGCCATTGAAAAACATGTTTTTCATATACCAGAAATGTTTGAAGCTACTGACTGAATGAAAGGAGCTGGCATCTCACTCTCTTTGAATCTTCTTTATCATGCTAGGATTAACAGGAAAAAGCTAAAAATTTCAGAATTGCACCGTGCAATGTGGAGATATTACTGTTTGTGCATTTACAATATTCATTGATTTTTGCCATTGAAAAACATGTTTTTCATATACCAGAAATGTTTGAAGCTACTGACTGAATGAAAGGAGCTGGCATCTCACTCTCTTTGAATCTTCTTTATCATGCTAGGATTAGCAGGAAAAAGCAAAAAATTTCAGAATTGCACCTTGCAATGTGGAGATATTACTGTTTGTGCATTTACAATATTCATTGATTTTTGCCATTGAAAAACATGTTTTTCATATACCAGAAATGTTTGAAGCTACTGACTGAATGAAAGGAGCTGGCATCTCACTCTCTTTGAATCTTCTTTATCATGCTAGGATTAACAGGAAAAAGCTAAAAATTTCAGAATTGCACCGTGCAATGTGGAGATATTACTGTTTGTGCATTTACAATATTCATTGATTTTTGCCATTGAAAAACATGTTTTTCATATACCAGAAATGTTTGAAGCTACTGACTGAATGAAAGGAGCTGGCATCTCACTCTCTTTGAATCTTCTTTATCATGCTAGGATTAGCAGGAAAAAGCAAAAAATTTCAGAATTGCACCTTGCAATGTGGAGATATTACTGTTTGTGCATTTACAATATTCATTGATTTTTGCCATTGAAAAACATGTTTTTCATATACCAGAAATGTTTGAAGCTACTGACTGAATGAAAGGAGCTGGCATCTCACTCTCTTTGAATCTTATCATGCTAGGATTAACAGGAAAAAGCAAAAAATTTCAGAATTGCACCTTGCAATGTGGTGATATTACTGTTTGTGCATTTACAATATTCATTGATTTTTGCCATTGAAAAACATGTTTTTCATATACCAGAAATGTTTGAAGCTACTGACTGAATGAAAGGAGCTGGCATCTCACTCTCTTTGAATCTTCTTTATCATGCTAGGATTAGCAGGAAAAAGCAAAAAATTTCAGAATTGCACCTTGCAATGTGGAGATATTACTGTTTGTGCATTTACAATATTCATTGATTTTTGCCATTGAAAAACATGTTTTTCATATACCAGAAATGTTTGAAGCTACTGACTGAATGAAAGGAGCTGGCATCTCACTCTCTTTGAATCTTCTTTATCATGCTAGGATTAACAGGAAAAAGCTAAAAATTTCAGAATTGCACCGTGCAATGTGGAGATATTACTGTTTGTGCATTTACAATATTCATTGATTTTTGCCATTGAAAAACATGTTTTTCATATACCAGAAATGTTTGAAGCTACTGACTGAATGAAAGGAGCTGGCATCTCACTCTCTTTGAATCTTCTTTATCATGCTAGGATTAGCAGGAAAAAGCAAAAAATTTCAGAATTGCACCTTGCAATGTGGAGATATTACTGTTTGTGCATTTACAATATTCATTGATTTTTGCCATTGAAAAACATGTTTTTCATATACCAGAAATGTTTGAAGCTACTGACTGAATGAAAGGAGCTGGCATCTCACTCTCTT
Organism: Phyllobates terribilis; assembly: GCF_046119375.1. NCBI lineage: Eukaryota > Metazoa > Chordata > Amphibia > Anura > Dendrobatidae > Phyllobates > Phyllobates terribilis. The sequence goes on along the minus strand of NW_027364115.1, from coordinate 182,884 downwards.
TGAATCTTATCATGCTAGGATTAACAGGAAAAAGCAAAAAATTTCAGAATTGCACCTTGCAATGTGGTGATATTACTGTTTGTGCATTTACAATATTCATTGATTTTTGCCATTGAAAAACATGTTTTTCATATACCAGAAATGTTTGAAGCTACTGACTGAATGAAAGGAGCTGGCATCTCACTCTCTTTGAATCTTCTTTATCATGCTAGGATTAACAGGAAAAAGCTAAAAATTTCAGAATTGCACCATGCAATGTGGAGATATTACTGTTTGTGCATTTACAATATTCATTGATTTTTGCCATTGAAAAACATGTTTTTCATATACCAGAAATGTTTGAAGCTACTGACTGAATGAAAGGAGCTGGCATCTCACTCTCTTTGAATCTTCTTTATCATGCCAGGATTAGCAGGAAAAAGCAAAAAATTTCAGAATTGCACCTTGCAATGTGGAGATATTACTGTTTGTGCATTTACAATATTCATTGATTTTTGCCATTGAAAAACGTTTTTCATATACCAGAAATGTTTGAAGCTACTGACTGAATGAAAGGAGCTGGCATCTCACTCTCTTTGAATCTTCTTTATCATGCTAGGATTAACAGGAAAAAGCTAAAAATTTCAGAATTGCACCGTGCAATGTGGAGATATTACTGTTTGTGCATTTACAATATTCATTGATTTTTGCCATTGAAAAACATGTTTTTCATATACCAGAAATGTTTGAAGCTACTGACTGAATGAAAGGAGCTGGCATCTCACTCTCTTTGAATCTTCTTTATCATGCTAGGATTAGCAGGAAAAAGCAAAAAATTTCAGAATTGCACCTTGCAATGTGGAGATATTACTGCTTGTGCATTTACAATATTCATTGATTTTTGCCATTGAAAAACATGTTTTTCATATACCAGAAATGTTTGAAGCTACTGACTGAAAGGAGCTGGCATCTCACTCTCTTTGAATCTTCTTTATCATGCTAGGATTAACAGGAAAAAGCAAAAAATTTCAGAATTGCACCTTGCAATGTGGAGATATTACTGTTTGTGCATTTACAATATTCATTGATTTTTGCCATTGAAAAACGTTTTTCATATACCAGAAATGTTTGAAGCTACTGACTGAATGAAAGGAGCTGGCATCTCACTCTCTTTGAATCTTCTTTATCATGCTAGGATTAACAGGAAAAAGCTAAAAATTTCAGAATTGCACCGTGCAATGTGGAGATATTACTGTTTGTGCATTTACAATATTCATTGATTTTTGCCATTGAAAAACATGTTTTTCATATACCAGAAATGTTTGAAGCTACTGACTGAATGAAAGGAGCTGGCATCTCACTCTCTTTGAATCTTCTTTATCATGCTAGGATTAACAGGAAAAAGCTAAAAATTTCAGAATTGCACCGTGCAATGTGGAGATATTACTGTTTGTGCATTTACAATATTCATTGATTTTTGCCATTGAAAAACATGTTTTTCATATACCAGAAATGTTTGAAGCTACTGACTGAATGAAAGGAGCTGGCATCTCACTCTCTTTGAATCTTCTTTATCATGCTAGGATTAACAGGAAAAAGCTAAAAATTTCAGAATTGCACCGTGCAATGTGGAGATATTACTGTTTGTGCATTTACAATATTCATTGATTTTTGCCATTGAAAAACATGTTTTTCATATACCAGAAATGTTTGAAGCTACTGACTGAATGAAAGGAGCTGGCATCTCACTCTCTTTGAATCTTCTTTATCATGCTAGGATTAGCAGGAAAAAGCAAAAAATTTCAGAATTGCACCTTGCAATGTGGAGATATTACTGTTTGTGCATTTACAATATTCATTGATTTTTGCCATTGAAAAACATGTTTTTCATATACCAGAAATGTTTGAAGCTACTGACTGAATGAAAGGAGCTGGCATCTCACTCTCTTTGAATCTTCTTTATCATGCTAGGATTAACAGGAAAAAGCAAAAAATTTCAGAATTGCACCTTGCAATGTGGAGATATTACTGTTTGTGCATTTACAATATTCATTGATTTTTGCCATTGAAAAACATGTTTTTCATATACCAGAAATGTTTGAAGCTACTGACTGAATGAAAGGAGCTGGCATCTCACTCTCTTTGAATCTTCTTTATCATGCTAGGATTAACAGGAAAAAGCAAAAAATTTCAGAATTGCACCGTGCAATGTGGAGATATTACTGTTTGTGCATTTACAATATTCATTGATTTTTGCCATTGAAAAACATGTTTTTCATATACCAGAAATGTTTGAAGCTACTGACTGAATGAAAGGAGCTGGCATCTCACTCTCTTTGAATCTTCTTTATCATGCTAGGATTAACAGGAAAAAGCTAAAAATTTCAGAATTCCACTGTGCAATGTGGAGATATTACTGTTTGTGCATTTACAATATTCATTGATTTTTGCCATTGAAAAACATGTTTTTCATATACCAGAAATGTTTGAAGCTACTGACTGAATGAAAGGAGCTGGCATCTCACTCTCTTTGAATCTTCTTTATCATGCTAGGATTAACAGGAAAAAGCTAAAAATTTCAGAATTGCACCGTGCAATGTGGAGATATTACTGTTTGTGCATTTACAATATTCATTGATTTTTGCCATTGAAAAACATGTTTTTCATATACCAGAAATGTTTGAAGCTACTGACTGAATGAAAGGAGCTGGCATCTCACTCTCTTTGAATCTTCTTTATCATGCTAGGATTAACAGGAAAAAGCTAAAAATTTCAGAATTGCACCGTGCAATGTGGAGATATTACTGTTTGTGCATTTACAATATTCATTGATTTTTGCCATTGAAAAACATGTTTTTCATATACCAGAAATGTTTGAAGCTACTGACTGAATGAAAGGAGCTGGCATCTCACTCTCTTTGAATCTTTTTTATCATGCTAGGATTAGCAGGAAAAAGCAAAAAATTTCTGAATTGCACCTTGCAATGTGGAGATATTACTGTTTGTGCATTTACAATATTCATTGATTTTTGCCATTGAAAAACATGTTTTTCATATACCAGAAATGTTTGAAGCTACTGACTGAATGAAAGGAGCTGGCATCTCACTCTCTTTGAATCTTCTTTATCATGCTAGGATTAACAGGAAAAAGCTAAAAATTTCAGAATTGCACCGTGCAATGTGGAGATATTACTGTTTGTGCATTTACAATATTCATTGATTTTTGCCATTGAAAAACATGTTTTTCATATACCAGAAATGTTTGAAGCTACTGACTGAATGAAAGGAGCTGGCATCTCACTCTCTTTGAATCTTCTTTATCATGCTAGGATTAGCAGGAAAAAGCAAAAAATTTCAGAATTGCACCTTGCAATGTGGAGATATTACTGTTTGTGCATTTACAATATTCATTGATTTTTGCCATTGAAAAACATGTTTTTCATATACCAGAAATGTTTGAAGCTACTGACTGAATGAAAGGAGCTGGCATCTCACTCTCTTTGAATCTTCTTTATCATGCTAGGATTAACAGGAAAAAGCTAAAAATTTCAGAATTGCACCGTGCAATGTGGAGATATTACTGTTTGTGCATTTACAATATTCATTGATTTTTGCCATTGAAAAACATGTTTTTCATATACCAGAAATGTTTGAAGCTACTGACTGAATGAAAGGAGCTGGCATCTCACTCTCTTTGAATCTTCTTTATCATGCTAGGATTAGCAGGAAAAAGCAAAAAATTTCAGAATTGCACCTTGCAATGTGGAGATATTACTGTTTGTGCATTTACAATATTCATTGATTTTTGCCATTGAAAAACATGTTTTTCATATACCAGAAATGTTTGAAGCTACTGACTGAATGAAAGGAGCTGGCATCTCACTCTCTTTGAATCTTATCATGCTAGGATTAACAGGAAAAAGCAAAAAATTTCAGAATTGCACCTTGCAATGTGGTGATATTACTGTTTGTGCATTTACAATATTCATTGATTTTTGCCATTGAAAAACATGTTTTTCATATACCAGAAATGTTTGAAGCTACTGACTGAATGAAAGGAGCTGGCATCTCACTCTCTTTGAATCTTCTTTATCATGCTAGGATTAACAGGAAAAAGCTAAAAATTTCAGAATTCCACTGTGCAATGTGGAGATATTACTGTTTGTGCATTTACAATATTCATTGATTTTTGCCATTGAAAAACATGTTTTTCATATACCAGAAATGTTTGAAGCTACTGACTGAATGAAAGGAGCTGGCATCTCACTCTCTTTGAATCTTCTTTATCATGCTAGGATTAACAGGAAAAAGCTAAAAATTTCAGAATTGCACCGTGCAATGTGGAGATATTACTGTTTGTGCATTTACAATATTCATTGATTTTTGCCATTGAAAAACATGTTTTTCATATACCAGAAATGTTTGAAGCTACTGACTGAATGAAAGGAGCTGGCATCTCACTCTCTTTGAATCTTCTTTATCATGCTAGGATTAACAGGAAAAAGCTAAAAATTTCAGAATTGCACCGTGCAATGTGGAGATATTACTGTTTGTGCATTTACAATATTCATTGATTTTTGCCATTGAAAAACATGTTTTTCATATACCAGAAATGTTTGAAGCTACTGACTGAATGAAAGGAGCTGGCATCTCACTCTCTTTGAATCTTCTTTATCATGCTAGGATTAGCAGGAAAAAGCAAAAAATTTCAGAATTGCACCTTGCAATGTGGAGATATTACTGTTTGTGCATTTACAATATTCATTGATTTTTGCCATTGAAAAACATGTTTTTCATATACCAGAAATGTTTGAAGCTACTGACTGAATGAAAGGAGCTGGCATCTCACTCTCTTTGAATCTTCTTTATCATGCTAGGATTAACAGGAAAAAGCTAAAAATTTCAGAATTGCACCGTGCAATGTGGAGATATTACTGTTTGTGCATTTACAATATTCATTGATTTTTGCCATTGAAAAACATGTTTTTCATATACCAGAAATGTTTGAAGCTACTGACTGAATGAAAGGAGCTGGCATCTCACTCTCTTTGAATCTTCTTTATCATGCTAGGATTAGCAGGAAAAAGCAAAAAATTTCAGAATTGCACCTTGCAATGTGGAGATATTACTGTTTGTGCATTTACAATATTCATTGATTTTTGCCATTGAAAAACATGTTTTTCATATACCAGAAATGTTTGAAGCTACTGACTGAATGAAAGGAGCTGGCATCTCACTCTCTTTGAATCTTATCATGCTAGGATTAACAGGAAAAAGCAAAAAATTTCAGAATTGCACCTTGCAATGTGGTGATATTACTGTTTGTGCATTTACAATATTCATTGATTTTTGCCATTGAAAAACATGTTTTTCATATACCAGAAATGTTTGAAGCTACTGACTGAATGAAAGGAGCTGGCATCTCACTCTCTTTGAATCTTCTTTATCATGCTAGGATTAACAGGAAAAAGCTAAAAATTTCAGAATTGCACCGTGCAATGTGGAGATATTACTGTTTGTGCATTTACAATATTCATTGATTTTTGCCATTGAAAAACATGTTTTTCATATACCAGAAATGTTTGAAGCTACTGACTGAATGAAAGGAGCTGGCATCTCACTCTCTTTGAATCTTCTTTATCATGCTAGGATTAGCAGGAAAAAGCAAAAAATTTCAGAATTGCACCTTGCAATGTGGAGATATTACTGTTTGTGCATTTACAATATTCATTGATTTTTGCCATTGAAAAACATGTTTTTCATATACCAGAAATGTTTGAAGCTACTGACTGAATGAAAGGAGCTGGCATCTCACTCTCTTTGAATCTTCTTTATCATGCTAGGATTAACAGGAAAAAGCTAAAAATTTCAGAATTGCACCGTGCAATGTGGAGATATTACTGTTTGTGCATTTACAATATTCATTGATTTTTGCCATTGAAAAACATGTTTTTCATATACCAGAAATGTTTGAAGCTACTGACTGAATGAAAGGAGCTGGCATCTCACTCTCTTTGAATCTTCTTTATCATGCTAGGATTAGCAGGAAAAAGCAAAAAATTTCAGAATTGCACCTTGCAATGTGGAGATATTACTGCTTGTGCATTTACAATATTCATTGATTTTTGCCATTGAAAAACATGTTTTTCATATACCAGAAATGTTTGAAGCTACTGACTGAAAGGAGCTGGCATCTCACTCTCTTTGAATCTTCTTTATCATGCTAGGATTAACAGGAAAAAGCAAAAAATTTCAGAATTGCACCTTGCAATGTGGAGATATTACTGTTTGTGCATTTACAATATTCATTGATTTTTGCCATTGAAAAACGTTTTTCATATACCAGAAATGTTTGAAGCTACTGACTGAATGAAAGGAGCTGGCATCTCACTCTCTTTGAATCTTCTTTATCATGCTAGGATTAACAGGAAAAAGCTAAAAATTTCAGAATTGCACCGTGCAATGTGGAGATATTACTGTTTGTGCATTTACAATATTCATTGATTTTTGCCATTGAAAAACATGTTTTTCATATACCAGAAATGTTTGAAGCTACTGACTGAATGAAAGGAGCTGGCATCTCACTCTCTTTGAATCTTCTTTATCATGCTAGGATTAACAGGAAAAAGCTAAAAATTTCAGAATTGCACCGTGCAATGTGGAGATATTACTGTTTGTGCATTTACAATATTCATTGATTTTTGCCATTGAAAAACATGTTTTTCATATACCAGAAATGTTTGAAGCTACTGACTGAATGAAAGGAGCTGGCATCTCACTCTCTTTGAATCTTCTTTATCATGCTAGGATTAACAGGAAAAAGCTAAAAATTTCAGAATTGCACCGTGCAATGTGGAGATATTACTGTTTGTGCATTTACAATATTCATTGATTTTTGCCATTGAAAAACATGTTTTTCATATACCAGAAATGTTTGAAGCTACTGACTGAATGAAAGGAGCTGGCATCTCACTCTCTTTGAATCTTCTTTATCATGCTAGGATTAGCAGGAAAAAGCAAAAAATTTCAGAATTGCACCTTGCAATGTGGAGATATTACTGTTTGTGCATTTACAATATTCATTGATTTTTGCCATTGAAAAACATGTTTTTCATATACCAGAAATGTTTGAAGCTACTGACTGAATGAAAGGAGCTGGCATCTCACTCTCTTTGAATCTTCTTTATCATGCTAGGATTAACAGGAAAAAGCAAAAAATTTCAGAATTGCACCTTGCAATGTGGAGATATTACTGTTTGTGCATTTACAATATTCATTGATTTTTGCCATTGAAAAACATGTTTTTCATATACCAGAAATGTTTGAAGCTACTGACTGAATGAAAGGAGCTGGCATCTCACTCTCTTTGAATCTTCTTTATCATGCTAGGATTAACAGGAAAAAGCAAAAAATTTCAGAATTGCACCGTGCAATGTGGAGATATTACTGTTTGTGCATTTACAATATTCATTGATTTTTGCCATTGAAAAACATGTTTTTCATATACCAGAAATGTTTGAAGCTACTGACTGAATGAAAGGAGCTGGCATCTCACTCTCTTTGAATCTTCTTTATCATGCTAGGATTAACAGGAAAAAGCTAAAAATTTCAGAATTCCACTGTGCAATGTGGAGATATTACTGTTTGTGCATTTACAATATTCATTGATTTTTGCCATTGAAAAACATGTTTTTCATATACCAGAAATGTTTGAAGCTACTGACTGAATGAAAGGAGCTGGCATCTCACTCTCTTTGAATCTTCTTTATCATGCTAGGATTAACAGGAAAAAGCTAAAAATTTCAGAATTGCACCGTGCAATGTGGAGATATTACTGTTTGTGCATTTACAATATTCATTGATTTTTGCCATTGAAAAACATGTTTTTCATATACCAGAAATGTTTGAAGCTACTGACTGAATGAAAGGAGCTGGCATCTCACTCTCTTTGAATCTTCTTTATCATGCTAGGATTAACAGGAAAAAGCTAAAAATTTCAGAATTGCACCGTGCAATGTGGAGATATTACTGTTTGTGCATTTACAATATTCATTGATTTTTGCCATTGAAAAACATGTTTTTCATATACCAGAAATGTTTGAAGCTACTGACTGAATGAAAGGAGCTGGCATCTCACTCTCTTTGAATCTTCTTTATCATGCTAGGATTAGCAGGAAAAAGCAAAAAATTTCTGAATTGCACCTTGCAATGTGGAGATATTACTGTTTGTGCATTTACAATATTCATTGATTTTTGCCATTGAAAAACATGTTTTTCATATACCAGAAATGTTTGAAGCTACTGACTGAATGAAAGGAGCTGGCATCTCACTCTCTTTGAATCTTCTTTATCATGCTAGGATTAACAGGAAAAAGCTAAAAATTTCAGAATTGCACCGTGCAATGTGGAGATATTACTGTTTGTGCATTTACAATATTCATTGATTTTTGCCATTGAAAAACATGTTTTTCATATACCAGAAATGTTTGAAGCTACTGACTGAATGAAAGGAGCTGGCATCTCACTCTCTTTGAATCTTCTTTATCATGCTAGGATTAGCAGGAAAAAGCAAAAAATTTCAGAATTGCACCTTGCAATGTGGAGATATTACTGTTTGTGCATTTACAATATTCATTGATTTTTGCCATTGAAAAACATGTTTTTCATATACCAGAAATGTTTGAAGCTACTGACTGAATGAAAGGAGCTGGCATCTCACTCTCTTTGAATCTTCTTTATCATGCTAGGATTAACAGGAAAAAGCTAAAAATTTCAGAATTGCACCGTGCAATGTGGAGATATTACTGTTTGTGCATTTACAATATTCATTGATTTTTGCCATTGAAAAACATGTTTTTCATATACCAGAAATGTTTGAAGCTACTGACTGAATGAAAGGAGCTGGCATCTCACTCTCTTTGAATCTTCTTTATCATGCTAGGATTAGCAGGAAAAAGCAAAAAATTTCAGAATTGCACCTTGCAATGTGGAGATATTACTGTTTGTGCATTTACAATATTCATTGATTTTTGCCATTGAAAAACATGTTTTTCATATACCAGAAATGTTTGAAGCTACTGACTGAATGAAAGGAGCTGGCATCTCACTCTCTTTGAATCTTATCATGCTAGGATTAACAGGAAAAAGCAAAAAATTTCAGAATTGCACCTTGCAATGTGGTGATATTACTGTTTGTGCATTTACAATATTCATTGATTTTTGCCATTGAAAAACATGTTTTTCATATACCAGAAATGTTTGAAGCTACTGACTGAATGAAAGGAGCTGGCATCTCACTCTCTTTGAATCTTCTTTATCATGCTAGGATTAACAGGAAAAAGCTAAAAATTTCAGAATTCCACTGTGCAATGTGGAGATATTACTGTTTGTGCATTTACAATATTCATTGATTTTTGCCATTGAAAAACATGTTTTTCATATACCAGAAATGTTTGAAGCTACTGACTGAATGAAAGGAGCTGGCATCTCACTCTCTTTGAATCTTCTTTATCATGCTAGGATTAACAGGAAAAAGCTAAAAATTTCAGAATTGCACCGTGCAATGTGGAGATATTACTGTTTGTGCATTTACAATATTCATTGATTTTTGCCATTGAAAAACATGTTTTTCATATACCAGAAATGTTTGAAGCTACTGACTGAATGAAAGGAGCTGGCATCTCACTCTCTTTGAATCTTCTTTATCATGCTAGGATTAACAGGAAAAAGCTAAAAATTTCAGAATTGCACCGTGCAATGTGGAGATATTACTGTTTGTGCATTTACAATATTCATTGATTTTTGCCATTGAAAAACATGTTTTTCATATACCAGAAATGTTTGAAGCTACTGACTGAATGAAAGGAGCTGGCATCTCACTCTCTTTGAATCTTCTTTATCATGCTAGGATTAGCAGGAAAAAGCAAAAAATTTCAGAATTGCACCTTGCAATGTGGAGATATTACTGTTTGTGCATTTACAATATTCATTGATTTTTGCCATTGAAAAACATGTTTTTCATATACCAGAAATGTTTGAAGCTACTGACTGAATGAAAGGAGCTGGCATCTCACTCTCTTTGAATCTTCTTTATCATGCTAGGATTAACAGGAAAAAGCTAAAAATTTCAGAATTGCACCGTGCAATGTGGAGATATTACTGTTTGTGCATTTACAATATTCATTGATTTTTGCCATTGAAAAACATGTTTTTCATATACCAGAAATGTTTGAAGCTACTGACTGAATGAAAGGAGCTGGCATCTCACTCTCTTTGAATCTTCTTTATCATGCTAGGATTAGCAGGAAAAAGCAAAAAATTTCAGAATTGCACCTTGCAATGTGGAGATATTACTGTTTGTGCATTTACAATATTCATTGATTTTTGCCATTGAAAAACATGTTTTTCATATACCAGAAATGTTTGAAGCTACTGACTGAATGAAAGGAGCTGGCATCTCACTCTCTTTGAATCTTATCATGCTAGGATTAACAGGAAAAAGCAAAAAATTTCAGAATTGCACCTTGCAATGTGGTGATATTACTGTTTGTGCATTTACAATATTCATTGATTTTTGCCATTGAAAAACATGTTTTTCATATACCAGAAATGTTTGAAGCTACTGACTGAATGAAAGGAGCTGGCATCTCACTCTCTTTGAATCTTCTTTATCATGCTAGGATTAACAGGAAAAAGCTAAAAATTTCAGAATTGCACCGTGCAATGTGGAGATATTACTGTTTGTGCATTTACAATATTCATTGATTTTTGCCATTGAAAAACATGTTTTTCATATACCAGAAATGTTTGAAGCTACTGACTGAATTAAAGGAGCTGGCATCTCACTCTCTTTGAATCTTCTTTATCATGCTAGGATTAGCAGGAAAAAGCAAAAAATTTCAGAATTGCACCTTGCAATGTGGAGATATTACTGTTTGTGCATTTACAATATTCATTGATTTTTGCCATTGAAAAACATGTTTTTCATATACCAGAAATGTTTGAAGCTACTGACTGAATGAAAGGAGCTGGCATCTCACTCTCTTTGAATCTTCTTTATCATGCTAGGATTAACAGGAAAAAGCTAAAAATTTCAGAATTGCACCGTGCAATGTGGAGATATTACTGTTTGTGCATTTACAATATTCATTGATTTTTGCCATTGAAAAACATGTTTTTCATATACCAGAAATGTTTGAAGCTACTGACTGAATGAAAGGAGCTGGCATCTCACTCTCTTTGAATCTTCTTTATCATGCTAGGATTAGCAGGAAAAAGCAAAAAATTTCAGAATTGCACCTTGCAATGTGGAGATATTACTGTTTGTGCATTTACAATATTCATTGATTTTTGCCATTGAAAAACATGTTTTTCATATACCAGAAATGTTTGAAGCTACTGACTGAATGAAAGGAGCTGGCATCTCACTCTCTTTGAATCTTATCATGCTAGGATTAACAGGAAAAAGCAAAAAATTTCAGAATTGCACCTTGCAATGTGGTGATATTACTGTTTGTGCATTTACAATATTCATTGATTTTTGCCATTGAAAAACATGTTTTTCATATACCAGAAATGTTTGAAGCTACTGACTGAATGAAAGGAGCTGGCATCTCACTCTCTTTGAATCTTCTTTATCATGCTAGGATTAACAGGAAAAAGCTAAAAATTTCAGAATTCCACTGTGCAATGTGGAGATATTACTGTTTGTGCATTTACAATATTCATTGATTTTTGCCATTGAAAAACATGTTTTTCATATACCAGAAATGTTTGAAGCTACTGACTGAATGAAAGGAGCTGGCATCTCACTCTCTTTGAATCTTCTTTATCATGCTAGGATTAACAGGAAAAAGCTAAAAATTTCAGAATTGCACCGTGCAATGTGGAGATATTACTGTTTGTGCATTTACAATATTCATTGATTTTTGCCATTGAAAAACATGTTTTTCATATACCAGAAATGTTTGAAGCTACTGACTGAATGAAAGGAGCTGGCATCTCACTCTCTTTGAATCTTCTTTATCATGCTAGGATTAACAGGAAAAAGCTAAAAATTTCAGAATTGCACCGTGCAATGTGGAGATATTACTGTTTGTGCATTTACAATATTCATTGATTTTTGCCATTGAAAAACATGTTTTTCATATACCAGAAATGTTTGAAGCTACTGACTGAATGAAAGGAGCTGGCATCTCACTCTCTTTGAATCTTCTTTATCATGCTAGGATTAGCAGGAAAAAGCAAAAAATTTCAGAATTGCACCTTGCAATGTGGAGATATTACTGTTTGTGCATTTACAATATTCATTGATTTTTGCCATTGAAAAACATGTTTTTCATATACCAGAAATGTTTGAAGCTACTGACTGAATGAAAGGAGCTGGCATCTCACTCTCTTTGAATCTTCTTTATCATGCTAGGATTAACAGGAAAAAGCTAAAAATTTCAGAATTGCACCGTGCAATGTGGAGATATTACTGTTTGTGCATTTACAATATTCATTGATTTTTGCCATTGAAAAACATGTTTTTCATATACCAGAAATGTTTGAAGCTACTGACTGAATGAAAGGAGCTGGCATCTCACTCTCTTTGAATCTTCTTTATCATGCTAGGATTAGCAGGAAAAAGCAAAAAATTTCAGAATTGCACCTTGCAATGTGGAGATATTACTGTTTGTGCATTTACAATATTCATTGATTTTTGCCATTGAAAAACATGTTTTTCATATACCAGAAATGTTTGAAGCTACTGACTGAATGAAAGGAGCTGGCATCTCACTCTCTTTGAATCTTATCATGCTAGGATTAACAGGAAAAAGCAAAAAATTTCAGAATTGCACCTTGCAATGTGGTGATATTACTGTTTGTGCATTTACAATATTCATTGATTTTTGCCATTGAAAAACATGTTTTTCATATACCAGAAATGTTTGAAGCTACTGACTGAATGAAAGGAGCTGGCATCTCACTCTCTTTGAATCTTCTTTATCATGCTAGGATTAACAGGAAAAAGCTAAAAATTTCAGAATTGCACCATGCAATGTGGAGATATTACTGTTTGTGCATTTACAATATTCATTGATTTTTGCCATTGAAAAACATGTTTTTCATATACCAGAAATGTTTGAAGCTACTGACTGAATGAAAGGAGCTGGCATCTCACTCTCTTTGAATCTTCTTTATCATGCCAGGATTAGCAGGAAAAAGCAAAAAATTTCAGAATTGCACCTTGCAATGTGGAGATATTACTGTTTGTGCATTTACAATATTCATTGATTTTTGCCATTGAAAAACGTTTTTCATATACCAGAAATGTTTGAAGCTACTGACTGAATGAAAGGAGCTGGCATCTCACTCTCTTTGAATCTTCTTTATCATGCTAGGATTAACAGGAAAAAGCTAAAAATTTCAGAATTGCACCGTGCAATGTGGAGATATTACTGTTTGTGCATTTACAATATTCATTGATTTTTGCCATTGAAAAACATGTTTTTCATATACCAGAAATGTTTGAAGCTACTGACTGAATGAAAGGAGCTGGCATCTCACTCTCTTTGAATCTTCTTTATCATGCTAGGATTAACAGGAAAAAGCTAAAAATTTCAGAATTGCACCGTGCAATGTGGAGATATTACTGTTTGTGCATTTACAATATTCATTGATTTTTGCCATTGAAAAACATGTTTTTCATATACCAGAAATGTTTGAAGCTACTGACTGAATGAAAGGAGCTGGCATCTCACTCTCTTTGAATCTTCTTTATCATGCTAGGATTAGCAGGAAAAAGCAAAAAATTTCAGAATTGCACCTTGCAATGTGGAGATATTACTGTTTGTGCATTTACAATATTCATTGATTTTTGCCATTGAAAAACATGTTTTTCATATACCAGAAATGTTTGAAGCTACTGACTGAATGAAAGGAGCTGGCATCTCACTCTCTTTGAATCTTCTTTATCATGCTAGGATTAACAGGAAAAAGCTAAAAATTTCAGAATTGCACCGTGCAATGTGGAGATATTACTGTTTGTGCATTTACAATATTCATTGATTTTTGCCATTGAAAAACATGTTTTTCATATACCAGAAATGTTTGAAGCTACTGACTGAATGAAAGGAGCTGGCATCTCACTCTCTTTGAATCTTCTTTATCATGCTAGGATTAGCAGGAAAAAGCAAAAAATTTCAGAATTGCACCTTGCAATGTGGAGATATTACTGTTTGTGCATTTACAATATTCATTGATTTTTGCCATTGAAAAACATGTTTTTCATATACCAGAAATGTTTGAAGCTACTGACTGAATGAAAGGAGCTGGCATCTCACTCTCTTTGAATCTTATCATGCTAGGATTAACAGGAAAAAGCAAAAAATTTCAGAATTGCACCTTGCAATGTGGTGATATTACTGTTTGTGCATTTACAATATTCATTGATTTTTGCCATTGAAAAACATGTTTTTCATATACCAGAAATGTTTGAAGCTACTGACTGAATGAAAGGAGCTGGCATCTCACTCTCTTTGAATCTTCTTTATCATGCTAGGATTAACAGGAAAAAGCTAAAAATTTCAGAATTGCACCGTGCAATGTGGAGATATTACTGTTTGTGCATTTACAATATTCATTGATTTTTGCCATTGAAAAACATGTTTTTCATATACCAGAAATGTTTGAAGCTACTGACTGAATGAAAGGAGCTGGCATCTCACTCTCTTTGAATCTTCTTTATCATGCTAGGATTAGCAGGAAAAAGCAAAAAATTTCAGAATTGCACCTTGCAATGTGGAGATATTACTGTTTGTGCATTTACAATATTCATTGATTTTTGCCATTGAAAAACATGTTTTTCATATACCAGAAATGTTTGAAGCTACTGACTGAATGAAAGGAGCTGGCATCTCACTCTCTTTGAATCTTCTTTATCATGCTAGGATTAACAGGAAAAAGCTAAAAATTTCAGAATTGCACCGTGCAATGTGGAGATATTACTGTTTGTGCATTTACAATATTCATTGATTTTTGCCATTGAAAAACATGTTTTTCATATACCAGAAATGTTTGAAGCTACTGACTGAATGAAAGGAGCTGGCATCTCACTCTCTTTGAATCTTATCATGCTAGGATTAACAGGAAAAAGCAAAAAATTTCAGAATTGCACCTTGCAATGTGGTGATATTACTGTTTGTGCATTTACAATATTCATTGATTTTTGCCATTGAAAAACATGTTTTTCATATACCAGAAATGTTTGAAGCTACTGACTGAATGAAAGGAGCTGGCATCTCACTCTCTTTGAATCTTCTTTATCATGCTAGGATTAACAGGAAAAAGCTAAAAATT
This sequence comes from Phyllobates terribilis, assembly GCF_046119375.1. Lineage (NCBI taxonomy): Eukaryota > Metazoa > Chordata > Amphibia > Anura > Dendrobatidae > Phyllobates > Phyllobates terribilis. The sequence continues at coordinate 167,563 of NW_027364115.1, read as the reverse complement.
TCAGAATTCCACTGTGCAATGTGGAGATATTACTGTTTGTGCATTTACAATATTCATTGATTTTTGCCATTGAAAAACATGTTTTTCATATACCAGAAATGTTTGAAGCTACTGACTGAATGAAAGGAGCTGGCATCTCACTCTCTTTGAATCTTCTTTATCATGCTAGGATTAACAGGAAAAAGCTAAAAATTTCAGAATTGCACCGTGCAATGTGGAGATATTACTGTTTGTGCATTTACAATATTCATTGATTTTTGCCATTGAAAAACATGTTTTTCATATACCAGAAATGTTTGAAGCTACTGACTGAATGAAAGGAGCTGGCATCTCACTCTCTTTGAATCTTCTTTATCATGCTAGGATTAACAGGAAAAAGCTAAAAATTTCAGAATTGCACCGTGCAATGTGGAGATATTACTGTTTGTGCATTTACAATATTCATTGATTTTTGCCATTGAAAAACATGTTTTTCATATACCAGAAATGTTTGAAGCTACTGACTGAATGAAAGGAGCTGGCATCTCACTCTCTTTGAATCTTCTTTATCATGCTAGGATTAGCAGGAAAAAGCAAAAAATTTCAGAATTGCACCTTGCAATGTGGAGATATTACTGTTTGTGCATTTACAATATTCATTGATTTTTGCCATTGAAAAACATGTTTTTCATATACCAGAAATGTTTGAAGCTACTGACTGAATGAAAGGAGCTGGCATCTCACTCTCTTTGAATCTTCTTTATCATGCTAGGATTAACAGGAAAAAGCTAAAAATTTCAGAATTGCACCGTGCAATGTGGAGATATTACTGTTTGTGCATTTACAATATTCATTGATTTTTGCCATTGAAAAACATGTTTTTCATATACCAGAAATGTTTGAAGCTACTGACTGAATGAAAGGAGCTGGCATCTCACTCTCTTTGAATCTTCTTTATCATGCTAGGATTAGCAGGAAAAAGCAAAAAATTTCAGAATTGCACCTTGCAATGTGGAGATATTACTGTTTGTGCATTTACAATATTCATTGATTTTTGCCATTGAAAAACATGTTTTTCATATACCAGAAATGTTTGAAGCTACTGACTGAATGAAAGGAGCTGGCATCTCACTCTCTTTGAATCTTATCATGCTAGGATTAACAGGAAAAAGCAAAAAATTTCAGAATTGCACCTTGCAATGTGGTGATATTACTGTTTGTGCATTTACAATATTCATTGATTTTTGCCATTGAAAAACATGTTTTTCATATACCAGAAATGTTTGAAGCTACTGACTGAATGAAAGGAGCTGGCATCTCACTCTCTTTGAATCTTCTTTATCATGCTAGGATTAACAGGAAAAAGCTAAAAATTTCAGAATTGCACCATGCAATGTGGAGATATTACTGTTTGTGCATTTACAATATTCATTGATTTTTGCCATTGAAAAACATGTTTTTCATATACCAGAAATGTTTGAAGCTACTGACTGAATGAAAGGAGCTGGCATCTCACTCTCTTTGAATCTTCTTTATCATGCCAGGATTAGCAGGAAAAAGCAAAAAATTTCAGAATTGCACCTTGCAATGTGGAGATATTACTGTTTGTGCATTTACAATATTCATTGATTTTTGCCATTGAAAAACGTTTTTCATATACCAGAAATGTTTGAAGCTACTGACTGAATGAAAGGAGCTGGCATCTCACTCTCTTTGAATCTTCTTTATCATGCTAGGATTAACAGGAAAAAGCTAAAAATTTCAGAATTGCACCGTGCAATGTGGAGATATTACTGTTTGTGCATTTACAATATTCATTGATTTTTGCCATTGAAAAACATGTTTTTCATATACCAGAAATGTTTGAAGCTACTGACTGAATGAAAGGAGCTGGCATCTCACTCTCTTTGAATCTTCTTTATCATGCTAGGATTAGCAGGAAAAAGCAAAAAATTTCAGAATTGCACCTTGCAATGTGGAGATATTACTGCTTGTGCATTTACAATATTCATTGATTTTTGCCATTGAAAAACATGTTTTTCATATACCAGAAATGTTTGAAGCTACTGACTGAAAGGAGCTGGCATCTCACTCTCTTTGAATCTTCTTTATCATGCTAGGATTAACAGGAAAAAGCAAAAAATTTCAGAATTGCACCTTGCAATGTGGAGATATTACTGTTTGTGCATTTACAATATTCATTGATTTTTGCCATTGAAAAACATGTTTTTCATATACCAGAAATGTTTGAAGCTACTGACTGAATGAAAGGAGCTGGCATCTCACTCTCTTTGAATCTTCTTTATCATGCTAGGATTAACAGGAAAAAGCTAAAAATTTCAGAATTGCACCGTGCAATGTGGAGATATTACTGTTTGTGCATTTACAATATTCATTGATTTTTGCCATTGAAAAACATGTTTTTCATATACCAGAAATGTTTGAAGCTACTGACTGAATGAAAGGAGCTGGCATCTCACTCTCTTTGAATCTTCTTTATCATGCTAGGATTAGCAGGAAAAAGCAAAAAATTTCAGAATTGCACCTTGCAATGTGGAGATATTACTGTTTGTGCATTTACAATATTCATTGATTTTTGCCATTGAAAAACATGTTTTTCATATACCAGAAATGTTTGAAGCTACTGACTGAATGAAAGGAGCTGGCATCTCACTCTCTTTGAATCTTCTTTATCATGCTAGGATTAACAGGAAAAAGCTAAAAATTTCAGAATTGCACCGTGCAATGTGGAGATATTACTGTTTGTGCATTTACAATATTCATTGATTTTTGCCATTGAAAAACATGTTTTTCATATACCAGAAATGTTTGAAGCTACTGACTGAATGAAAGGAGCTGGCATCTCACTCTCTTTGAATCTTCTTTATCATGCTAGGATTAGCAGGAAAAAGCAAAAAATTTCAGAATTGCACCTTGCAATGTGGAGATATTACTGTTTGTGCATTTACAATATTCATTGATTTTTGCCATTGAAAAACATGTTTTTCATATACCAGAAATGTTTGAAGCTACTGACTGAATGAAAGGAGCTGGCATCTCACTCTCTTTGAATCTTATCATGCTAGGATTAACAGGAAAAAGCAAAAAATTTCAGAATTGCACCTTGCAATGTGGTGATATTACTGTTTGTGCATTTACAATATTCATTGATTTTTGCCATTGAAAAACATGTTTTTCATATACCAGAAATGTTTGAAGCTACTGACTGAATGAAAGGAGCTGGCATCTCACTCTCTTTGAATCTTCTTTATCATGCTAGGATTAACAGGAAAAAGCTAAAAATTTCAGAATTGCACCATGCAATGTGGAGATATTACTGTTTGTGCATTTACAATATTCATTGATTTTTGCCATTGAAAAACATGTTTTTCATATACCAGAAATGTTTGAAGCTACTGACTGAATGAAAGGAGCTGGCATCTCACTCTCTTTGAATCTTCTTTATCATGCCAGGATTAGCAGGAAAAAGCAAAAAATTTCAGAATTGCACCTTGCAATGTGGAGATATTACTGTTTGTGCATTTACAATATTCATTGATTTTTGCCATTGAAAAACGTTTTTCATATACCAGAAATGTTTGAAGCTACTGACTGAATGAAAGGAGCTGGCATCTCACTCTCTTTGAATCTTCTTTATCATGCTAGGATTAACAGGAAAAAGCTAAAAATTTCAGAATTGCACCGTGCAATGTGGAGATATTACTGTTTGTGCATTTACAATATTCATTGATTTTTGCCATTGAAAAACATGTTTTTCATATACCAGAAATGTTTGAAGCTACTGACTGAATGAAAGGAGCTGGCATCTCACTCTCTTTGAATCTTCTTTATCATGCTAGGATTAGCAGGAAAAAGCAAAAAATTTCAGAATTGCACCTTGCAATGTGGAGATATTACTGCTTGTGCATTTACAATATTCATTGATTTTTGCCATTGAAAAACATGTTTTTCATATACCAGAAATGTTTGAAGCTACTGACTGAAAGGAGCTGGCATCTCACTCTCTTTGAATCTTCTTTATCATGCTAGGATTAACAGGAAAAAGCAAAAAATTTCAGAATTGCACCTTGCAATGTGGAGATATTACTGTTTGTGCATTTACAATATTCATTGATTTTTGCCATTGAAAAACATGTTTTTCATATACCAGAAATGTTTGAAGCTACTGACTGAATGAAAGGAGCTGGCATCTCACTCTCTTTGAATCTTCTTTATCATGCTAGGATTAACAGGAAAAAGCTAAAAATTTCAGAATTGCACCGTGCAATGTGGAGATATTACTGTTTGTGCATTTACAATATTCATTGATTTTTGCCATTGAAAAACATGTTTTTCATATACCAGAAATGTTTGAAGCTACTGACTGAATGAAAGGAGCTGGCATCTCACTCTCTTTGAATCTTCTTTATCATGCTAGGATTAACAGGAAAAAGCTAAAAATTTCAGAATTGCACCGTGCAATGTGGAGATATTACTGTTTGTGCATTTACAATATTCATTGATTTTTGCCATTGAAAAACATGTTTTTCATATACCAGAAATGTTTGAAGCTACTGACTGAATGAAAGGAGCTGGCATCTCACTCTCTTTGAATCTTCTTTATCATGCTAGGATTAACAGGAAAAAGCTAAAAATTTCAGAATTGCACCGTGCAATGTGGAGATATTACTGTTTGTGCATTTACAATATTCATTGATTTTTGCCATTGAAAAACATGTTTTTCATATACCAGAAATGTTTGAAGCTACTGACTGAATGAAAGGAGCTGGCATCTCACTCTCTTTGAATCTTCTTTATCATGCTAGGATTAGCAGGAAAAAGCAAAAAATTTCAGAATTGCACCTTGCAATGTGGAGATATTACTGTTTGTGCATTTACAATATTCATTGATTTTTGCCATTGAAAAACATGTTTTTCATATACCAGAAATGTTTGAAGCTACTGACTGAATGAAAGGAGCTGGCATCTCACTCTCTTTGAATCTTCTTTATCATGCTAGGATTAACAGGAAAAAGCAAAAAATTTCAGAATTGCACCTTGCAATGTGGAGATATTACTGTTTGTGCATTTACAATATTCATTGATTTTTGCCATTGAAAAACATGTTTTTCATATACCAGAAATGTTTGAAGCTACTGACTGAATGAAAGGAGCTGGCATCTCACTCTCTTTGAATCTTCTTTATCATGCTAGGATTAACAGGAAAAAGCAAAAAATTTCAGAATTGCACCGTGCAATGTGGAGATATTACTGTTTGTGCATTTACAATATTCATTGATTTTTGCCATTGAAAAACATGTTTTTCATATACCAGAAATGTTTGAAGCTACTGACTGAATGAAAGGAGCTGGCATCTCACTCTCTTTGAATCTTCTTTATCATGCTAGGATTAACAGGAAAAAGCTAAAAATTTCAGAATTGCACCGTGCAATGTGGAGATATTACTGTTTGTGCATTTACAATATTCATTGATTTTTGCCATTGAAAAACATGTTTTTCATATACCAGAAATGTTTGAAGCTACTGACTGAATGAAAGGAGCTGGCATCTCACTCTCTTTGAATCTTCTTTATCATGCTAGGATTAGCAGGAAAAAGCAAAAAATTTCAGAATTGCACCTTGCAATGTGGAGATATTACTGTTTGTGCATTTACAATATTCATTGATTTTTGCCATTGAAAAACATGTTTTTCATATACCAGAAATGTTTGAAGCTACTGACTGAATGAAAGGAGCTGGCATCTCACTCTCTTTGAATCTTCTTTATCATGCTAGGATTAACAGGAAAAAGCAAAAAATTTCAGAATTGCACCGTGCAATGTGGAGATATTACTGTTTGTGCATTTACAATATTCATTGATTTTTGCCATTGAAAAACATGTTTTTCATATACCAGAAATGTTTGAAGCTACTGACTGAATGAAAGGAGCTGGCATCTCACTCTCTTTGAATCTTCTTTATCATGCTAGGATTAACAGGAAAAAGCTAAAAATTTCAGAATTGCACCGTGCAATGTGGAGATATTACTGTTTGTGCATTTACAATATTCATTGATTTTTGCCATTGAAAAACATGTTTTTCATATACCAGAAATGTTTGAAGCTACTGACTGAATGAAAGGAGCTGGCATCTCACTCTCTTTGAATCTTCTTTATCATGCTAGGATTAGCAGGAAAAAGCAAAAAATTTCAGAATTGCACCTTGCAATGTGGAGATATTACTGTTTGTGCATTTACAATATTCATTGATTTTTGCCATTGAAAAACATGTTTTTCATATACCAGAAATGTTTGAAGCTACTGACTGAATGAAAGGAGCTGGCATCTCACTCTCTTTGAATCTTCTTTATCATGCTAGGATTAACAGGAAAAAGCTAAAAATTTCAGAATTGCACCGTGCAATGTGGAGATATTACTGTTTGTGCATTTACAATATTCATTGATTTTTGCCATTGAAAAACATGTTTTTCATATACCAGAAATGTTTGAAGCTACTGACTGAATGAAAGGAGCTGGCATCTCACTCTCTTTGAATCTTCTTTATCATGCTAGGATTAGCAGGAAAAAGCAAAAAATTTCAGAATTGCACCTTGCAATGTGGAGATATTACTGTTTGTGCATTTACAATATTCATTGATTTTTGCCATTGAAAAACATGTTTTTCATATACCAGAAATGTTTGAAGCTACTGACTGAATGAAAGGAGCTGGCATCTCACTCTCTTTGAATCTTATCATGCTAGGATTAACAGGAAAAAGCAAAAAATTTCAGAATTGCACCTTGCAATGTGGTGATATTACTGTTTGTGCATTTACAATATTCATTGATTTTTGCCATTGAAAAACATGTTTTTCATATACCAGAAATGTTTGAAGCTACTGACTGAATGAAAGGAGCTGGCATCTCACTCTCTTTGAATCTTCTTTATCATGCTAGGATTAACAGGAAAAAGCTAAAAATTTCAGAATTGCACCATGCAATGTGGAGATATTACTGTTTGTGCATTTACAATATTCATTGATTTTTGCCATTGAAAAACATGTTTTTCATATACCAGAAATGTTTGAAGCTACTGACTGAATGAAAGGAGCTGGCATCTCACTCTCTTTGAATCTTCTTTATCATGCCAGGATTAGCAGGAAAAAGCAAAAAATTTCAGAATTGCACCTTGCAATGTGGAGATATTACTGTTTGTGCATTTACAATATTCATTGATTTTTGCCATTGAAAAACGTTTTTCATATACCAGAAATGTTTGAAGCTACTGACTGAATGAAAGGAGCTGGCATCTCACTCTCTTTGAATCTTCTTTATCATGCTAGGATTAACAGGAAAAAGCTAAAAATTTCAGAATTGCACCGTGCAATGTGGAGATATTACTGTTTGTGCATTTACAATATTCATTGATTTTTGCCATTGAAAAACATGTTTTTCATATACCAGAAATGTTTGAAGCTACTGACTGAATGAAAGGAGCTGGCATCTCACTCTCTTTGAATCTTCTTTATCATGCTAGGATTAGCAGGAAAAAGCAAAAAATTTCAGAATTGCACCTTGCAATGTGGAGATATTACTGCTTGTGCATTTACAATATTCATTGATTTTTGCCATTGAAAAACATGTTTTTCATATACCAGAAATGTTTGAAGCTACTGACTGAAAGGAGCTGGCATCTCACTCTCTTTGAATCTTCTTTATCATGCTAGGATTAACAGGAAAAAGCAAAAAATTTCAGAATTGCACCTTGCAATGTGGAGATATTACTGTTTGTGCATTTACAATATTCATTGATTTTTGCCATTGAAAAACATGTTTTTCATATACCAGAAATGTTTGAAGCTACTGACTGAATGAAAGGAGCTGGCATCTCACTCTCTTTGAATCTTCTTTATCATGCTAGGATTAACAGGAAAAAGCTAAAAATTTCAGAATTGCACCGTGCAATGTGGAGATATTACTGTTTGTGCATTTACAATATTCATTGATTTTTGCCATTGAAAAACATGTTTTTCATATACCAGAAATGTTTGAAGCTACTGACTGAATGAAAGGAGCTGGCATCTCACTCTCTTTGAATCTTCTTTATCATGCTAGGATTAACAGGAAAAAGCTAAAAATTTCAGAATTGCACCGTGCAATGTGGAGATATTACTGTTTGTGCATTTACAATATTCATTGATTTTTGCCATTGAAAAACATGTTTTTCATATACCAGAAATGTTTGAAGCTACTGACTGAATGAAAGGAGCTGGCATCTCACTCTCTTTGAATCTTCTTTATCATGCTAGGATTAACAGGAAAAAGCTAAAAATTTCAGAATTGCACCGTGCAATGTGGAGATATTACTGTTTGTGCATTTACAATATTCATTGATTTTTGCCATTGAAAAACATGTTTTTCATATACCAGAAATGTTTGAAGCTACTGACTGAATGAAAGGAGCTGGCATCTCACTCTCTTTGAATCTTCTTTATCATGCTAGGATTAGCAGGAAAAAGCAAAAAATTTCAGAATTGCACCTTGCAATGTGGAGATATTACTGTTTGTGCATTTACAATATTCATTGATTTTTGCCATTGAAAAACATGTTTTTCATATACCAGAAATGTTTGAAGCTACTGACTGAATGAAAGGAGCTGGCATCTCACTCTCTTTGAATCTTCTTTATCATGCTAGGATTAACAGGAAAAAGCAAAAAATTTCAGAATTGCACCTTGCAATGTGGAGATATTACTGTTTGTGCATTTACAATATTCATTGATTTTTGCCATTGAAAAACATGTTTTTCATATACCAGAAATGTTTGAAGCTACTGACTGAATGAAAGGAGCTGGCATCTCACTCTCTTTGAATCTTCTTTATCATGCTAGGATTAACAGGAAAAAGCAAAAAATTTCAGAATTGCACCGTGCAATGTGGAGATATTACTGTTTGTGCATTTACAATATTCATTGATTTTTGCCATTGAAAAACATGTTTTTCATATACCAGAAATGTTTGAAGCTACTGACTGAATGAAAGGAGCTGGCATCTCACTCTCTTTGAATCTTCTTTATCATGCTAGGATTAACAGGAAAAAGCTAAAAATTTCAGAATTCCACTGTGCAATGTGGAGATATTATTGTTTGTGCATTTACAATATTCATTGATTTTTGCCATTGAAAAACATGTTTTTCATATACCAGAAATGTTTGAAGCTACTGACTGAATGAAAGGAGCTGGCATCTCACTCTCTTTGAATCTTCTTTATCATGCTAGGATTAACAGGAAAAAGCTAAAAATTTCAGAATTCCACTGTGCAATGTGGAGATATTACTGTTTGTGCATTTACAATATTCATTGATTTTTGCCATTGAAAAACATGTTTTTCATATACCAGAAATGTTTGAAGCTACTGACTGAATGAAAGGAGCTGGCATCTCACTCTCTTTGAATCTTCTTTATCATGCTAGGATTAACAGGAAAAAGCAAAAAATTTCAGAATTGCACCGTGCAATGTGGAGATATTACTGTTTGTGCATTTACAATATTCATTGATTTTTGCCATTGAAAAACATGTTTTTCATATACCAGAAATGTTTGAAGCTACTGACTGAATGAAAGGAGCTGGCATCTCACTCTCTTTGAATCTTCTTTATCATGCTAGGATTAACAGGAAAAAGCTAAAAATTTCAGAATTGCACCGTGCAATGTGGAGATATTACTGTTTGTGCATTTACAATATTCATTGATTTTTGCCATTGAAAAACGTTTTTCATATACCAGAAATGTTTGAAGCTACTGACTGAATGAAAGGAGCTGGCATCTCACTCTCTTTGAATCTTCTTTATCATGCTAGGATTAGCAGGAAAAAGCAAAAAATTTCTGAATTGCACCTTGCAATGTGGAGATATTACTGTTTGTGCATTTACAATATTCATTGATTTTTGCCATTGAAAAACATGTTTTTCATATACCAGAAATGTTTGAAGCTACTGACTGAATGAAAGGAGCTGGCATCTCACTCTCTTTGAATCTTCTTTATCATGCTAGGATTAACAGGAAAAAGCTAAAAATTTCAGAATTGCACCGTGCAATGTGGAGATATTACTGTTTGTGCATTTACAATATTCATTGATTTTTGCCATTGAAAAACATGTTTTTCATATACCAGAAATGTTTGAAGCTACTGACTGAATGAAAGGAGCTGGCATCTCACTCTCTTTGAATCTTCTTTATCATGCTAGGATTAGCAGGAAAAAGCAAAAAATTTCAGAATTGCACCTTGCAATGTGGAGATATTACTGTTTGTGCATTTACAATATTCATTGATTTTTGCCATTGAAAAACATGTTTTTCATATACCAGAAATGTTTGAAGCTACTGACTGAATGAAAGGAGCTGGCATCTCACTCTCTTTGAATCTTCTTTATCATGCTAGGATTAGCAGGAAAAAGCAAAAAATTTCAGAATTGCACCTTGCAATGTGGAGATATTACTGTTTGTGCATTTACAATATTCATTGATTTTTGCCATTGAAAAACATGTTTTTCATATACCAGAAATGTTTGAAGCTACTGACTGAATGAAAGGAGCTGGCATCTCACTCTCTTTGAATCTTATCATGCTAGGATTAACAGGAAAAAGCAAAAAATTTCAGAATTGCACCTTGCAATGTGGTGATATTACTGTTTGTGCATTTACAATATTCATTGATTTTTGCCATTGAAAAACATGTTTTTCATATACCAGAAATGTTTGAAGCTACTGACTGAATGAAAGGAGCTGGCATCTCACTCTCTTTGAATCTTCTTTATCATGCTAGGATTAACAGGAAAAAGCTAAAAATTTCAGAATTCCACTGTGCAATGTGGAGATATTACTGTTTGTGCATTTACAATATTCATTGATTTTTGCCATTGAAAAACATGTTTTTCATATACCAGAAATGTTTGAAGCTACTGACTGAATGAAAGGAGCTGGCATCTCACTCTCTTTGAATCTTCTTTATCATGCTAGGATTAACAGGAAAAAGCTAAAAATTTCAGAATTGCACCGTGCAATGTGGAGATATTACTGTTTGTGCATTTACAATATTCATTGATTTTTGCCATTGAAAAACATGTTTTTCATATACCAGAAATGTTTGAAGCTACTGACTGAATGAAAGGAGCTGGCATCTCACTCTCTTTGAATCTTCTTTATCATGCTAGGATTAACAGGAAAAAGCTAAAAATTTCAGAATTGCACCGTGCAATGTGGAGATATTACTGTTTGTGCATTTACAATATTCATTGATTTTTGCCATTGAAAAACATGTTTTTCATATACCAGAAATGTTTGAAGCTACTGACTGAATGAAAGGAGCTGGCATCTCACTCTCTTTGAATCTTCTTTATCATGCTAGGATTAGCAGGAAAAAGCAAAAAATTTCAGAATTGCACCTTGCAATGTGGAGATATTACTGTTTGTGCATTTACAATATTCATTGATTTTTGCCATTGAAAAACATGTTTTTCATATACCAGAAATGTTTGAAGCTACTGACTGAATGAAAGGAGCTGGCATCTCACTCTCTTTGAATCTTCTTTATCATGCTAGGATTAACAGGAAAAAGCTAAAAATTTCAGAATTGCACCGTGCAATGTGGAGATATTACTGTTTGTGCATTTACAATATTCATTGATTTTTGCCATTGAAAAACATGTTTTTCATATACCAGAAATGTTTGAAGCTACTGACTGAATGAAAGGAGCTGGCATCTCACTCTCTTTGAATCTTCTTTATCATGCTAGGATTAGCAGGAAAAAGCAAAAAATTTCAGAATTGCACCTTGCAATGTGGAGATATTACTGTTTGTGCATTTACAATATTCATTGATTTTTGCCATTGAAAAACATGTTTTTCATATACCAGAAATGTTTGAAGCTACTGACTGAATGAAAGGAGCTGGCATCTCACTCTCTTTGAATCTTATCATGCTAGGATTAACAGGAAAAAGCAAAAAATTTCAGAATTGCACCTTGCAATGTGGTGATATTACTGTTTGTGCATTTACAATATTCATTGATTTTTGCCATTGAAAAACATGTTTTTCATATACCAGAAATGTTTGAAGCTACTGACTGAATGAAAGGAGCTGGCATCTCACTCTCTTTGAATCTTCTTTATCATGCTAGGATTAACAGGAAAAAGCTAAAAATTTCAGAATTGCACCATGCAATGTGGAGATATTACTGTTTGTGCATTTACAATATTCATTGATTTTTGCCATTGAAAAACATGTTTTTCATATACCAGAAATGTTTGAAGCTACTGACTGAATGAAAGGAGCTGGCATCTCACTCTCTTTGAATCTTCTTTATCATGCCAGGATTAGCAGGAAAAAGCAAAAAATTTCAGAATTGCACCTTGCAATGTGGAGATATTACTGTTTGTGCATTTACAATATTCATTGATTTTTGCCATTGAAAAACGTTTTTCATATACCAGAAATGTTTGAAGCTACTGACTGAATGAAAGGAGCTGGCATCTCACTCTCTTTGAATCTTCTTTATCATGCTAGGATTAACAGGAAAAAGCTAAAAATTTCAGAATTGCACCGTGCAATGTGGAGATATTACTGTTTGTGCATTTACAATATTCATTGATTTTTGCCATTGAAAAACATGTTTTTCATATACCAGAAATGTTTGAAGCTACTGACTGAATGAAAGGAGCTGGCATCTCACTCTCTTTGAATCTTCTTTATCATGCTAGGATTAGCAGGAAAAAGCAAAAAATTTCAGAATTGCACCTTGCAATGTGGAGATATTACTGCTTGTGCATTTACAATATTCATTGATTTTTGCCATTGAAAAACATGTTTTTCATATACCAGAAATGTTTGAAGCTACTGACTGAAAGGAGCTGGCATCTCACTCTCTTTGAATCTTCTTTATCATGCTAGGATTAACAGGAAAAAGCAAAAAATTTCAGAATTGCACCTTGCAATGTGGAGATATTACTGTTTGTGCATTTACAATATTCATTGATTTTTGCCATTGAAAAACATGTTTTTCATATACCAGAAATGTTTGAAGCTACTGACTGAATGAAAGGAGCTGGCATCTCACTCTCTTTGAATCTTCTTTATCATGCTAGGATTAACAGGAAAAAGCTAAAAATTTCAGAATTGCACCGTGCAATGTGGAGATATTACTGTTTGTGCATTTACAATATTCATTGATTTTTGCCATTGAAAAACATGTTTTTCATATACCAGAAATGTTTGAAGCTACTGACTGAATGAAAGGAGCTGGCATCTCACTCTCTTTGAATCTTCTTTATCATGCTAGGATTAGCAGGAAAAAGCAAAAAATTTCAGAATTGCACCTTGCAATGTGGAGATATTACTGTTTGTGCATTTACAATATTCATTGATTTTTGCCATTGAAAAACATGTTTTTCATATACCAGAAATGTTTGAAGCTACTGACTGAATGAAAGGAGCTGGCATCTCACTCTCTTTGAATCTTCTTTATCATGCTAGGATTAACAGGAAAAAGCTAAAAATTTCAGAATTGCACCGTGCAATGTGGAGATATTACTGTTTGTGCATTTACAATATTCATTGATTTTTGCCATTGAAAAACATGTTTTTCATATACCAGAAATGTTTGAAGCTACTGACTGAATGAAAGGAGCTGGCATCTCACTCTCTTTGAATCTTCTTTATCATGCTAGGATTAGCAGGAAAAAGCAAAAAATTTCAGAATTGCACCTTGCAATGTGGAGATATTACTGTTTGTGCATTTACAATATTCATTGATTTTTGCCATTGAAAAACATGTTTTTCATATACCAGAAATGTTTGAAGCTACTGACTGAATGAAAGGAGCTGGCATCTCACTCTCTTTGAATCTTCTTTATCATGCTAGGATTAACAGGAAAAAGCAAAAAATTTCAGAATTGCACCTTGCAATGTGGTGATATTACTGTTTGTGCATTTACAATATTCATTGATTTTTGCCATTGAAAAACATGTTTTTCATATACCAGAAATGTTTGAAGCTACTGACTGAATGAAAGGAGCTGGCATCTCACTCTCTTTGAATCTTCTTTATCATGCTAGGATTAACAGGAAAAAGCTAAAAATTTCAGAATTGCACCATGCAATGTGGAGATATTACTGTTTGTGCATTTACAATATTCATTGATTTTTGCCATTGAAAAACATGTTTTTCATATACCAGAAATGTTTGAAGCTACTGACTGAATGAAAGGAGCTGGCATCTCACTCTCTTTGAATCTTCTTTATCATGCTAGGATTAACAGGAAAAAGCAAAAAATTTCAGAATTGCACCGTGCAATGTGGAGATATTACTGTTTGTGCATTTACAATATTCATTGATTTTTGCCATTGAAAAACATGTTTTTCATATACCAGAAATGTTTGAAGCTACTGACTGAATGAAAGGAGCTGGCATCTCACTCTCTTTGAATCTTTTTTATCATGCTAGGATTAACAGGAAAAAGCTAAAAATTTCAGAATTGCACCGTGCAATGTGGAGATATTACTGTTTGTGCATTTACAATATTCATTGATTTTTGCCATTGAAAAACATGTTTTTCATATACCAGAAATGTTTGAAGCTACTGACTGAATGAAAGGAGCTGGCATCTCACTCTCTTTGAATCTTCTTTATCATGCTAGGATTAACAGGAAAAAGCAAAAAATTTCAGAATTGCACCTTGCAATGTGGAGATATTACTGTTTGTGCATTTACAATATTCATTGATTTTTGCCATTGAAAAACATGTTTTTCATATACCAGAAATGTTTGAAGCTACTGACTGAATGAAAGGAGCTGGCATCTCACTCTCTTTGAATCTTCTTTATCATGCTAGGATTAACAGGAAAAAGCTAAAAATTTCAGAATTGCACCGTGCAATGTGGAGATATTACTGTTTGTGCATTTACAATATTCATTGATTTTTGCCATTGAAAAACATGTTTTTCATATACCAGAAATGTTTGAAGCTACTGACTGAATGAAAGGAGCTGGCATCTCACTCTCTTTGAATCTTCTTTATCATGCTAGGATTAGCAGGAAAAAGCAAAAAATTTCTGAATTGCACCTTGCAATGTGGAGATATTACTGTTTGTGCATTTACAATATTCATTGATTTTTGCCATTGAAAAACATGTTTTTCATATACCAGAAATGTTTGAAGCTACTGACTGAATGAAAGGAGCTGGCATCTCACTCTCTTTGAATCTTCTTTATCATGCTAGGATTAACAGGAAAAAGCTAAAAATTTCAGAATTGCACCGTGCAATGTGGAGATATTACTGTTTGTGCATTTACAATATTCATTGATTTTTGCCATTGAAAAACATGTTTTTCATATACCAGAAATGTTTGAAGCTACTGACTGAATGAAAGGAGCTGGCATCTCACTCTCTTTGAATCTTCTTTATCATGCTAGGATTAGCAGGAAAAAGCAAAAAATTTCAGAATTGCACCTTGCAATGTGGAGATATTACTGTTTGTGCATTTACAATATTCATTGATTTTTGCCATTGAAAAACATGTTTTTCATATACCAGAAATGTTTGAAGCTACTGACTGAATGAAAGGAGCTGGCATCTCACTCTCTTTGAATCTTCTTTATCATGCTAGGATTAACAGGAAAAAGCTAAAAATTTCAGAATTCCACTGTGCAATGTGGAGATATTACTGTTTGTGCATTTACAATATTCATTGATTTTTGCCATTGAAAAACATGTTTTTCATATACCAGAAATGTTTGAAGCTACTGACTGAATGAAAGGAGCTGGCATCTCACTCTCTTTGAATCTTCTTTATCATGCTAGGATTAACAGGAAAAAGCTAAAAATTTCAGAATTGCACCGTGCAATGTGGAGATATTACTGTTTGTGCATTTACAATATTCATTGATTTTTGCCATTGAAAAACATGTTTTTCATATACCAGAAATGTTTGAAGCTACTGACTGAATGAAAGGAGCTGGCATCTCACTCTCTTTGAATCTTCTTTATCATGCTAGGATTAGCAGGAAAAAGCAAAAAATTTCAGAATTGCACCTTGCAATGTGGAGATATTACTGTTTGTGCATTTACAATATTCATTGATTTTTGCCATTGAAAAACATGTTTTTCATATACCAGAAATGTTTGAAGCTACTGACTGAATGAAAGGAGCTGGCATCTCACTCTCTTTGAATCTTCTTTATCATGCTAGGATTAACAGGAAAAAGCTAAAAATTTCAGAATTGCACCGTGCAATGTGGAGATATTACTGTTTGTGCATTTACAATATTCATTGATTTTTGCCATTGAAAAACATGTTTTTCATATACCAGAAATGTTTGAAGCTACTGACTGAATGAAAGGAGCTGGCATCTCACTCTCTTTGAATCTTCTTTATCATGCTAGGATTAACAGGAAAAAGCTAAAAATTTCAGAATTGCACCGTGCAATGTGGAGATATTACTGTTTGTGCATTTACAATATTCATTGATTTTTGCCATTGAAAAACATGTTTTTCATATACCAGAAATGTTTGAAGCTACTGACTGAATGAAAGGAGCTGGCATCTCACTCTCTTTGAATCTTCTTTATCATGCTAGGATTAGCAGGAAAAAGCAAAAAATTTCTGAATTGCACCTTGCAATGTGGAGATATTACTGTTTGTGCATTTACAATATTCATTGATTTTTGCCATTGAAAAACATGTTTTTCATATACCAGAAATGTTTGAAGCTACTGACTGAATGAAAGGAGCTGGCATCTCACTCTCTTTGAATCTTCTTTATCATGCTAGGATTAACAGGAAAAAGCTAAAAATTTCAGAATTGCACCGTGCAATGTGGAGATATTACTGTTTGTGCATTTACAATATTCATTGATTTTTGCCATTGAAAAACATGTTTTTCATATACCAGAAATGTTTGAAGCTACTGACTGAATGAAAGGAGCTGGCATCTCACTCTCTTTGAATCTTCTTTATCATGCTAGGATTAGCAGGAAAAAGCAAAAAATTTCAGAATTGCACCTTGCAATGTGGAGATATTACTGTTTGTGCATTTACAATATTCATTGATTTTTGCCATTGAAAAACATGTTTTTCATATACCAGAAATGTTTGAAGCTACTGACTGAATGAAAGGAGCTGGCATCTCACTCTCTTAGAATCTTCTTTATCATGCTAGGATTAACAGGAAAAAGCTAAAAATTTCAGAATTGCACCGTGCAATGTGGAGATATTACTGTTTGTGCATTTACAATATTCATTGATTTTTGCCATTGAAAAACATGTTTTTCATATACCAGAAATGTTTGAAGCTACTGACTGAATGAAAGGAGCTGGCATCTCACTCTCTTTGAATCTTCTTTATCATGCTAGGATTAGCAGGAAAAAGCAAAAAATTTCAGAATTGCACCTTGCAATGTGGAGATATTACTGTTTGTGCATTTACAATATTCATTGATTTTTGCCATTGAAAAACATGTTTTTCATATACCAGAAATGTTTGAAGCTACTGACTGAATGAAAGGAGCTGGCATCTCACTCTCTTTGAATCTTCTTTATCATGCTAGGATTAACAGGAAAAAGCAAAAAATTTCAGAATTGCACCTTGCAATGTGGAGATATTACTGTTTGTGCATTTACAATATTCATTGATTTTTGCCATTGAAAAACATGTTTTTCATATACCAGAAATGTTTGAAGCTACTGACTGAATGAAAGGAGCTGGCATCTCACTCTCTTTGAATCTTCTTTATCATGCTAGGATTAACAGGAAAAAGCAAAAAATTTCAGAATTGCACCGTGCAATGTGGAGATATTACTGTTTGTGCATTTACAATATTCATTGATTTTTGCCATTGAAAAACATGTTTTTCATATACCAGAAATGTTTGAAGCTACTGACTGAATGAAAGGAGCTGGCATCTCACTCTCTTTGAATCTTCTTTATCATGCTAGGATTAACAGGAAAAAGCTAAAAATTTCAGAATTCCACTGTGCAATGTGGAGATATTACTGTTTGTGCATTTACAATATTCATTGATTTTTGCCATTGAAAAACATGTTTTTCATATACCAGAAATGTTTGAAGCTACTGACTGAATGAAAGGAGCTGGCATCTCACTCTCTTTGAATCTTCTTTATCATGCTAGGATTAACAGGAAAAAGCTAAAAATTTCAGAATTGCACCGTGCAATGTGGAGATATTACTGTTTGTGCATTTACAATATTCATTGATTTTTGCCATTGAAAAACATGTTTTTCATATACCAGAAATGTTTGAAGCTACTGACTGAATGAAAGGAGCTGGCATCTTACTCTCTTTGAATCTTCTTTATCATGCTAGGATTAACAGGAAAAAGCTAAAAATTTCAGAATTGCACCGTGCAATGTGGAGATATTACTGTTTGTGCATTTACAATATTCATTGATTTTTGCCATTGAAAAACATGTTTTTCATATACCAGAAATGTTTGAAGCTACTGACTGAATGAAAGGAGCTGGCATCTCACTCTCTTTGAATCTTCTTTATCATGCTAGGATTAGCAGGAAAAAGCAAAAAATTTCTGAATTGCACCTTGCAATGTGGAGATATTACTGTTTGTGCATTTACAATATTCATTGATTTTTGCCATTGAAAAACATGTTTTTCATATACCAGAAATGTTTGAAGCTACTGACTGAATGAAAGGAGCTGGCATCTCACTCTCTTTGAATCTTCTTTATCATGCTAGGATTAACAGGAAAAAGCTAAAAATTTCAGAATTGCACCGTGCAATGTGGAGATATTACTGTTTGTGCATTTACAATATTCATTGATTTTTGCCATTGAAAAACATGTTTTTCATATACCAGAAATGTTTGAAGCTACTGACTGAATGAAAGGAGCTGGCATCTCACTCTCTTTGAATCTTCTTTATCATGCTAGGATTAGCAGGAAAAAGCAAAAAATTTCAGAATTGCACCTTGCAATGTGGAGATATTACTGTTTGTGCATTTACAATATTCATTGATTTTTGCCATTGAAAAACATGTTTTTCATATACCAGAAATGTTTGAAGCTACTGACTGAATGAAAGGAGCTGGCATCTCACTCTCTTTGAATCTTCTTTATCATGCTAGGATTAACAGGAAAAAGCTAAAAATTTCAGAATTGCACCGTGCAATGTGGAGATATTACTGTTTGTGCATTTACAATATTCATTGATTTTTGCCATTGAAAAACATGTTTTTCATATACCAGAAATGTTTGAAGCTACTGACTGAATGAAAGGAGCTGGCATCTCACTCTCTTTGAATCTTCTTTATCATGCTAGGATTAGCAGGAAAAAGCAAAAAATTTCTGAATTGCACCTTGCAATGTGGAGATATTACTGTTTGTGCATTTACAATATTCATTGATTTTTGCCATTGAAAAACATTTTTCATATACCAGAAATGTTTGAAGCTACTGACTGAATGAAAGGAGCTGGCATCTCACTCTCTTTGAATCTTCTTTATCATGCTAGGATTAACAGGAAAAAGCTAAAAATTTCAGAATTGCACCGTGCAATGTGGAGATATTACTGTTTGTGCATTTACAATATTCATTGATTTTTGCCATTGAAAAACATGTTTTTCATATACCAGAAATGTTTGAAGCTACTGACTGAATGAAAGGAGCTGGCATCTCACTCTCTTTGAATCTTCTTTATCATGCTAGGATTAGCAGGAAAAAGCTAAAAATTTCAGAATTGCACCGTGCAATGTGGAGATATTACTGTTTGTGCATTTACAATATTCATTGATTTTTGCCATTGAAAAACATGTTTTTCATATACCAGAAATGTTTGAAGCTACTGACTGAATGAAAGGAGCTGGCATCTCACTCTCTTTGAATCTTCTTTATCATGCTAGGATTAGCAGGAAAAAGCAAAAAATTTCAGAATTGCACCTTGCAATGTGGAGATATTACTGTTTGTGCATTTACAATATTCATTGATTTTTGCCATTGAAAAACATGTTTTTCATATACCAGAAATGTTTGAAGCTACTGACTGAATGAAAGGAGCTGGCATCTCACTCTCTTTGAATCTTCTTTATCATGCTAGGATTAACAGGAAAAAGCAAAAAATTTCAGAATTGCACCTTGCAATGTGGAGATATTACTGTTTGTGCATTTACAATATTCATTGATTTTTGCCATTGAAAAACATGTTTTTCATATACCAGAAATGTTTGAAGCTACTGACTGAAAGGAGCTGGCATCTCACTCTCTTTGAATCTTCTTTATCATGCTAGGATTAACAGGAAAAAGCAAAAAATTTCAGAATTGCACCGTGCAATGTGGAGATATTACTGTTTGTGCATTTACAATATTCATTGATTTTTGCCATTGAAAAACATGTTTTTCATATACCAGAAATGTTTGAAGCTACTGACTGAATGAAAGGAGCTGGCATCTCACTCTCTTTGAATCTTCTTTATCATGCTAGGATTAGCAGGAAAAAGCAAAAAATTTCAGAATTGCACCTTGCAATGTGGAGATATTACTGTTTGTGCATTTACAATATTCATTGATTTTTGCCATTGAAAAACATGTTTTTCATATACCAGAAATGTTTGAAGCTACTGACTGAATGAAAGGAGCTGGCATCTCACTCTCTTTGAATCTTATCATGCTAGGATTAACAGGAAAAAGCAAAAAATTTCAGAATTGCACCGTGCAATGTGGAGATATTACTGTTTGTGCATTTACAATATTCATTGATTTTTGCCATTGAAAAACATGTTTTTCATATACCAGAAATGTTTGAAGCTACTGACTGAATGAAAGGAGCTGGCATCTCACTCTCTTTGAATCTTCTTTATCATGCTAGGTTTAGCAGGAAAAAGCAAAAAATTTCAGAATTGCACCTTGCAATGTGGAGATATTACTGTTTGTGCATTTACAATATTCATTGATTTTTGCCATTGAAAAACATGTTTTTCATATACCAGAAATGTTTGAAGCTACTGACTGAATGAAAGGAGCTGGCATCTCACTCTCTTTGAATCTTCTTTATCATGCTAGGATTAACAGGAAAAAGCTAAAAATTTCAGAATTGCACCGTGCAATGTGGAGATATTACTGTTTGTGCATTTACAATATTCATTGATTTTTGCCATTGAAAAACATGTTTTTCATATACCAGAAATGTTTGAAGCCACTGACTGAATGAAAGGAGCTGGCATCTCACTCTCTTTGAATCTTCTTTATCATGCTAGGATTAACAGGAAAAAGGTAAAAATTTCAGAATTGCACCGTGCAATGTGGAGATATTACTGTTTGTGCATTTACAATATTCATTGATTTTTGCCATTGAAAAACATGTTTTTCATATACCAGAAATGTTTGAAGCTACTGACTGAATGAAAGGAGCTGGCATCTCACTCTCTTTGAATCTTCTTTATCATGCTAGGATTAGCAGGAAAAAGCAAAAAATTTCTGAATTGCACCTTGCAATGTGGAGATATTACTGTTTGTGCATTTACAATATTCATTGATTTTTGCCTTTGAAAAACATGTTTTTCATATACCAGAAATGTTTGAAGCTACTGACTGAATGAAAGGAGCTGGCATCTCACTCTCTTTGAATCTTCTTTATCATGCTAGGATTAACAGGAAAAAGCTAAAAATTTCAGAATTGCACCGTGCAATGTGGAGATATTACTGTTTGTGCATTTACAATATTCATTGATTTTTGCCATTGAAAAACATGTTTTTCATATACCAGAAATGTTTGAAGCTACTGACTGAATGAAAGGAGCTGGCATCTCACTCTCTTTGAATCTTCTTTATCATGCTAGGATTAGCAGGAAAAAGCAAAAAATTTCAGAATTGCACCTTGCAATGTGGAGATATTACTGTTTGTGCATTTACAATATTCATTGATTTTTGCCATTGAAAAACATGTTTTTCATATACCAGAAATGTTTGAAGCTACTGACTGAATGAAAGGAGCTGGCATCTCACTCTCTTAGAATCTTCTTTATCATGCTAGGATTAACAGGAAAAAGCTAAAAATTTCAGAATTGCACCGTGCAATGTGGAGATATTACTGTTTGTGCATTTACAATATTCATTGATTTTTGCCATTGAAAAACATGTTTTTCATATACCAGAAATGTTTGAAGCTACTGACTGAATGAAAGGAGCTGGCATCTCACTCTCTTTGAATCTTCTTTATCATGCTAGGATTAGCAGGAAAAAGCAAAAAATTTCAGAATTGCACCTTGCAATGTGGAGATATTACTGTTTGTGCATTTACAATATTCATTGATTTTTGCCATTGAAAAACATGTTTTTCATATACCAGAAATGTTTGAAGCTACTGACTGAATGAAAGGAGCTGGCATCTCACTCTCTTTGAATCTTCTTTATCATGCTAGGATTAACAGGAAAAAGCAAAAAATTTCAGAATTGCACCTTGCAATGTGGAGATATTACTGTTTGTGCATTTACAATATTCATTGTTTTTTGCCATTGAAAAACATGTTTTTCATATACCAGAAATGTTTGAAGCTACTGACTGAATGAAAGGAGCTGGCATCTCACTCTCTTTGAATCTTCTTTATCATGCTAGGATTAACAGGAAAAAGCAAAAAATTTCAGAATTGCACCGTGCAATGTGGAGATATTACTGTTTGTGCATTTACAATATTCATTGATTTTTGCCATTGAAAAACATGTTTTTCATATACCAGAAATGTTTGAAGCTACTGACTGAATGAAAGGAGCTGGCATCTCACTCTCTTTGAATCTTCTTTATCATGCTAGGATTAACAGGAAAAAGCTAAAAATTTCAGAATTCCACTGTGCAATGTGGAGATATTACTGTTTGTGCATTTACAATATTCATTGATTTTTGCCATTGAAAAACATGTTTTTCATATACCAGAAATGTTTGAAGCTACTGACTGAATGAAAGGAGCTGGCATCTCACTCTCTTTGAATCTTCTTTATCATGCTAGGATTAACAGGAAAAAGCTAAAAATTTCAGAATTGCACCGTGCAATGTGGAGATATTACTGTTTGTGCATTTACAATATTCATTGATTTTTGCCATTGAAAAACATGTTTTTCATATACCAGAAATGTTTGAAGCTACTGACTGAATGAAAGGAGCTGGCATCTCACTCTCTTTGAATCTTCTTTATCATGCTAGGATTAACAGGAAAAAGCTAAAAATTTCAGAATTGCACCGTGCAATGTGGAGATATTACTGTTTGTGCATTTACAATATTCATTGATTTTTGCCATTGAAAAACATGTTTTTCATATACCAGAAATGTTTGAAGCTACTGACTGAATGAAAGGAGCTGGCATCTCACTCTCTTTGAATCTTCTTTATCATGCTAGGATTAGCAGGAAAAAGCAAAAAATTTCTGAATTGCACCTTGCAATGTGGAGATATTACTGTTTGTGCATTTACAATATTCATTGATTTTTGCCATTGAAAAACATGTTTTTCATATACCAGAAATGTTTGAAGCTACTGACTGAATGAAAGGAGCTGGCATCTCACTCTCTTTGAATCTTCTTTATCATGCTAGGATTAACAGGAAAAAGCTAAAAATTTCAGAATTGCACCGTGCAATGTGGAGATATTACTGTTTGTGCATTTACAATATTCATTGATTTTTGCCATTGAAAAACATGTTTTTCATATACCAGAAATGTTTGAAGCTACTGACTGAATGAAAGGAGCTGGCATCTCACTCTCTTTGAATCTTCTTTATCATGCTAGGATTAGCAGGAAAAAGCAAAAAATTTCAGAATTGCACCTTGCAATGTGGAGATATTACTGTTTGTGCATTTACAATATTCATTGATTTTTGCCATTGAAAAACATGTTTTTCATATACCAGAAATGTTTGAAGCTACTGACTGAAAGGAGCTGGCATCTCACTCTCTTTGAATCTTCTTTATCATGCTAGGATTAACAGGAAAAAGCAAAAAATTTCAGAATTGCACCGTGCAATGTGGAGATATTACTGTTTGTGCATTTACAATATTCATTGATTTTTGCCATTGAAAAACATGTTTTTCATATACCAGAAATGTTTGAAGCTACTGACTGAATGAAAGGAGCTGGCATCTCACTCTCTTTGAATCTTCTTTATCATGCTAGGATTAGCAGGAAAAAGCAAAAAATTTCAGAATTGCACCTTGCAATGTGGAGATATTACTGTTTGTGCATTTACAATATTCATTGATTTTTGCCATTGAAAAACATGTTTTTCATATACCAGAAATGTTTGAAGCTACTGACTGAATGAAAGGAGCTGGCATCTCACTCTCTTTGAATCTTATCATGCTAGGATTAACAGGAAAAAGCAAAAAATTTCAGAATTGCACCGTGCAATGTGGAGATATTACTGTTTGTGCATTTACAATATTCATTGATTTTTGCCATTGAAAAACATGTTTTTCATATACCAGAAATGTTTGAAGCTACTGACTGAATGAAAGGAGCTGGCATCTCACTCTCTTTGAATCTTCTTTATCATGCTAGGTTTAGCAGGAAAAAGCAAAAAATTTCAGAATTGCACCTTGCAATGTGGAGATATTACTGTTTGTGCATTTACAATATTCATTGATTTTTGCCATTGAAAAACATGTTTTTCATATACCAGAAATGTTTGAAGCTACTGACTGAATGAAAGGAGCTGGCATCTCACTCTCTTTGAATCTTCTTTATCATGCTAGGATTAACAGGAAAAAGCTAAAAATTTCAGAATTGCACCGTGCAATGTGGAGATATTACTGTTTGTGCATTTACAATATTCATTGATTTTTGCCATTGAAAAACATGTTTTTCATATACCAGAAATGTTTGAAGCCACTGACTGAATGAAAGGAGCTGGCATCTCACTCTCTTTGAATCTTCTTTATCATGCTAGGATTAACAGGAAAAAGGTAAAAATTTCAGAATTGCACCGTGCAATGTGGAGATATTACTGTTTGTGCATTTACAATATTCATTGATTTTTGCCATTGAAAAACATGTTTTTCATATACCAGAAATGTTTGAAGCTACTGACTGAATGAAAGGAGCTGGCATCTCACTCTCTTTGAATCTTCTTTATCATGCTAGGATTAGCAGGAAAAAGCAAAAAATTTCTGAATTGCACCTTGCAATGTGGAGATATTACTGTTTGTGCATTTACAATATTCATTGATTTTTGCCTTTGAAAAACATGTTTTTCATATACCAGAAATGTTTGAAGCTACTGACTGAATGAAAGGAGCTGGCATCTCACTCTCTTTGAATCTTCTTTATCATGCTAGGATTAACAGGAAAAAGCTAAAAATTTCAGAATTGCACCGTGCAATGTGGAGATATTACTGTTTGTGCATTTACAATATTCATTGATTTTTGCCATTGAAAAACATGTTTTTCATATACCAGAAATGTTTGAAGCTACTGACTGAATGAAAGGAGCTGGCATCTCACTCTCTTTGAATCTTCTTTATCATGCTAGGATTAGCAGGAAAAAGCAAAAAATTTCAGAATTGCACCTTGCAATGTGGAGATATTACTGTTTGTGCATTTACAATATTCATTGATTTTTGCCATTGAAAAACATGTTTTTCATATACCAGAAATGTTTGAAGCTACTGACTGAATGAAAGGAGCTGGCATCTCACTCTCTTAGAATCTTCTTTATCATGCTAGGATTAACAGGAAAAAGCTAAAAATTTCAGAATTGCACCGTGCAATGTGGAGATATTACTGTTTGTGCATTTACAATATTCATTGATTTTTGCCATTGAAAAACATGTTTTTCATATACCAGAAATGTTTGAAGCTACTGACTGAATGAAAGGAGCTGGCATCTCACTCTCTTTGAATCTTCTTTATCATGCTAGGATTAGCAGGAAAAAGCAAAAAATTTCAGAATTGCACCTTGCAATGTGGAGATATTACTGTTTGTGCATTTACAATATTCATTGATTTTTGCCATTGAAAAACATGTTTTTCATATACCAGAAATGTTTGAAGCTACTGACTGAATGAAAGGAGCTGGCATCTCACTCTCTTTGAATCTTCTTTATCATGCTAGGATTAACAGGAAAAAGCAAAAAATTTCAGAATTGCACCTTGCAATGTGGAGATATTACTGTTTGTGCATTTACAATATTCATTGTTTTTTGCCATTGAAAAACATGTTTTTCATATACCAGAAATGTTTGAAGCTACTGACTGAATGAAAGGAGCTGGCATCTCACTCTCTTTGAATCTTCTTTATCATGCTAGGATTAACAGGAAAAAGCAAAAAATTTCAGAATTGCACCGTGCAATGTGGAGATATTACTGTTTGTGCATTTACAATATTCATTGATTTTTGCCATTGAAAAACATGTTTTTCATATACCAGAAATGTTTGAAGCTACTGACTGAATGAAAGGAGCTGGCATCTCACTCTCTTTGAATCTTCTTTATCATGCTAGGATTAACAGGAAAAAGCTAAAAATTTCAGAATTCCACTGTGCAATGTGGAGATATTACTGTTTGTGCATTTACAATATTCATTGATTTTTGCCATTGAAAAACATGTTTTTCATATACCAGAAATGTTTGAAGCTACTGACTGAATGAAAGGAGCTGGCATCTCACTCTCTTTGAATCTTCTTTATCATGCTAGGATTAACAGGAAAAAGCTAAAAATTTCAGAATTGCACCGTGCAATGTGGAGATATTACTGTTTGTGCATTTACAATATTCATTGATTTTTGCCATTGAAAAACATGTTTTTCATATACCAGAAATGTTTGAAGCTACTGACTGAATGAAAGGAGCTGGCATCTCACTCTCTTTGAATCTTCTTTATCATGCTAGGATTAACAGGAAAAAGCTAAAAATTTCAGAATTGCACCGTGCAATGTGGAGATATTACTGTTTGTGCATTTACAATATTCATTGATTTTTGCCATTGAAAAACATGTTTTTCATATACCAGAAATGTTTGAAGCTACTGACTGAATGAAAGGAGCTGGCATCTCACTCTCTTTGAATCTTCTTTATCATGCTAGGATTAGCAGGAAAAAGCAAAAAATTTCTGAATTGCACCTTGCAATGTGGAGATATTACTGTTTGTGCATTTACAATATTCATTGATTTTTGCCATTGAAAAACATGTTTTTCATATACCAGAAATGTTTGAAGCTACTGACTGAATGAAAGGAGCTGGCATCTCACTCTCTTTGAATCTTCTTTATCATGCTAGGATTAACAGGAAAAAGCTAAAAATTTCAGAATTGCACCGTGCAATGTGGAGATATTACTGTTTGTGCATTTACAATATTCATTGATTTTTGCCATTGAAAAACATGTTTTTCATATACCAGAAATGTTTGAAGCTACTGACTGAATGAAAGGAGCTGGCATCTCACTCTCTTTGAATCTTCTTTATCATGCTAGGATTAGCAGGAAAAAGCAAAAAATTTCAGAATTGCACCTTGCAATGTGGAGATATTACTGTTTGTGCATTTACAATATTCATTGATTTTTGCCATTGAAAAACATGTTTTTCATATACCAGAAATGTTTGAAGCTACTGACTGAATGAAAGGAGCTGGCATCTCACTCTCTTTGAATCTTCTTTATCATGCTAGGATTAACAGGAAAAAGCAAAAAATTTCAGAATTGCACCTTGCAATGTGGAGATATTACTGTTTGTGCATTTACAATATTCATTGATTTTTGCCATTGAAAAACATGTTTTTCATATACCAGAAATGTTTGAAGCTACTGACTGAATGAAAGGAGCTGGCATCTCACTCTCTTTGAATCTTCTTTATCATGCTAGGATTAACAGGAAAAAGCAAAAAATTTCAGAATTGCACCGTGCAATGTGGAGATATTACTGTTTGTGCATTTACAATATTCATTGATTTTTGCCATTGAAAAACATGTTTTTCATATACCAGAAATGTTTGAAGCTACTGACTGAATGAAAGGAGCTGGCATCTCACTCTCTTTGAATCTTCTTTATCATGCTAGGATTAACAGGAAAAAGCTAAAAATTTCAGAATTCCACTGTGCAATGTGGAGATATTACTGTTTGTGCATTTACAATATTCATTGATTTTTGCCATTGAAAAACATGTTTTTCATATACCAGAAATGTTTGAAGCTACTGACTGAATGAAAGGAGCTGGCATCTCACTCTCTTTGAATCTTCTTTATCATGCTAGGATTAGCAGGAAAAAGCAAAAAATTTCTGAATTGCACCTTGCAATGTGGAGATATTACTGTTTGTGCATTTACAATATTCATTGATTTTTGCCATTGAAAAACATGTTTTTCATATACCAGAAATGTTTGAAGCTACTGACTGAATGAAAGGAGCTGGCATCTCACTCTCTTTGAATCTTCTTTATCATGCTAGGATTAACAGGAAAAAGCTAAAAATTTCAGAATTGCACCGTGCAATGTGGAGATATTACTGTTTGTGCATTTACAATATTCATTGATTTTTGCCATTGAAAAACATGTTTTTCATATACCAGAAATGTTTGAAGCTACTGACTGAATGAAAGGAGCTGGCATCTCACTCTCTTTGAATCTTCTTTATCATGCTAGGATTAACAGGAAAAAGCTAAAAATTTCAGAATTGCACCGTGCAATGTGGAGATATTACTGTTTGTGCATTTACAATATTCATTGATTTTTGCCATTGAAAAACATGTTTTTCATATACCAGAAATGTTTGAAGCTACTGACTGAATGAAAGGAGCTGGCATCTCACTCTCTTTGAATCTTCTTTATCATGCTAGGTTTAGCAGGAAAAAGCAAAAAATTTCAGAATTGCACCTTGCAATGTGGAGATATTACTGTTTGTGCATTTACAATATTCATTGATTTTTGCCATTGAAAAACATGTTTTTCATATACCAGAAATGTTTGAAGCTACTGACTGAATGAAAGGAGCTGGCATCTCACTCTCTTTGAATCTTCTTTATCATGCTAGGATTAACAGGAAAAAGCAAAAAATTTCAGAATTGCACCTTGCAATGTGGAGATATTACTGTTTGTGCATTTACAATATTCATTGATTTTTGCCATTGAAAAACATGTTTTTCATATACCAGAAATGTTTGAAGCTACTGACTGAATGAAAGGAGCTGGCATCTCACTCTCTTTGAATCTTCTTTATCATGCTAGGATTAACAGGAAAAAGCAAAAAATTTCAGAATTGCACCGTGCAATGTGGAGATATTACTGTTTGTGCATTTACAATATTCATTGATTTTTGCCATTGAAAAACATGTTTTTCATATACCAGAAATGTTTGAAGCTACTGACTGAATGAAAGGAGCTGGCATCTCACTCTCTTTGAATCTTTTTTATCATGCTAGGATTAACAGGAAAAAGCTAAAAATTTCAGAATTCCACTGTGCAATGTGGAGATATTACTGTTTGTGCATTTACAATATTCATTGATTTTTGCCATTGAAAAACATGTTTTTCATATACCAGAAATGTTTGAAGCTACTGACTGAATGAAAGGAGCTGGCATCTCACTCTCTTTGAATCTTCTTTATCATGCTAGGATTAGCAGGAAAAAGCAAAAAATTTCAGAATTGCACCTTGCAATGTGGAGATATTACTGTTTGTGCATTTACAATATTCATTGATTTTTGCCATTGAAAAACATGTTTTTCATATACCAGAAATGTTTGAAGCTACTGACTGAATGAAAGGAGCTGGCATCTCACTCTCTTAGAATCTTCTTTATCATGCTAGGATTAACAGGAAAAAGCTAAAAATTTCAGAATTGCACCGTGCAATGTGGAGATATTACTGTTTGTGCATTTACAATATTCATTGATTTTTGCCATTGAAAAACATGTTTTTCATATACCAGAAATGTTTGAAGCTACTGACTGAATGAAAGGAGCTGGCATCTCACTCTCTTTGAATCTTCTTTATCATGCTAGGATTAACAGGAAAAAGCAAAAAATTTCAGAATTGCACCGTGCAATGTGGAGATATTACTGTTTGTGCATTTACAATATTCATTGATTTTTGCCATTGAAAAACATGTTTTTCATATACCAGAAATGTTTGAAGCTACTGACTGAATGAAAGGAGCTGGCATCTCACTCTCTTTGAATCTTCTTTATCATGCTAGGATTAGCAGGAAAAAGCAAAAAATTTCAGAATTGCACCTTGCAATGTGGAGATATTACTGTTTGTGCATTTACAATATTCATTGATTTTTGCCATTGAAAAACATGTTTTTCATATACCAGAAATGTTTGAAGCTACTGACTGAATGAAAGGAGCTGGCATCTCACTCTCTTTGAATCTTATCATGCTAGGATTAACAGGAAAAAGCAAAAAATTTCAGAATTGCACCTTGCAATGTGGTGATATTACTGTTTGTGCATTTACAATATTCATTGATTTTTGCCATTGAAAAACATGTTTTTCATATACCAGAAATGTTTGAAGCTACTGACTGAATGAAAGGAGCTGGCATCTCACTCTCTTTGAATCTTCTTTATCATGCTAGGATTAACAGGAAAAAGCTAAAAATTTCAGAATTGCACCATGCAATGTGGAGATATTACTGTTTGTGCATTTACAATATTCATTGATTTTTGCCATTGAAAAACATGTTTTTCATATACCAGAAATGTTTGAAGCTACTGACTGAATGAAAGGAGCTGGCATCTCACTCTCTTTGAATCTTCTTTATCATGCCAGGATTAGCAGGAAAAAGCAAAAAATTTCAGAATTGCACCTTGCAATGTGGAGATATTACTGTTTGTGCATTTACAATATTCATTGATTTTTGCCATTGAAAAACGTTTTTCATATACCAGAAATGTTTGAAGCTACTGACTGAATGAAAGGAGCTGGCATCTCACTCTCTTTGAATCTTCTTTATCATGCTAGGATTAACAGGAAAAAGCTAAAAATTTCAGAATTGCACCGTGCAATGTGGAGATATTACTGTTTGTGCATTTACAATATTCATTGATTTTTGCCATTGAAAAACATGTTTTTCATATACCAGAAATGTTTGAAGCTACTGACTGAATGAAAGGAGCTGGCATCTCACTCTCTTTGAATCTTCTTTATCATGCTAGGATTAGCAGGAAAAAGCAAAAAATTTCAGAATTGCACCTTGCAATGTGGAGATATTACTGCTTGTGCATTTACAATATTCATTGATTTTTGCCATTGAAAAACATGTTTTTCATATACCAGAAATGTTTGAAGCTACTGACTGAAAGGAGCTGGCATCTCACTCTCTTTGAATCTTCTTTATCATGCTAGGATTAACAGGAAAAAGCAAAAAATTTCAGAATTGCACCTTGCAATGTGGAGATATTACTGTTTGTGCATTTACAATATTCATTGATTTTTGCCATTGAAAAACATGTTTTTCATATACCAGAAATGTTTGAAGCTACTGACTGAATGAAAGGAGCTGGCATCTCACTCTCTTTGAATCTTCTTTATCATGCTAGGATTAACAGGAAAAAGCTAAAAATTTCAGAATTGCACCGTGCAATGTGGAGATATTACTGTTTGTGCATTTACAATATTCATTGATTTTTGCCATTGAAAAACGTTTTTCATATACCAGAAATGTTTGAAGCTACTGACTGAATGAAAGGAGCTGGCATCTCACTCTCTTTGAATCTTCTTTATCATGCTAGGATTAGCAGGAAAAAGCAAAAAATTTCAGAATTGCACCTTGCAATGTGGAGATATTACTGTTTGTGCATTTACAATATTCATTGATTTTTGCCATTGAAAAACATGTTTTTCATATACCAGAAATGTTTGAAGCTACTGACTGAATGAAAGGAGCTGGCATCTCACTCTCTTTGAATCTTCTTTATCATGCTAGGATTAACAGGAAAAAGCTAAAAATTTCAGAATTGCACCGTGCAATGTGGAGATATTACTGTTTGTGCATTTACAATATTCATTGATTTTTGCCATTGAAAAACATGTTTTTCATATACCAGAAATGTTTGAAGCTACTGACTGAATGAAAGGAGCTGGCATCTCACTCTCTTTGAATCTTCTTTATCATGCTAGGATTAGCAGGAAAAAGCAAAAAATTTCAGAATTGCACCTTGCAATGTGGAGATATTACTGTTTGTGCATTTACAATATTCATTGATTTTTGCCATTGAAAAACATGTTTTTCATATACCAGAAATGTTTGAAGCTACTGACTGAATGAAAGGAGCTGGCATCTCACTCTCTTTGAATCTTCTTTATCATGCTAGGATTAACAGGAAAAAGCAAAAAATTTCAGAATTGCACCTTGCAATGTGGTGATATTACTGTTTGTGCATTTACAATATTCATTGATTTTTGCCATTGAAAAACATGTTTTTCATATACCAGAAATGTTTGAAGCTACTGACTGAATGAAAGGAGCTGGCATCTCACTCTCTTTGAATCTTCTTTATCATGCTAGGATTAACAGGAAAAAGCTAAAAATTTCAGAATTGCACCATGCAATGTGGAGATATTACTGTTTGTGCATTTACAATATTCATTGATTTTTGCCATTGAAAAACATGTTTTTCATATACCAGAAATGTTTGAAGCTACTGACTGAATGAAAGGAGCTGGCATCTCACTCTCTTTGAATCTTCTTTATCATGCTAGGATTAACAGGAAAAAGCAAAAAATTTCAGAATTGCACCGTGCAATGTGGAGATATTACTGTTTGTGCATTTACAATATTCATTGATTTTTGCCATTGAAAAACATGTTTTTCATATACCAGAAATGTTTGAAGCTACTGACTGAATGAAAGGAGCTGGCATCTCACTCTCTTTGAATCTTCTTTATCATGCTAGGATTAACAGGAAAAAGCTAAAAATTTCAGAATTGCACCGTGCAATGTGGAGATATTACTGTTTGTGCATTTACAATATTCATTGATTTTTGCCATTGAAAAACATGTTTTTCATATACCAGAAATGTTTGAAGCTACTGACTGAATGAAAGGAGCTGGCATCTCACTCTCTTTGAATCTTCTTTATCATGCTAGGATTAACAGGAAAAAGCAAAAAATTTCAGAATTGCACCGTGCAATGTGGAGATATTACTGTTTGTGCATTTACAATATTCATTGATTTTTGCCATTGAAAAACATGTTTTTCAGATACCAGAAATGTTTGAAGCTACTGACTGAATGAAAGGAGCTGGCATCTCACTCTCTTTGAATATTCTTTATCATGCTAGGATTAACAGGAAAAAGCTAAAAATTTCAGAATTGCACCGTGCAATGTGGAGATATTACTGTTTGTGCATTTACAATATTCATTGATTTTTGCCATTGAAAAACATGTTTTTCATATACCAGAAATGTTTGAAGCTACTGACTGAATGAAAGGAGCTGGCATCTCACTCTCTTTGAATCTTCTTTATCATGCTAGGATTAACAGGAAAAAGCTAAAAATTTCAGAATTGCACCGTGCAATGTGGAGATATTACTGTTTGTGCATTTACAATATTCATTGATTTTTGCCATTGAAAAACATGTTTTTCATATACCAGAAATGTTTGAAGCTACTGACTGAATGAAAGGAGCTGGCATCTCACTCTCTTTGAATCTTCTTTATCATGCTAGGATTAGCAGGAAAAAGCAAAAAATTTCTGAATTGCACCTTGCAATGTGGAGATATTACTGTTTGTGCATTTACAATATTCATTGATTTTTGCCATTGAAAAACATGTTTTTCATATACCAGAAATGTTTGAAGCTACTGACTGAATGAAAGGAGCTGGCATCTCACTCTCTTTGAATCTTCTTTATCATGCTAGGATTAGCAGGAAAAAGCAAAAAATTTCAGAATTGCACCTTGCAATGTGGAGATATTACTGTTTGTGCATTTACAATATTCATTGATTTTTGCCATTGAAAAACATGTTTTTCATATACCAGAAATGTTTGAAGCTACTGACTGAATGAAAGGAGCTGGCATCTCACTCTCTTTGAATCTTCTTTATCATGCTAGGATTAACAGGAAAAAGCTAAAAATTTCAGAATTCCACTGTGCAATGTGGAGATATTACTGTTTGTGCATTTACAATATTCATTGATTTTTGCCATTGAAAAACATGTTTTTCATATACCAGAAATGTTTGAAGCTACTGACTGAATGAAAGGAGCTGGCATCTCACTCTCTTTGAATCTTCTTTATCATGCTAGGATTAACAGGAAAAAGCAAAAAATTTCAGAATTGCACCGTGCAATGTGGAGATATTACTGTTTGTGCATTTACAATATTCATTGATTTTTGCCATTGAAAAACATGTTTTTCATATACCAGAAATGTTTGAAGCTACTGACTGAATGAAAGGAGCTGGCATCTCACTCTCTTTGAATCTTCTTTATCATGCTAGGATTAACAGGAAAAAGCAAAAAATTTCAGAATTGCACCGTGCAATGTGGAGATATTACTGTTTGTGCATTTACAATATTCATTGATTTTTGCCATTGAAAAACATGTTTTTCATATACCAGAAATGTTTGAAGCTACTGACTGAATGAAAGGAGCTGGCATCTCACTCTCTTTGAATCTTCTTTATCATGCTAGGATTAGCAGGAAAAAGCAAAAAATTTCAGAATTGCACCTTGCAATGTGGAGATATTACTGTTTGTGCATTTACAATATTCATTGATTTTTGCCATTGAAAAACATGTTTTTCATATACCAGAAATGTTTGAAGCTACTGACTGAATGAAAGGAGCTGGCATCTCACTCTCTTAGAATCTTCTTTATCATGCTAGGATTAACAGGAAAAAGCTAAAAATTTCAGAATTGCACCGTGCAATGTGGAGATATTACTGTTTGTGCATTTACAATATTCATTGATTTTTGCCATTGAAAAACATGTTTTTCATATACCAGAAATGTTTGAAGCTACTGACTGAATGAAAGGAGCTGGCATCTCACTCTCTTTGAATCTTTATCATGCTAGGATTAGCAGGAAAAAGCAAAAAATTTCAGAATTGCACCGTGCAATGTGGAGATATTACTGTTTGTGCATTTACAATATTCATTGATTTTTGCCATTGAAAAACATGTTTTTCATATACCAGAAATGTTTGAAGCTACTGACTGAATGAAAGGAGCTGGCATCTCACTCTCTTTGAATCTTCTTTATCATGCTAGGATTAACAGGAAAAAGCTAAAAATTTCAGAATTCCACTGTGCAATGTGGAGATATTACTGTTTGTGCATTTACAATATTCATTGATTTTTGCCATTGAAAAACATGTTTTTCATATACCAGAAATGTTTGAAGCTACTGACTGAATGAAAGGAGCTGGCATCTCACTCTCTTTGAATCTTCTTTATCATGCTAGGATTAGCAGGAAAAAGCAAAAAATTTCTGAATTGCACCTTGCAATGTGGAGATATTACTGTTTGTGCATTTACAATATTCATTGATTTTTGCCATTGAAAAACATGTTTTTCATATACCAGAAATGTTTGAAGCTACTGACTGAATGAAAGGAGCTGGCATCTCACTCTCTTTGAATCTTCTTTATCATGCTAGGATTAACAGGAAAAAGCTAAAAATTTCAGAATTGCACCGTGCAATGTGGAGATATTACTGTTTGTGCATTTACAATATTCATTGATTTTTGCCATTGAAAAACATGTTTTTCATATACCAGAAATGTTTGAAGCTACTGACTGAATGAAAGGAGCTGGCATCTCACTCTCTTTGAATCTTCTTTATCATGCTAGGATTAACAGGAAAAAGCTAAAAATTTCAGAATTGCACCGTGCAATGTGGAGATATTACTGTTTGTGCATTTACAATATTCATTGATTTTTGCCATTGAAAAACATGTTTTTCATATACCAGAAATGTTTGAAGCTACTGACTGAATGAAAGGAGCTGGCATCTCACTCTCTTTGAATCTTCTTTATCATGCTAGGTTTAGCAGGAAAAAGCAAAAAATTTCAGAATTGCACCTTGCAATGTGGAGATATTACTGTTTGTGCATTTACAATATTCATTGATTTTTGCCATTGAAAAACATGTTTTTCATATACCAGAAATGTTTGAAGCTACTGACTGAATGAAAGGAGCTGGCATCTCACTCTCTTTGAATCTTCTTTATCATGCTAGGATTAACAGGAAAAAGCAAAAAATTTCAGAATTGCACCTTGCAATGTGGAGATATTACTGTTTGTGCATTTACAATATTCATTGATTTTTGCCATTGAAAAACATGTTTTTCATATACCAGAAATGTTTGAAGCTACTGACTGAATGAAAGGAGCTGGCATCTCACTCTCTTTGAATCTTCTTTATCATGCTAGGATTAACAGGAAAAAGCAAAAAATTTCAGAATTGCACCGTGCAATGTGGAGATATTACTGTTTGTGCATTTACAATATTCATTGATTTTTGCCATTGAAAAACATGTTTTTCATATACCAGAAATGTTTGAAGCTACTGACTGAATGAAAGGAGCTGGCATCTCACTCTCTTTGAATCTTCTTTATCATGCTAGGATTAACAGGAAAAAGCTAAAAATTTCAGAATTCCACTGTGCAATGTGGAGATATTACTGTTTGTGCATTTACAATATTCATTGATTTTTGCCATTGAAAAACATGTTTTTCATATACCAGAAATGTTTGAAGCTACTGACTGAATGAAAGGAGCTGGCATCTCACTCTCTTTGAATCTTCTTTATCATGCTAGGATTAGCAGGAAAAAGCAAAAAATTTCAGAATTGCACCTTGCAATGTGGAGATATTACTGTTTGTGCATTTACAATATTCATTGATTTTTGCCATTGAAAAACATGTTTTTCATATACCAGAAATGTTTGAAGCTACTGACTGAATGAAAGGAGCTGGCATCTCACTCTCTTAGAATCTTCTTTATCATGCTAGGATTAACAGGAAAAAGCTAAAAATTTCAGAATTGCACCGTGCAATGTGGAGATATTACTGTTTGTGCATTTACAATATTCATTGATTTTTGCCATTGAAAAACATGTTTTTCATATACCAGAAATGTTTGAAGCTACTGACTGAATGAAAGGAGCTGGCATCTCACTCTCTTTGAATCTTCTTTATCATGCTAGGATTAACAGGAAAAAGCAAAAAATTTCAGAATTGCACCGTGCAATGTGGAGATATTACTGTTTGTGCATTTACAATATTCATTGATTTTTGCCATTGAAAAACATGTTTTTCATATACCAGAAATGTTTGAAGCTACTGACTGAATGAAAGGAGCTGGCATCTCACTCTCTTTGAATCTTCTTTATCATGCTAGGATTAGCAGGAAAAAGCAAAAAATTTCAGAATTGCACCTTGCAATGTGGAGATATTACTGTTTGTGCATTTACAATATTCATTGATTTTTGCCATTGAAAAACATGTTTTTCATATACCAGAAATGTTTGAAGCTACTGACTGAATGAAAGGAGCTGGCATCTCACTCTCTTTGAATCTTATCATGCTAGGATTAACAGGAAAAAGCAAAAAATTTCAGAATTGCACCTTGCAATGTGGTGATATTACTGTTTGTGCATTTACAATATTCATTGATTTTTGCCATTGAAAAACATGTTTTTCATATACCAGAAATGTTTGAAGCTACTGACTGAATGAAAGGAGCTGGCATCTCACTCTCTTTGAATCTTCTTTATCATGCTAGGATTAACAGGAAAAAGCTAAAAATTTCAGAATTGCACCATGCAATGTGGAGATATTACTGTTTGTGCATTTACAATATTCATTGATTTTTGCCATTGAAAAACATGTTTTTCATATACCAGAAATGTTTGAAGCTACTGACTGAATGAAAGGAGCTGGCATCTCACTCTCTTTGAATCTTCTTTATCATGCCAGGATTAGCAGGAAAAAGCAAAAAATTTCAGAATTGCACCTTGCAATGTGGAGATATTACTGTTTGTGCATTTACAATATTCATTGATTTTTGCCATTGAAAAACGTTTTTCATATACCAGAAATGTTTGAAGCTACTGACTGAATGAAAGGAGCTGGCATCTCACTCTCTTTGAATCTTCTTTATCATGCTAGGATTAACAGGAAAAAGCTAAAAATTTCAGAATTGCACCGTGCAATGTGGAGATATTACTGTTTGTGCATTTACAATATTCATTGATTTTTGCCATTGAAAAACATGTTTTTCATATACCAGAAATGTTTGAAGCTACTGACTGAATGAAAGGAGCTGGCATCTCACTCTCTTTGAATCTTCTTTATCATGCTAGGATTAGCAGGAAAAAGCAAAAAATTTCAGAATTGCACCTTGCAATGTGGAGATATTACTGCTTGTGCATTTACAATATTCATTGATTTTTGCCATTGAAAAACGTTTTTCATATACCAGAAATGTTTGAAGCTACTGACTGAAAGGAGCTGGCATCTCACTCTCTTTGAATCTTCTTTATCATGCTAGGATTAACAGGAAAAAGCAAAAAATTTCAGAATTGCACCTTGCAATGTGGAGATATTACTGTTTGTGCATTTACAATATTCATTGATTTTTGCCATTGAAAAACATGTTTTTCATATACCAGAA
The DNA here is from genome assembly GCF_046119375.1 of Phyllobates terribilis. Taxonomy (NCBI): domain Eukaryota; kingdom Metazoa; phylum Chordata; class Amphibia; order Anura; family Dendrobatidae; genus Phyllobates; species Phyllobates terribilis. The sequence goes on along the minus strand of NW_027364115.1, from coordinate 128,950 downwards.
ATGTTTGAAGCTACTGACTGAATGAAAGGAGCTGGCATCTCACTCTCTTTGAATCTTCTTTATCATGCTAGGATTAACAGGAAAAAGCTAAAAATTTCAGAATTGCACCGTGCAATGTGGAGATATTACTGTTTGTGCATTTACAATATTCATTGATTTTTGCCATTGAAAAACGTTTTTCATATACCAGAAATGTTTGAAGCTACTGACTGAATGAAAGGAGCTGGCATCTCACTCTCTTTGAATCTTCTTTATCATGCTAGGATTAGCAGGAAAAAGCAAAAAATTTCAGAATTGCACCTTGCAATGTGGAGATATTACTGTTTGTGCATTTACAATATTCATTGATTTTTGCCATTGAAAAACATGTTTTTCATATACCAGAAATGTTTGAAGCTACTGACTGAATGAAAGGAGCTGGCATCTCACTCTCTTTGAATCTTCTTTATCATGCTAGGATTAACAGGAAAAAGCTAAAAATTTCAGAATTGCACCGTGCAATGTGGAGATATTACTGTTTGTGCATTTACAATATTCATTGATTTTTGCCATTGAAAAACATGTTTTTCATATACCAGAAATGTTTGAAGCTACTGACTGAATGAAAGGAGCTGGCATCTCACTCTCTTTGAATCTTCTTTATCATGCTAGGATTAGCAGGAAAAAGCAAAAAATTTCAGAATTGCACCTTGCAATGTGGAGATATTACTGTTTGTGCATTTACAATATTCATTGATTTTTGCCATTGAAAAACATGTTTTTCATATACCAGAAATGTTTGAAGCTACTGACTGAATGAAAGGAGCTGGCATCTCACTCTCTTTGAATCTTCTTTATCATGCTAGGATTAACAGGAAAAAGCAAAAAATTTCAGAATTGCACCTTGCAATGTGGTGATATTACTGTTTGTGCATTTACAATATTCATTGATTTTTGCCATTGAAAAACATGTTTTTCATATACCAGAAATGTTTGAAGCTACTGACTGAATGAAAGGAGCTGGCATCTCACTCTCTTTGAATCTTCTTTATCATGCTAGGATTAGCAGGAAAAAGCAAAAAATTTCAGAATTGCACCTTGCAATGTGGAGATATTACTGTTTGTGCATTTACAATATTCATTGATTTTTGCCATTGAAAAACATGTTTTTCATATACCAGAAATGTTTGAAGCTACTGACTGAATGAAAGGAGCTGGCATCTCACTCTCTTTGAATCTTCTTTATCATGCTAGGATTAACAGGAAAAAGCTAAAAATTTCAGAATTCCACTGTGCAATGTGGAGATATTACTGTTTGTGCATTTACAATATTCATTGATTTTTGCCATTGAAAAACATGTTTTTCATATACCAGAAATGTTTGAAGCTACTGACTGAATGAAAGGAGCTGGCATCTCACTCTCTTTGAATCTTCTTTATCATGCTAGGATTAACAGGAAAAAGCAAAAAATTTCAGAATTGCACCGTGCAATGTGGAGATATTACTGTTTGTGCATTTACAATATTCATTGATTTTTGCCATTGAAAAACATGTTTTTCATATACCAGAAATGTTTGAAGCTACTGACTGAATGAAAGGAGCTGGCATCTCACTCTCTTTGAATCTTCTTTATCATGCTAGGATTAACAGGAAAAAGCAAAAAATTTCAGAATTGCACCGTGCAATGTGGAGATATTACTGTTTGTGCATTTACAATATTCATTGATTTTTGCCATTGAAAAACATGTTTTTCATATACCAGAAATGTTTGAAGCTACTGACTGAATGAAAGGAGCTGGCATCTCACTCTCTTTGAATCTTCTTTATCATGCTAGGATTAGCAGGAAAAAGCAAAAAATTTCAGAATTGCACCTTGCAATGTGGAGATATTACTGTTTGTGCATTTACAATATTCATTGATTTTTGCCATTGAAAAACATGTTTTTCATATACCAGAAATGTTTGAAGCTACTGACTGAATGAAAGGAGCTGGCATCTCACTCTCTTAGAATCTTCTTTATCATGCTAGGATTAACAGGAAAAAGCTAAAAATTTCAGAATTGCACCGTGCAATGTGGAGATATTACTGTTTGTGCATTTACAATATTCATTGATTTTTGCCATTGAAAAACATGTTTTTCATATACCAGAAATGTTTGAAGCTACTGACTGAATGAAAGGAGCTGGCATCTCACTCTCTTTGAATCTTTATCATGCTAGGATTAGCAGGAAAAAGCAAAAAATTTCAGAATTGCACCTTGCAATGTGGAGATATTACTGTTTGTGCATTTACAATATTCATTGATTTTTGCCATTGAAAAACATGTTTTTCATATACCAGAAATGTTTGAAGCCACTGACTGAATGAAAGGAGCTGGCATCTCACTCTCTTTGAATCTTCTTTATCATGCTAGGATTAACAGGAAAAAGGTAAAAATTTCAGAATTGCACCGTGCAATGTGGAGATATTACTGTTTGTGCATTTACAATATTCATTGATTTTTGCCATTGAAAAACATGTTTTTCATATACCAGAAATGTTTGAAGCTACTGACTGAATGAAAGGAGCTGGCATCTCACTCTCTTTGAATCTTCTTTATCATGCTAGGATTAGCAGGAAAAAGCAAAAAATTTCTGAATTGCACCTTGCAATGTGGAGATATTACTGTTTGTGCATTTACAATATTCATTGATTTTTGCCTTTGAAAAACATGTTTTTCATATACCAGAAATGTTTGAAGCTACTGACTGAATGAAAGGAGCTGGCATCTCACTCTCTTTGAATCTTCTTTATCATGCTAGGATTAACAGGAAAAAGCTAAAAATTTCAGAATTGCACCGTGCAATGTGGAGATATTACTGTTTGTGCATTTACAATATTCATTGATTTTTGCCATTGAAAAACATGTTTTTCATATACCAGAAATGTTTGAAGCTACTGACTGAATGAAAGGAGCTGGCATCTCACTCTCTTTGAATCTTCTTTATCATGCTAGGATTAGCAGGAAAAAGCAAAAAATTTCAGAATTGCACCTTGCAATGTGGAGATATTACTGTTTGTGCATTTACAATATTCATTGATTTTTGCCATTGAAAAACATGTTTTTCATATACCAGAAATGTTTGAAGCTACTGACTGAAAGGAGCTGGCATCTCACTCTCTTAGAATCTTCTTTATCATGCTAGGATTAACAGGAAAAAGCTAAAAATTTCAGAATTGCACCGTGCAATGTGGAGATATTACTGTTTGTGCATTTACAATATTCATTGATTTTTGCCATTGAAAAACATGTTTTTCATATACCAGAAATGTTTGAAGCTACTGACTGAATGAAAGGAGCTGGCATCTCACTCTCTTTGAATCTTCTTTATCATGCTAGGATTAGCAGGAAAAAGCAAAAAATTTCTGAATTGCACCTTGCAATGTGGAGATATTACTGTTTGTGCATTTACAATATTCATTGATTTTTGCCATTGAAAAACATGTTTTTCATATACCAGAAATGTTTGAAGCTACTGACTGAATGAAAGGAGCTGGCATCTCACTCTCTTTGAATCTTCTTTATCATGCTAGGATTAACAGGAAAAAGCTAAAAATTTCAGAATTGCACCGTGCAATGTGGAGATATTACTGTTTGTGCATTTACAATATTCATTGATTTTTGCCATTGAAAAACATGTTTTTCATATACCAGAAATGTTTGAAGCTACTGACTGAATGAAAGGAGCTGGCATCTCACTCTCTTTGAATCTTCTTTATCATGCTAGGATTAGCAGGAAAAAGCAAAAAATTTCAGAATTGCACCTTGCAATGTGGAGATATTACTGTTTGTGCATTTACAATATTCATTGATTTTTGCCATTGAAAAACATGTTTTTCATATACCAGAAATGTTTGAAGCTACTGACTGAATGAATGGAGCTGGCATCTCACTCTCTTTGAATCTTCTTTATCATGCTAGGATTAACAGGAAAAAGCAAAAAATTTCAGAATTGCACCTTGCAATGTGGAGATATTACTGTTTGTGCATTTACAATATTCATTGATTTTTGCCATTGAAAAACATGTTTTTCATATACCAGAAATGTTTGAAGCTACTGACTGAATGAAAGGAGCTGGCATCTCACTCTCTTTGAATCTTCTTTATCATGCTAGGATTAACAGGAAAAAGCAAAAAATTTCAGAATTGCACCGTGCAATGTGGAGATATTACTGTTTGTGCATTTACAATATTCATTGATTTTTGCCATTGAAAAACATGTTTTTCATATACCAGAAATGTTTGAAGCTACTGACTGAATGAAAGGAGCTGGCATCTCACTCTCTTTGAATCTTCTTTATCATGCTAGGATTAACAGGAAAAAGCTAAAAATTTCAGAATTCCACTGTGCAATGTGGAGATATTACTGTTTGTGCATTTACAATATTCATTGATTTTTGCCATTGAAAAACATGTTTTTCATATACCAGAAATGTTTGAAGCTACTGACTGAATGAAAGGAGCTGGCATCTCACTCTCTTTGAATCTTCTTTATCATGCTAGGATTAGCAGGAAAAAGCAAAAAATTTCAGAATTGCACCTTGCAATGTGGAGATATTACTGTTTGTGCATTTACAATATTCATTGATTTTTGCCATTGAAAAACATGTTTTTCATATACCAGAAATGTTTGAAGCTACTGACTGAATGAAAGGAGCTGGCATCTCACTCTCTTTGAATCTTCTTTATCATGCTAGGATTAACAGGAAAAAGCTAAAAATTTCAGAATTGCACCGTGCAATGTGGAGATATTACTGTTTGTGCATTTACAATATTCATTGATTTTTGCCATTGAAAAACATGTTTTTCATATACCAGAAATGTTTGAAGCTACTGACTGAATGAAAGGAGCTGGCATCTCACTCTCTTTGAATCTTCTTTATCATGCTAGGATTAGCAGGAAAAAGCAAAAAATTTCAGAATTGCACCTTGCAATGTGGAGATATTACTGTTTGTGCATTTACAATATTCATTGATTTTTGCCATTGAAAAACATGTTTTTCATATACCAGAAATGTTTGAAGCTACTGACTGAATGAAAGGAGCTGGCATCTCACTCTCTTTGAATCTTCTTTATCATGCTAGGATTAACAGGAAAAAGCTAAAAATTTCAGAATTCCACTGTGCAATGTGGAGATATTACTGTTTGTGCATTTACAATATTCATTGATTTTTGCCATTGAAAAACGTTTTTCATATACCAGAAATGTTTGAAGCTACTGACTGAATGAAAGGAGCTGGCATCTCACTCTCTTTGAATCTTCTTTATCATGCTAGGATTAACAGGAAAAAGCTAAAAATTTCAGAATTGCACCGTGCAATGTGGAGATATTACTGTTTGTGCATTTACAATATTCATTGATTTTTGCCATTGAAAAACATGTTTTTCATATACCAGAAATGTTTGAAGCCACTGACTGAATGAAAGGAGCTGGCATCTCACTCTCTTTGAATCTTCTTTATCATGCTAGGATTAACAGGAAAAAGGTAAAAATTTCAGAATTGCACCGTGCAATGTGGAGATATTACTGTTTGTGCATTTACAATATTCATTGATTTTTGCCATTGAAAAACATGTTTTTCATATACCAGAAATGTTTGAAGCTACTGACTGAATGAAAGGAGCTGGCATCTCACTCTCTTTGAATCTTCTTTATCATGCTAGGATTAGCAGGAAAAAGCAAAAAATTTCTGAATTGCACCTTGCAATGTGGAGATATTACTGTTTGTGCATTTACAATATTCATTGATTTTTGCCTTTGAAAAACATGTTTTTCATATACCAGAAATGTTTGAAGCTACTGACTGAATGAAAGGAGCTGGCATCTCACTCTCTTTGAATCTTCTTTATCATGCTAGGATTAACAGGAAAAAGCTAAAAATTTCAGAATTGCACCGTGCAATGTGGAGATATTACTGTTTGTGCATTTACAATATTCATTGATTTTTGCCATTGAAAAACATGTTTTTCATATACCAGAAATGTTTGAAGCTACTGACTGAATGAAAGGAGCTGGCATCTCACTCTCTTTGAATCTTCTTTATCATGCTAGGATTAGCAGGAAAAAGCAAAAAATTTCAGAATTGCACCTTGCAATGTGGAGATATTACTGTTTGTGCATTTACAATATTCATTGATTTTTGCCATTGAAAAACATGTTTTTCATATACCAGAAATGTTTGAAGCTACTGACTGAATGAAAGGAGCTGGCATCTCACTCTCTTAGAATCTTCTTTATCATGCTAGGATTAACAGGAAAAAGCTAAAAATTTCAGAATTGCACCGTGCAATGTGGAGATATTACTGTTTGTGCATTTACAATATTCATTGATTTTTGCCATTGAAAAACATGTTTTTCATATACCAGAAATGTTTGAAGCTACTGACAATGAAAGGAGCTGGCATCTCACTCTCTTTGAATCTTCTTTATCATGCTAGGATTAGCAGGAAAAAGCAAAAAATTTCAGAATTGCACCTTGCAATGTGGAGATATTACTGTTTGTGCATTTACAATATTCATTGATTTTTGCCATTGAAAAACATGTTTTTCATATACCAGAAATGTTTGAAGCTACTGACTGAATGAAAGGAGCTGGCATCTCACTCTCTTTGAATCTTCTTTATCATGCTAGGATTAACAGGAAAAAGCAAAAAATTTCAGAATTGCACCTTGCAATGTGGAGATATTACTGTTTGTGCATTTACAATATTCATTGATTTTTGCCATTGAAAAACATGTTTTTCATATACCAGAAATGTTTGAAGCTACTGACTGAATGAAAGGAGCTGGCATCTCACTCTCTTTGAATCTTCTTTATCATGCTAGGATTAACAGGAAAAAGCAAAAAATTTCAGAATTGCACCGTGCAATGTGGAGATATTACTGTTTGTGCATTTACAATATTCATTGATTTTTGCCATTGAAAAACATGTTTTTCATATACCAGAAATGTTTGAAGCTACTGACTGAATGAAAGGAGCTGGCATCTCACTCTCTTTGAATCTTCTTTATCATGCTAGGATTAACAGGAAAAAGCTAAAAATTTCAGAATTCCACTGTGCAATGTGGAGATATTACTGTTTGTGCATTTACAATATTCATTGATTTTTGCCATTGAAAAACATGTTTTTCATATACCAGAAATGTTTGAAGCTACTGACTGAATGAAAGGAGCTGGCATCTCACTCTCTTTGAATCTTCTTTATCATGCTAGGATTAACAGGAAAAAGCTAAAAATTTCAGAATTGCACCGTGCAATGTGGAGATATTACTGTTTGTGCATTTACAATATTCATTGATTTTTGCCATTGAAAAACATGTTTTTCATATACCAGAAATGTTTGAAGCTACTGACTGAATGAAAGGAGCTGGCATCTCACTCTCTTTGAATCTTCTTTATCATGCTAGGATTAACAGGAAAAAGCTAAAAATTTCAGAATTGCACCGTGCAATGTGGAGATATTACTGTTTGTGCATTTACAATATTCATTGATTTTTGCCATTGAAAAACATGTTTTTCATATACCAGAAATGTTTGAAGCTACTGACTGAATGAAAGGAGCTGGCATCTCACTCTCTTTGAATCTTCTTTATCATGCTAGGATTAGCAGGAAAAAGCAAAAAATTTCTGAATTGCACCTTGCAATGTGGAGATATTACTGTTTGTGCATTTACAATATTCATTGATTTTTGCCATTGAAAAACATGTTTTTCATATACCAGAAATGTTTGAAGCTACTGACTGAATGAAAGGAGCTGGCATCTCACTCTCTTTGAATCTTCTTTATCATGCTAGGATTAACAGGAAAAAGCTAAAAATTTCAGAATTGCACCGTGCAATGTGGAGATATTACTGTTTGTGCATTTACAATATTCATTGATTTTTGCCATTGAAAAACATGTTTTTCATATACCAGAAATGTTTGAAGCTACTGACTGAATGAAAGGAGCTGGCATCTCACTCTCTTTGAATCTTCTTTATCATGCTAGGATTAGCAGGAAAAAGCAAAAAATTTCAGAATTGCACCTTGCAATGTGGAGATATTACTGTTTGTGCATTTACAATATTCATTGATTTTTGCCATTGAAAAACATGTTTTTCATATACCAGAAATGTTTGAAGCTACTGACTGAATGAAAGGAGCTGGCATCTCACTCTCTTTGAATCTTCTTTATCATGCTAGGATTAACAGGAAAAAGCAAAAAATTTCAGAATTGCACCTTGCAATGTGGAGATATTACTGTTTGTGCATTTACAATATTCATTGATTTTTGCCATTGAAAAACATGTTTTTCATATACCAGAAATGTTTGAAGCTACTGACTGAATGAAAGGAGCTGGCATCTCACTCTCTTTGAATCTTCTTTATCATGCTAGGATTAACAGGAAAAAGCTAAAAATTTCAGAATTCCACTGTGCAATGTGGAGATATTACTGTTTGTGCATTTACAATATTCATTGATTTTTGCCATTGAAAAACATGTTTTTCATATACCAGAAATGTTTGAAGCTACTGACTGAATGAAAGGAGCTGGCATCTCACTCTCTTTGAATCTTCTTTATCATGCTAGGATTAGCAGGAAAAAGCAAAAAATTTCTGAATTGCACCTTGCAATGTGGAGATATTACTGTTTGTGCATTTACAATATTCATTGATTTTTGCCATTGAAAAACATGTTTTTCATATACCAGAAATGTTTGAAGCTACTGACTGAATGAAAGGAGCTGGCATCTCACTCTCTTTGAATCTTCTTTATCATGCTAGGATTAACAGGAAAAAGCTAAAAATTTCAGAATTGCACCGTGCAATGTGGAGATATTACTGTTTGTGCATTTACAATATTCATTGATTTTTGCCATTGAAAAACATGTTTTTCATATACCAGAAATGTTTGAAGCTACTGACTGAATGAAAGGAGCTGGCATCTCACTCTCTTTGAATCTTCTTTATCATGCTAGGATTAACAGGAAAAAGCTAAAAATTTCAGAATTGCACCGTGCAATGTGGAGATATTACTGTTTGTGCATTTACAATATTCATTGATTTTTGCCATTGAAAAACATGTTTTTCATATACCAGAAATGTTTGAAGCTACTGACTGAATGAAAGGAGCTGGCATCTCACTCTCTTTGAATCTTCTTTATCATGCTAGGTTTAGCAGGAAAAAGCAAAAAATTTCAGAATTGCACCTTGCAATGTGGAGATATTACTGTTTGTGCATTTACAATATTCATTGATTTTTGCCATTGAAAAACATGTTTTTCATATACCAGAAATGTTTGAAGCTACTGACTGAATGAAAGGAGCTGGCATCTCACTCTCTTTGAATCTTCTTTATCATGCTAGGATTAACAGGAAAAAGCAAAAAATTTCAGAATTGCACCTTGCAATGTGGAGATATTACTGTTTGTGCATTTACAATATTCATTGATTTTTGCCATTGAAAAACATGTTTTTCATATACCAGAAATGTTTGAAGCTACTGACTGAATGAAAGGAGCTGGCATCTCACTCTCTTTGAATCTTCTTTATCATGCTAGGATTAACAGGAAAAAGCAAAAAATTTCAGAATTGCACCGTGCAATGTGGAGATATTACTGTTTGTGCATTTACAATATTCATTGATTTTTGCCATTGAAAAACATGTTTTTCATATACCAGAAATGTTTGAAGCTACTGACTGAATGAAAGGAGCTGGCATCTCACTCTCTTTGAATCTTCTTTATCATGCTAGGATTAACAGGAAAAAGCTAAAAATTTCAGAATTCCACTGTGCAATGTGGAGATATTACTGTTTGTGCATTTACAATATTCATTGATTTTTGCCATTGAAAAACATGTTTTTCATATACCAGAAATGTTTGAAGCTACTGACTGAATGAAAGGAGCTGGCATCTCACTCTCTTTGAATCTTCTTTATCATGCTAGGATTAGCAGGAAAAAGCAAAAAATTTCAGAATTGCACCTTGCAATGTGGAGATATTACTGTTTGTGCATTTACAATATTCATTGATTTTTGCCATTGAAAAACATGTTTTTCATATACCAGAAATGTTTGAAGCTACTGACTGAATGAAAGGAGCTGGCATCTCACTCTCTTAGAATCTTCTTTATCATGCTAGGATTAACAGGAAAAAGCTAAAAATTTCAGAATTGCACCGTGCAATGTGGAGATATTACTGTTTGTGCATTTACAATATTCATTGATTTTTGCCATTGAAAAACATGTTTTTCATATACCAGAAATGTTTGAAGCTACTGACTGAATGAAAGGAGCTGGCATCTCACTCTCTTTTAATCTTCTTTATCATGCTAGGATTAACAGGAAAAAGCAAAAAATTTCAGAATTGCACCGTGCAATGTGGAGATATTACTGTTTGTGCATTTACAATATTCATTGATTTTTGCCATTGAAAAACATGTTTTTCATATACCAGAAATGTTTGAAGCTACTGACTGAATGAAAGGAGCTGGCATCTCACTCTCTTTGAATCTTCTTTATCATGCTAGGATTAGCAGGAAAAAGCAAAAAATTTCAGAATTGCACCTTGCAATGTGGAGATATTACTGTTTGTGCATTTACAATATTCATTGATTTTTGCCATTGAAAAACATGTTTTTCATATACCAGAAATGTTTGAAGCTACTGACTGAATGAAAGGAGCTGGCATCTCACTCTCTTTGAATCTTATCATGCTAGGATTAACAGGAAAAAGCAAAAAATTTCAGAATTGCACCTTGCAATGTGGTGATATTACTGTTTGTGCATTTACAATATTCATTGATTTTTGCCATTGAAAAACATGTTTTTCATATACCAGAAATGTTTGAAGCTACTGACTGAATGAAAGGAGCTGGCATCTCACTCTCTTTGAATCTTCTTTATCATGCTAGGATTAACAGGAAAAAGCTAAAAATTTCAGAATTGCACCATGCAATGTGGAGATATTACTGTTTGTGCATTTACAATATTCATTGATTTTTGCCATTGAAAAACATGTTTTTCATATACCAGAAATGTTTGAAGCTACTGACTGAATGAAAGGAGCTGGCATCTCACTCTCTTTGAATCTTCTTTATCATGCCAGGATTAGCAGGAAAAAGCAAAAAATTTCAGAATTGCACCTTGCAATGTGGAGATATTACTGTTTGTGCATTTACAATATTCATTGATTTTTGCCATTGAAAAACGTTTTTCATATACCAGAAATGTTTGAAGCTACTGACTGAATGAAAGGAGCTGGCATCTCACTCTCTTTGAATCTTCTTTATCATGCTAGGATTAACAGGAAAAAGCTAAAAATTTCAGAATTGCACCGTGCAATGTGGAGATATTACTGTTTGTGCATTTACAATATTCATTGATTTTTGCCATTGAAAAACATGTTTTTCATATACCAGAAATGTTTGAAGCTACTGACTGAATGAAAGGAGCTGGCATCTCACTCTCTTTGAATCTTCTTTATCATGCTAGGATTAGCAGGAAAAAGCAAAAAATTTCAGAATTGCACCTTGCAATGTGGAGATATTACTGCTTGTGCATTTACAATATTCATTGATTTTTGCCATTGAAAAACATGTTTTTCATATACCAGAAATGTTTGAAGCTACTGACTGAAAGGAGCTGGCATCTCACTCTCTTTGAATCTTCTTTATCATGCTAGGATTAACAGGAAAAAGCAAAAAATTTCAGAATTGCACCTTGCAATGTGGAGATATTACTGTTTGTGCATTTACAATATTCATTGATTTTTGCCATTGAAAAACATGTTTTTCATATACCAGAAATGTTTGAAGCTACTGACTGAATGAAAGGAGCTGGCATCTCACTCTCTTTGAATCTTCTTTATCATGCTAGGATTAACAGGAAAAAGCTAAAAATTTCAGAATTGCACCGTGCAATGTGGAGATATTACTGTTTGTGCATTTACAATATTCATTGATTTTTGCCATTGAAAAACGTTTTTCATATACCAGAAATGTTTGAAGCTACTGACAATGAAAGGAGCTGGCATCTCACTCTCTTTGAATCTTCTTTATCATGCTAGGATTAGCAGGAAAAAGCAAAAAATTTCAGAATTGCACCTTGCAATGTGGAGATATTACTGTTTGTGCATTTACAATATTCATTGATTTTTGCCATTGAAAAACATGTTTTTCATATACCAGAAATGTTTGAAGCTACTGACTGAATGAAAGGAGCTGGCATCTCACTCTCTTTGAATCTTCTTTATCATGCTAGGATTAACAGGAAAAAGCTAAAAATTTCAGAATTGCACCGTGCAATGTGGAGATATTACTGTTTGTGCATTTACAATATTCATTGATTTTTGCCATTGAAAAACATGTTTTTCATATACCAGAAATGTTTGAAGCTACTGACTGAATGAAAGGAGCTGGCATCTCACTCTCTTTGAATCTTCTTTATCATGCTAGGATTAGCAGGAAAAAGCAAAAAATTTCAGAATTGCACCTTGCAATGTGGAGATATTACTGTTTGTGCATTTACAATATTCATTGATTTTTGCCATTGAAAAACGTTTTTCATATACCAGAAATGTTTGAAGCTACTGACTGAATGAAAGGAGCTGGCATCTCACTCTCTTTGAATCTTCTTTATCATGCTAGGATTAACAGGAAAAAGCAAAAAATTTCAGAATTGCACCGTGCAATGTGGAGATATTACTGTTTGTGCATTTACAATATTCATTGATTTTTGCCATTGAAAAACATGTTTTTCATATACCAGAAATGTTTGAAGCTACTGACTGAATGAAAGGAGCTGGCATCTCACTCTCTTTGAATCTTCTTTATCATGCTAGGATTAACAGGAAAAAGCTAAAAATTTCAGAATTCCACTGTGCAATGTGGAGATATTACTGTTTGTGCATTTACAATATTCATTGATTTTTGCCATTGAAAAACATGTTTTTCATATACCAGAAATGTTTGAAGCTACTGACTGAATGAAAGGAGCTGGCATCTCACTCTCTTTGAATCTTCTTTATCATGCTAGGATTAGCAGGAAAAAGCAAAAAATTTCAGAATTGCACCTTGCAATGTGGAGATATTACTGTTTGTGCATTTACAATATTCATTGATTTTTGCCATTGAAAAACATGTTTTTCATATACCAGAAATGTTTGAAGCTACTGACTGAATGAAAGGAGCTGGCATCTCACTCTCTTAGAATCTTCTTTATCATGCTAGGATTAACAGGAAAAAGCTAAAAATTTCAGAATTGCACCGTGCAATGTGGAGATATTACTGTTTGTGCATTTACAATATTCATTGATTTTTGCCATTGAAAAACATGTTTTTCATATACCAGAAATGTTTGAAGCTACTGACTGAATGAAAGGAGCTGGCATCTCACTCTCTTTGAATCTTCTTTATCATGCTAGGATTAACAGGAAAAAGCAAAAAATTTCAGAATTGCACCGTGCAATGTGGAGATATTACTGTTTGTGCATTTACAATATTCATTGATTTTTGCCATTGAAAAACATGTTTTTCATATACCAGAAATGTTTGAAGCTACTGACTGAATGAAAGGAGCTGGCATCTCACTCTCTTTGAATCTTCTTTATCATGCCAGGATTAGCAGGAAAAAGCAAAAAATTTCAGAATTGCACCTTGCAATGTGGAGATATTACTGTTTGTGCATTTACAATATTCATTGATTTTTGCCATTGAAAAACGTTTTTCATATACCAGAAATGTTTGAAGCTACTGACTGAATGAAAGGAGCTGGCATCTCACTCTCTTTGAATCTTCTTTATCATGCTAGGATTAACAGGAAAAAGCTAAAAATTTCAGAATTGCACCGTGCAATGTGGAGATATTACTGTTTGTGCATTTACAATATTCATTGATTTTTGCCATTGAAAAACATGTTTTTCATATACCAGAAATGTTTGAAGCTACTGACTGAATGAAAGGAGCTGGCATCTCACTCTCTTTGAATCTTCTTTATCATGCTAGGATTAGCAGGAAAAAGCAAAAAATTTCAGAATTGCACCTTGCAATGTGGAGATATTACTGCTTGTGCATTTACAATATTCATTGATTTTTGCCATTGAAAAACATGTTTTTCATATACCAGAAATGTTTGAAGCTACTGACTGAAAGGAGCTGGCATCTCACTCTCTTTGAATCTTCTTTATCATGCTAGGATTAACAGGAAAAAGCAAAAAATTTCAGAATTGCACCTTGCAATGTGGAGATATTACTGTTTGTGCATTTACAATATTCATTGATTTTTGCCATTGAAAAACATGTTTTTCATATACCAGAAATGTTTGAAGCTACTGACTGAATGAAAGGAGCTGGCATCTCACTCTCTTTGAATCTTCTTTATCATGCTAGGATTAACAGGAAAAAGCTAAAAATTTCAGAATTGCACCGTGCAATGTGGAGATATTACTGTTTGTGCATTTACAATATTCATTGATTTTTGCCATTGAAAAACGTTTTTCATATACCAGAAATGTTTGAAGCTACTGACAATGAAAGGAGCTGGCATCTCACTCTCTTTGAATCTTCTTTATCATGCTAGGATTAGCAGGAAAAAGCAAAAAATTTCAGAATTGCACCTTGCAATGTGGAGATATTACTGTTTGTGCATTTACAATATTCATTGATTTTTGCCATTGAAAAACATGTTTTTCATATACCAGAAATGTTTGAAGCTACTGACTGAATGAAAGGAGCTGGCATCTCACTCTCTTTGAATCTTCTTTATCATGCTAGGATTAACAGGAAAAAGCTAAAAATTTCAGAATTGCACCGTGCAATGTGGAGATATTACTGTTTGTGCATTTACAATATTCATTGATTTTTGCCATTGAAAAACATGTTTTTCATATACCAGAAATGTTTGAAGCTACTGACTGAATGAAAGGAGCTGGCATCTCACTCTCTTTGAATCTTCTTTATCATGCTAGGATTAGCAGGAAAAAGCAAAAAATTTCAGAATTGCACCTTGCAATGTGGAGATATTACTGTTTGTGCATTTACAATATTCATTGATTTTTGCCATTGAAAAACGTTTTTCATATACCAGAAATGTTTGAAGCTACTGACTGAATGAAAGGAGCTGGCATCTCACTCTCTTTGAATCTTCTTTATCATGCTAGGATTAACAGGAAAAAGCAAAAAATTTCAGAATTGCACCGTGCAATGTGGAGATATTACTGTTTGTGCATTTACAATATTCATTGATTTTTGCCATTGAAAAACATGTTTTTCATATACCAGAAATGTTTGAAGCTACTGACTGAATGAAAGGAGCTGGCATCTCACTCTCTTTGAATCTTCTTTATCATGCTAGGATTAACAGGAAAAAGCTAAAAATTTCAGAATTCCACTGTGCAATGTGGAGATATTACTGTTTGTGCATTTACAATATTCATTGATTTTTGCCATTGAAAAACATGTTTTTCATATACCAGAAATGTTTGAAGCTACTGACTGAATGAAAGGAGCTGGCATCTCACTCTCTTTGAATCTTCTTTATCATGCTAGGATTAGCAGGAAAAAGCAAAAAATTTCAGAATTGCACCTTGCAATGTGGAGATATTACTGTTTGTGCATTTACAATATTCATTGATTTTTGCCATTGAAAAACATGTTTTTCATATACCAGAAATGTTTGAAGCTACTGACTGAATGAAAGGAGCTGGCATCTCACTCTCTTAGAATCTTCTTTATCATGCTAGGATTAACAGGAAAAAGCTAAAAATTTCAGAATTGCACCGTGCAATGTGGAGATATTACTGTTTGTGCATTTACAATATTCATTGATTTTTGCCATTGAAAAACATGTTTTTCATATACCAGAAATGTTTGAAGCTACTGACTGAATGAAAGGAGCTGGCATCTCACTCTCTTTGAATCTTCTTTATCATGCTAGGATTAACAGGAAAAAGCAAAAAATTTCAGAATTGCACCGTGCAATGTGGAGATATTACTGTTTGTGCATTTACAATATTCATTGATTTTTGCCATTGAAAAACATGTTTTTCATATACCAGAAATGTTTGAAGCTACTGACTGAATGAAAGGAGCTGGCATCTCACTCTCTTTGAATCTTCTTTATCATGCTAGGATTAGCAGGAAAAAGCAAAAAATTTCAGAATTGCACCTTGCAATGTGGAGATATTACTGTTTGTGCATTTACAATATTCATTGATTTTTGCCATTGAAAAACATGTTTTTCATATACCAGAAATGTTTGAAGCTACTGACTGAATGAAAGGAGCTGGCATCTCACTCTCTTTGAATCTTATCATGCTAGGATTAACAGGAAAAAGCAAAAAATTTCAGAATTGCACCTTGCAATGTGGTGATATTACTGTTTGTGCATTTACAATATTCATTGATTTTTGCCATTGAAAAACATGTTTTTCATATACCAGAAATGTTTGAAGCTACTGACTGAATGAAAGGAGCTGGCATCTCACTCTCTTTGAATCTTCTTTATCATGCTAGGATTAACAGGAAAAAGCTAAAAATTTCAGAATTGCACCATGCAATGTGGAGATATTACTGTTTGTGCATTTACAATATTCATTGATTTTTGCCATTGAAAAACATGTTTTTCATATACCAGAAATGTTTGAAGCTACTGACTGAATGAAAGGAGCTGGCATCTCACTCTCTTTGAATCTTCTTTATCATGCCAGGATTAGCAGGAAAAAGCAAAAAATTTCAGAATTGCACCTTGCAATGTGGAGATATTACTGTTTGTGCATTTACAATATTCATTGATTTTTGCCATTGAAAAACGTTTTTCATATACCAGAAATGTTTGAAGCTACTGACTGAATGAAAGGAGCTGGCATCTCACTCTCTTTGAATCTTCTTTATCATGCTAGGATTAACAGGAAAAAGCTAAAAATTTCAGAATTGCACCGTGCAATGTGGAGATATTACTGTTTGTGCATTTACAATATTCATTGATTTTTGCCATTGAAAAACATGTTTTTCATATACCAGAAATGTTTGAAGCTACTGACTGAATGAAAGGAGCTGGCATCTCACTCTCTTTGAATCTTCTTTATCATGCTAGGATTAGCAGGAAAAAGCAAAAAATTTCAGAATTGCACCTTGCAATGTGGAGATATTACTGCTTGTGCATTTACAATATTCATTGATTTTTGCCATTGAAAAACATGTTTTTCATATACCAGAAATGTTTGAAGCTACTGACTGAAAGGAGCTGGCATCTCACTCTCTTTGAATCTTCTTTATCATGCTAGGATTAACAGGAAAAAGCAAAAAATTTCAGAATTGCACCTTGCAATGTGGAGATATTACTGTTTGTGCATTTACAATATTCATTGATTTTTGCCATTGAAAAACATGTTTTTCATATACCAGAAATGTTTGAAGCTACTGACTGAATGAAAGGAGCTGGCATCTCACTCTCTTTGAATCTTCTTTATCATGCTAGGATTAACAGGAAAAAGCTAAAAATTTCAGAATTGCACCGTGCAATGTGGAGATATTACTGTTTGTGCATTTACAATATTCATTGATTTTTGCCATTGAAAAACGTTTTTCATATACCAGAAATGTTTGAAGCTACTGACAATGAAAGGAGCTGGCATCTCACTCTCTTTGAATCTTCTTTATCATGCTAGGATTAGCAGGAAAAAGCAAAAAATTTCAGAATTGCACCTTGCAATGTGGAGATATTACTGTTTGTGCATTTACAATATTCATTGATTTTTGCCATTGAAAAACATGTTTTTCATATACCAGAAATGTTTGAAGCTACTGACTGAATGAAAGGAGCTGGCATCTCACTCTCTTTGAATCTTCTTTATCATGCTAGGATTAACAGGAAAAAGCTAAAAATTTCAGAATTGCACCGTGCAATGTGGAGATATTACTGTTTGTGCATTTACAATATTCATTGATTTTTGCCATTGAAAAACATGTTTTTCATATACCAGAAATGTTTGAAGCTACTGACTGAATGAAAGGAGCTGGCATCTCACTCTCTTTGAATCTTCTTTATCATGCTAGGATTAGCAGGAAAAAGCAAAAAATTTCAGAATTGCACCTTGCAATGTGGAGATATTACTGTTTGTGCATTTACAATATTCATTGATTTTTGCCATTGAAAAACGTTTTTCATATACCAGAAATGTTTGAAGCTACTGACTGAATGAAAGGAGCTGGCATCTCACTCTCTTTGAATCTTCTTTATCATGCTAGGATTAACAGGAAAAAGCAAAAAATTTCAGAATTGCACCTTGCAATGTGGTGATATTACTGTTTGTGCATTTACAATATTCATTGATTTTTGCCATTGAAAAACATGTTTTTCATATACCAGAAATGTTTGAAGCTACTGACTGAATGAAAGGAGCTGGCATCTCACTCTCTTTGAATCTTCTTTATCATGCTAGGATTAACAGGAAAAAGCTAAAAATTTCAGAATTGCACCATGCAATGTGGAGATATTACTGTTTGTGCATTTACAATATTCATTGATTTTTGCCATTGAAAAACATGTTTTTCATATACCAGAAATGTTTGAAGCTACTGACTGAATGAAAGGAGCTGGCATCTCACTCTCTTTGAATCTTCTTTATCATGCTAGGATTAACAGGAAAAAGCAAAAAATTTCAGAATTGCACCGTGCAATGTGGAGATATTACTGTTTGTGCATTTACAATATTCATTGATTTTTGCCATTGAAAAACATGTTTTTCATATACCAGAAATGTTTGAAGCTACTGACTGAATGAAAGGAGCTGGCATCTCACTCTCTTTGAATCTTCTTTATCATGCTAGGATTAACAGGAAAAAGCAAAAAATTTCAGAATTGCACCTTGCAATGTGGTGATATTACTGTTTGTGCATTTACAATATTCATTGATTTTTGCCATTGAAAAACATGTTTTTCATATACCAGAAATGTTTGAAGCTACTGACTGAATGAAAGGAGCTGGCATCTCACTCTCTTTGAATCTTCTTTATCATGCTAGGATTAACAGGAAAAAGCTAAAAATTTCAGAATTGCACCATGCAATGTGGAGATATTACTGTTTGTGCATTTACAATATTCATTGATTTTTGCCATTGAAAAACATGTTTTTCATATACCAGAAATGTTTGAAGCTACTGACTGAATGAAAGGAGCTGGCATCTCACTCTCTTTGAATCTTCTTTATCATGCTAGGATTAACAGGAAAAAGCAAAAAATTTCAGAATTGCACCGTGCAATGTGGAGATATTACTGTTTGTGCATTTACAATATTCATTGATTTTTGCCATTGAAAAACATGTTTTTCATATACCAGAAATGTTTGAAGCTACTGACTGAATGAAAGGAGCTGGCATCTCACTCTCTTTGAATCTTCTTTATCATGCTAGGATTAACAGGAAAAAGCTAAAAATTTCAGAATTGCACCGTGCAATGTGGAGATATTACTGTTTGTGCATTTACAATATTCATTGATTTTTGCCATTGAAAAACATGTTTTTCATATACCAGAAATGTTTGAAGCTACTGACTGAATGAAAGGAGCTGGCATCTCACTCTCTTTGAATCTTCTTTATCATGCTAGGATTAACAGGAAAAAGCAAAAAATTTCAGAATTGCACCGTGCAATGTGGAGATATTACTGTTTGTGCATTTACAATATTCATTGATTTTTGCCATTGAAAAACATGTTTTTCATATACCAGAAATGTTTGAAGCTACTGACTGAATGAAAGGAGCTGGCATCTCACTCTCTTTGAATCTTCTTTATCATGCTAGGATTAACAGGAAAAAGCTAAAAATTTCAGAATTGCACCGTGCAATGTGGAGATATTACTGTTTGTGCATTTACAATATTCATTGATTTTTGCCATTGAAAAACATGTTTTTCATATACCAGAAATGTTTGAAGCTACTGACTGAATGAAAGGAGCTGGCATCTCACTCTCTTTGAATATTCTTTATCATGCTAGGATTAACAGGAAAAAGCTAAAAATTTCAGAATTGCACCGTGCAATGTGGAGATATTACTGTTTGTGCATTTACAATATTCATTGATTTTTGCCATTGAAAAACATGTTTTTCATATACCAGAAATGTTTGAAGCTACTGACTGAATGAAAGGAGCTGGCATCTCACTCTCTTTGAATCTTCTTTATCATGCTAGGATTAACAGGAAAAAGCTAAAAATTTCAGAATTGCACCGTGCAATGTGGAGATATTACTGTTTGTGCATTTACAATATTCATTGATTTTTGCCATTGAAAAACATGTTTTTCATATACCAGAAATGTTTGAAGCTACTGACTGAATGAAAGGAGCTGGCATCTCACTCTCTTTGAATCTTCTTTATCATGCTAGGATTAGCAGGAAAAAGCAAAAAATTTCTGAATTGCACCTTGCAATGTGGAGATATTACTGTTTGTGCATTTACAATATTCATTGATTTTTGCCATTGAAAAACATGTTTTTCATATACCAGAAATGTTTGAAGCTACTGACTGAATGAAAGGAGCTGGCATCTCACTCTCTTTGAATCTTCTTTATCATGCTAGGATTAACAGGAAAAAGCTAAAAATTTCAGAATTGCACCGTGCAATGTGGAGATATTACTGTTTGTGCATTTACAATATTCATTGATTTTTGCCATTGAAAAACATGTTTTTCATATACCAGAAATGTTTGAAGCTACTGACTGAATGAAAGGAGCTGGCATCTCACTCTCTTTGAATCTTCTTTATCATGCTAGGATTAGCAGGAAAAAGCAAAAAATTTCAGAATTGCACCTTGCAATGTGGAGATATTACTGTTTGTGCATTTACAATATTCATTGATTTTTGCCATTGAAAAACATGTTTTTCATATACCAGAAATGTTTGAAGCTACTGACTGAATGAAAGGAGCTGGCATCTCACTCTTTTTGAATCTTCTTTATCATGCTAGGATTAACAGGAAAAAGCTAAAAATTTCAGAATTCCACTGTGCAATGTGGAGATATTACTGTTTGTGCATTTACAATATTCATTGATTTTTGCCATTGAAAAACATGTTTTTCATATACCAGAAATGTTTGAAGCTACTGACTGAATGAAAGGAGCTGGCATCTCACTCTCTTTGAATCTTCTTTATCATGCTAGGATTAACAGGAAAAAGCTAAAAATTTCAGAATTGCACCGTGCAATGTGGAGATATTACTGTTTGTGCATTTACAATATTCATTGATTTTTGCCATTGAAAAACATGTTTTTCATATACCAGAAATGTTTGAAGCTACTGACTGAATGAAAGGAGCTGGCATCTCACTCTCTTTGAATCTTCTTTATCATGCTAGGATTAGCAGGAAAAAGCAAAAAATTTCAGAATTGCACCTTGCAATGTGGAGATATTACTGTTTGTGCATTTACAATATTCATTGATTTTTGCCATTGAAAAACATGTTTTTCATATACCAGAAATGTTTGAAGCTACTGACTGAATGAAAGGAGCTGGCATCTCACTCTCTTTGAATCTTCTTTATCATGCTAGGATTAACAGGAAAAAGCTAAAAATTTCAGAATTGCACCGTGCAATGTGGAGATATTACTGTTTGTGCATTTACAATATTCATTGATTTTTGCCATTGAAAAACATGTTTTTCATATACCAGAAATGTTTGAAGCTACTGACTGAATGAAAGGAGCTGGCATCTCACTCTCTTTGAATCTTCTTTATCATGCTAGGATTAGCAGGAAAAAGCAAAAAATTTCAGAATTGCACCTTGCAATGTGGAGATATTACTGTTTGTGCATTTACAATATTCATTGATTTTTGCCATTGAAAAACATGTTTTTCATATACCAGAAATGTTTGAAGCTACTGACTGAATGAAAGGAGCTGGCATCTCACTCTCTTAGAATCTTCTTTATCATGCTAGGATTAACAGGAAAAAGCTAAAAATTTCAGAATTGCACCGTGCAATGTGGAGATATTACTGTTTGTGCATTTACAATATTCATTGATTTTTGCCATTGAAAAACATGTTTTTCATATACCAGAAATGTTTGAAGCTACTGACTGAATGAAAGGAGCTGGCATCTCACTCTCTTTGAATCTTCTTTATCATGCTAGGATTAGCAGGAAAAAGCAAAAAATTTCAGAATTGCACCTTGCAATGTGGAGATATTACTGTTTGTGCATTTACAATATTCATTGATTTTTGCCATTGAAAAACATGTTTTTCATATACCAGAAATGTTTGAAGCCACTGACTGAATGAAAGGAGCTGGCATCTCACTCTCTTTGAATCTTCTTTATCATGCTAGGATTAACAGGAAAAAGGTAAAAATTTCAGAATTGCACCGTGCAATGTGGAGATATTACTGTTTGTGCATTTACAATATTCATTGATTTTTGCCATTGAAAAACATGTTTTTCATATACCAGAAATGTTTGAAGCTACTGACTGAATGAAAGGAGCTGGCATCTCACTCTCTTTGAATCTTCTTTATCATGCTAGGATTAGCAGGAAAAAGCAAAAAATTTCAGAATTGCACCTTGCAATGTGGAGATATTACTGTTTGTGCATTTACAATATTCATTGATTTTTGCCATTGAAAAACATGTTTTTCATATACCAGAAATGTTTGAAGCCACTGACTGAATGAAAGGAGCTGGCATCTCACTCTCTTTGAATCTTCTTTATCATGCTAGGATTAACAGGAAAAAGGTAAAAATTTCAGAATTGCACCGTGCAATGTGGAGATATTACTGTTTGTGCATTTACAATATTCATTGATTTTTGCCATTGAAAAACATGTTTTTCATATACCAGAAATGTTTGAAGCTACTGACTGAATGAAAGGAGCTGGCATCTCACTCTCTTTGAATCTTCTTTATCATGCTAGGATTAGCAGGAAAAAGCAAAAAATTTCTGAATTGCACCTTGCAATGTGGAGATATTACTGTTTGTGCATTTACAATATTCATTGATTTTTGCCTTTGAAAAACATGTTTTTCATATACCAGAAATGTTTGAAGCTACTGACTGAATGAAAGGAGCTGGCATCTCACTCTCTTTGAATCTTCTTTATCATGCTAGGATTAACAGGA
Source organism: Phyllobates terribilis (assembly GCF_046119375.1). Classification (NCBI taxonomy): domain Eukaryota; kingdom Metazoa; phylum Chordata; class Amphibia; order Anura; family Dendrobatidae; genus Phyllobates; species Phyllobates terribilis. The sequence goes on along the minus strand of NW_027364115.1, from coordinate 105,839 downwards.
AAAAGCTAAAAATTTCAGAATTGCACCGTGCAATGTGGAGATATTACTGTTTGTGCATTTACAATATTCATTGATTTTTGCCATTGAAAAACATGTTTTTCATATACCAGAAATGTTTGAAGCTACTGACTGAATGAAAGGAGCTGGCATCTCACTCTCTTTGAATCTTCTTTATCATGCTAGGATTAGCAGGAAAAAGCAAAAAATTTCAGAATTGCACCTTGCAATGTGGAGATATTACTGTTTGTGCATTTACAATATTCATTGATTTTTGCCATTGAAAAACATGTTTTTCATATACCAGAAATGTTTGAAGCTACTGACTGAAAGGAGCTGGCATCTCACTCTCTTAGAATCTTCTTTATCATGCTAGGATTAACAGGAAAAAGCTAAAAATTTCAGAATTGCACCGTGCAATGTGGAGATATTACTGTTTGTGCATTTACAATATTCATTGATTTTTGCCATTGAAAAACATGTTTTTCATATACCAGAAATGTTTGAAGCTACTGACTGAATGAAAGGAGCTGGCATCTCACTCTCTTTGAATCTTCTTTATCATGCTAGGATTAGCAGGAAAAAGCAAAAAATTTCAGAATTGCACCTTGCAATGTGGAGATATTACTGTTTGTGCATTTACAATATTCATTGATTTTTGCCATTGAAAAACATGTTTTTCATATACCAGAAATGTTTGAAGCTACTGACTGAATGAAAGGAGCTGGCATCTCACTCTCTTTGAATCTTCTTTATCATGCTAGGATTAACAGGAAAAAGCAAAAAATTTCAGAATTGCACCTTGCAATGTGGAGATATTACTGTTTGTGCATTTACAATATTCATTGATTTTTGCCATTGAAAAACATGTTTTTCATATACCAGAAATGTTTGAAGCTACTGACTGAATGAAAGGAGCTGGCATCTCACTCTCTTTGAATCTTCTTTATCATGCTAGGATTAACAGGAAAAAGCAAAAAATTTCAGAATTGCACCTTGCAATGTGGAGATATTACTGTTTGTGCATTTACAATATTCATTGATTTTTGCCATTGAAAAACATGTTTTTCATATACCAGAAATGTTTGAAGCTACTGACTGAATGAAAGGAGCTGGCATCTCACTCTCTTTGAATCTTCTTTATCATGCTAGGATTAACAGGAAAAAGCAAAAAATTTCAGAATTGCACCGTGCAATGTGGAGATATTACTGTTTGTGCATTTACAATATTCATTGATTTTTGCCATTGAAAAACATGTTTTTCATATACCAGAAATGTTTGAAGCTACTGACTGAATGAAAGGAGCTGGCATCTCACTCTCTTTGAATCTTCTTTATCATGCTAGGATTAACAGGAAAAAGCTAAAAATTTCAGAATTCCACTGTGCAATGTGGAGATATTACTGTTTGTGCATTTACAATATTCATTGATTTTTGCCATTGAAAAACATGTTTTTCATATACCAGAAATGTTTGAAGCTACTGACTGAATGAAAGGAGCTGGCATCTCACTCTCTTTGAATCTTCTTTATCATGCTAGGATTAGCAGGAAAAAGCAAAAAATTTCTGAATTGCACCTTGCAATGTGGAGATATTACTGTTTGTGCATTTACAATATTCATTGATTTTTGCCATTGAAAAACATGTTTTTCATATACCAGAAATGTTTGAAGCTACTGACTGAATGAAAGGAGCTGGCATCTCACTCTCTTTGAATCTTCTTTATCATGCTAGGATTAACAGGAAAAAGCTAAAAATTTCAGAATTGCACCGTGCAATGTGGAGATATTACTGTTTGTGCATTTACAATATTCATTGATTTTTGCCATTGAAAAACATGTTTTTCATATACCAGAAATGTTTGAAGCTACTGACTGAATGAAAGGAGCTGGCATCTCACTCTCTTTGAATCTTCTTTATCATGCTAGGATTAACAGGAAAAAGCTAAAAATTTCAGAATTGCACAGTGCAATGTGGAGATATTACTGTTTGTGCATTTACAATATTCATTGATTTTTGCCATTGAAAAACATGTTTTTCATATACCAGAAATGTTTGAAGCTACTGACTGAATGAAAGGAGCTGGCATCTCACTCTCTTTGAATCTTCTTTATCATGCTAGGTTTAGCAGGAAAAAGCAAAAAATTTCAGAATTGCACCTTGCAATGTGGAGATATTACTGTTTGTGCATTTACAATATTCATTGATTTTTGCCATTGAAAAACATGTTTTTCATATACCAGAAATGTTTGAAGCTACTGACTGAATGAAAGGAGCTGGCATCTCACTCTCTTTGAATCTTCTTTATCATGCTAGGATTAACAGGAAAAAGCAAAAAATTTCAGAATTGCACCTTGCAATGTGGAGATATTACTGTTTGTGCATTTACAATATTCATTGATTTTTGCCATTGAAAAACATGTTTTTCATATACCAGAAATGTTTGAAGCTACTGACTGAATGAAAGGAGCTGGCATCTCACTCTCTTTGAATCTTCTTTATCATGCTAGGATTAACAGGAAAAAGCAAAAAATTTCAGAATTGCACCGTGCAATGTGGAGATATTACTGTTTGTGCATTTACAATATTCATTGATTTTTGCCATTGAAAAACATGTTTTTCATATACCAGAAATGTTTGAAGCTACTGACTGAATGAAAGGAGCTGGCATCTCACTCTCTTTGAATCTTCTTTATCATGCTAGGATTAACAGGAAAAAGCTAAAAATTTCAGAATTCCACTGTGCAATGTGGAGATATTACTGTTTGTGCATTTACAATATTCATTGATTTTTGCCATTGAAAAACATGTTTTTCATATACCAGAAATGTTTGAAGCTACTGACTGAATGAAAGGAGCTGGCATCTCACTCTCTTTGAATCTTCTTTATCATGCTAGGATTAGCAGGAAAAAGCAAAAAATTTCAGAATTGCACCTTGCAATGTGGAGATATTACTGTTTGTGCATTTACAATATTCATTGATTTTTGCCATTGAAAAACATGTTTTTCATATACCAGAAATGTTTGAAGCTACTGACTGAATGAAAGGAGCTGGCATCTCACTCTCTTAGAATCTTCTTTATCATGCTAGGATTAACAGGAAAAAGCTAAAAATTTCAGAATTGCACCGTGCAATGTGGAGATATTACTGTTTGTGCATTTACAATATTCATTGATTTTTGCCATTGAAAAACATGTTTTTCATATACCAGAAATGTTTGAAGCTACTGACTGAATGAAAGGAGCTGGCATCTCACTCTCTTTGAATCTTCTTTATCATGCTAGGATTAACAGGAAAAAGCAAAAAATTTCAGAATTGCACCGTGCAATGTGGAGATATTACTGTTTGTGCATTTACAATATTCATTGATTTTTGCCATTGAAAAACATGTTTTTCATATACCAGAAATGTTTGAAGCTACTGACTGAATGAAAGGAGCTGGCATCTCACTCTCTTTGAATCTTCTTTATCATGCTAGGATTAGCAGGAAAAAGCAAAAAATTTCAGAATTGCACCTTGCAATGTGGAGATATTACTGTTTGTGCATTTACAATATTCATTGATTTTTGCCATTGAAAAACATGTTTTTCATATACCAGAAATGTTTGAAGCTACTGACTGAATGAAAGGAGCTGGCATCTCACTCTCTTTGAATCTTATCATGCTAGGATTAACAGGAAAAAGCAAAAAATTTCAGAATTGCACCTTGCAATGTGGTGATATTACTGTTTGTGCATTTACAATATTCATTGATTTTTGCCATTGAAAAACATGTTTTTCATATACCAGAAATGTTTGAAGCTACTGACTGAATGAAAGGAGCTGGCATCTCACTCTCTTTGAATCTTCTTTATCATGCTAGGATTAACAGGAAAAAGCTAAAAATTTCAGAATTGCACCATGCAATGTGGAGATATTACTGTTTGTGCATTTACAATATTCATTGATTTTTGCCATTGAAAAACATGTTTTTCATATACCAGAAATGTTTGAAGCTACTGACTGAATGAAAGGAGCTGGCATCTCACTCTCTTTGAATCTTCTTTATCATGCCAGGATTAGCAGGAAAAAGCAAAAAATTTCAGAATTGCACCTTGCAATGTGGAGATATTACTGTTTGTGCATTTACAATATTCATTGATTTTTGCCATTGAAAAACGTTTTTCATATACCAGAAATGTTTGAAGCTACTGACTGAATGAAAGGAGCTGGCATCTCACTCTCTTTGAATCTTCTTTATCATGCTAGGATTAACAGGAAAAAGCTAAAAATTTCAGAATTGCACCGTGCAATGTGGAGATATTACTGTTTGTGCATTTACAATATTCATTGATTTTTGCCATTGAAAAACATGTTTTTCATATACCAGAAATGTTTGAAGCTACTGACTGAATGAAAGGAGCTGGCATCTCACTCTCTTTGAATCTTCTTTATCATGCTAGGATTAGCAGGAAAAAGCAAAAAATTTCAGAATTGCACCTTGCAATGTGGAGATATTACTGCTTGTGCATTTACAATATTCATTGATTTTTGCCATTGAAAAACATGTTTTTCATATACCAGAAATGTTTGAAGCTACTGACTGAAAGGAGCTGGCATCTCACTCTCTTTGAATCTTCTTTATCATGCTAGGATTAACAGGAAAAAGCAAAAAATTTCAGAATTGCACCTTGCAATGTGGAGATATTACTGTTTGTGCATTTACAATATTCATTGATTTTTGCCATTGAAAAACATGTTTTTCATATACCAGAAATGTTTGAAGCTACTGACTGAATGAAAGGAGCTGGCATCTCACTCTCTTTGAATCTTCTTTATCATGCTAGGATTAACAGGAAAAAGCTAAAAATTTCAGAATTGCACCGTGCAATGTGGAGATATTACTGTTTGTGCATTTACAATATTCATTGATTTTTGCCATTGAAAAACGTTTTTCATATACCAGAAATGTTTGAAGCTACTGACAATGAAAGGAGCTGGCATCTCACTCTCTTTGAATCTTCTTTATCATGCTAGGATTAGCAGGAAAAAGCAAAAAATTTCAGAATTGCACCTTGCAATGTGGAGATATTACTGTTTGTGCATTTACAATATTCATTGATTTTTGCCATTGAAAAACATGTTTTTCATATACCAGAAATGTTTGAAGCTACTGACTGAATGAAAGGAGCTGGCATCTCACTCTCTTTGAATCTTCTTTATCATGCTAGGATTAACAGGAAAAAGCTAAAAATTTCAGAATTGCACCGTGCAATGTGGAGATATTACTGTTTGTGCATTTACAATATTCATTGATTTTTGCCATTGAAAAACATGTTTTTCATATACCAGAAATGTTTGAAGCTACTGACTGAATGAAAGGAGCTGGCATCTCACTCTCTTTGAATCTTCTTTATCATGCTAGGATTAGCAGGAAAAAGCAAAAAATTTCAGAATTGCACCTTGCAATGTGGAGATATTACTGTTTGTGCATTTACAATATTCATTGATTTTTGCCATTGAAAAACGTTTTTCATATACCAGAAATGTTTGAAGCTACTGACTGAATGAAAGGAGCTGGCATCTCACTCTCTTTGAATCTTCTTTATCATGCTAGGATTAACAGGAAAAAGCAAAAAATTTCAGAATTGCACCTTGCAATGTGGTGATATTACTGTTTGTGCATTTACAATATTCATTGATTTTTGCCATTGAAAAACATGTTTTTCATATACCAGAAATGTTTGAAGCTACTGACTGAATGAAAGGAGCTGGCATCTCACTCTCTTTGAATCTTCTTTATCATGCTAGGATTAACAGGAAAAAGCTAAAAATTTCAGAATTGCACCATGCAATGTGGAGATATTACTGTTTGTGCATTTACAATATTCATTGATTTTTGCCATTGAAAAACATGTTTTTCATATACCAGAAATGTTTGAAGCTACTGACTGAATGAAAGGAGCTGGCATCTCACTCTCTTTGAATCTTCTTTATCATGCTAGGATTAACAGGAAAAAGCAAAAAATTTCAGAATTGCACCGTGCAATGTGGAGATATTACTGTTTGTGCATTTACAATATTCATTGATTTTTGCCATTGAAAAACATGTTTTTCATATACCAGAAATGTTTGAAGCTACTGACTGAATGAAAGGAGCTGGCATCTCACTCTCTTTGAATCTTCTTTATCATGCTAGGATTAACAGGAAAAAGCAAAAAATTTCAGAATTGCACCTTGCAATGTGGTGATATTACTGTTTGTGCATTTACAATATTCATTGATTTTTGCCATTGAAAAACATGTTTTTCATATACCAGAAATGTTTGAAGCTACTGACTGAATGAAAGGAGCTGGCATCTCACTCTCTTTGAATCTTCTTTATCATGCTAGGATTAACAGGAAAAAGCTAAAAATTTCAGAATTGCACCATGCAATGTGGAGATATTACTGTTTGTGCATTTACAATATTCATTGATTTTTGCCATTGAAAAACATGTTTTTCATATACCAGAAATGTTTGAAGCTACTGACTGAATGAAAGGAGCTGGCATCTCACTCTCTTTGAATCTTCTTTATCATGCTAGGATTAACAGGAAAAAGCAAAAAATTTCAGAATTGCACCGTGCAATGTGGAGATATTACTGTTTGTGCATTTACAATATTCATTGATTTTTGCCATTGAAAAACATGTTTTTCATATACCAGAAATGTTTGAAGCTACTGACTGAATGAAAGGAGCTGGCATCTCACTCTCTTTGAATCTTCTTTATCATGCTAGGATTAACAGGAAAAAGCTAAAAATTTCAGAATTGCACCGTGCAATGTGGAGATATTACTGTTTGTGCATTTACAATATTCATTGATTTTTGCCATTGAAAAACATGTTTTTCATATACCAGAAATGTTTGAAGCTACTGACTGAATGAAAGGAGCTGGCATCTCACTCTCTTTGAATCTTCTTTATCATGCTAGGATTAACAGGAAAAAGCAAAAAATTTCAGAATTGCACCGTGCAATGTGGAGATATTACTGTTTGTGCATTTACAATATTCATTGATTTTTGCCATTGAAAAACATGTTTTTCATATACCAGAAATGTTTGAAGCTACTGACTGAATGAAAGGAGCTGGCATCTCACTCTCTTTGAATCTTCTTTATCATGCTAGGATTAACAGGAAAAAGCTAAAAATTTCAGAATTGCACCGTGCAATGTGGAGATATTACTGTTTGTGCATTTACAATATTCATTGATTTTTGCCATTGAAAAACATGTTTTTCATATACCAGAAATGTTTGAAGCTACTGACTGAATGAAAGGAGCTGGCATCTCACTCTCTTTGAATATTCTTTATCATGCTAGGATTAACAGGAAAAAGCTAAAAATTTCAGAATTGCACCGTGCAATGTGGAGATATTACTGTTTGTGCATTTACAATATTCATTGATTTTTGCCATTGAAAAACATGTTTTTCATATACCAGAAATGTTTGAAGCTACTGACTGAATGAAAGGAGCTGGCATCTCACTCTCTTTGAATCTTCTTTATCATGCTAGGATTAACAGGAAAAAGCTAAAAATTTCAGAATTGCACCGTGCAATGTGGAGATATTACTGTTTGTGCATTTACAATATTCATTGATTTTTGCCATTGAAAAACATGTTTTTCATATACCAGAAATGTTTGAAGCTACTGACTGAATGAAAGGAGCTGGCATCTCACTCTCTTTGAATCTTCTTTATCATGCTAGGATTAGCAGGAAAAAGCAAAAAATTTCTGAATTGCACCTTGCAATGTGGAGATATTACTGTTTGTGCATTTACAATATTCATTGATTTTTGCCATTGAAAAACATGTTTTTCATATACCAGAAATGTTTGAAGCTACTGACTGAATGAAAGGAGCTGGCATCTCACTCTCTTTGAATCTTCTTTATCATGCTAGGATTAACAGGAAAAAGCTAAAAATTTCAGAATTGCACCGTGCAATGTGGAGATATTACTGTTTGTGCATTTACAATATTCATTGATTTTTGCCATTGAAAAACATGTTTTTCATATACCAGAAATGTTTGAAGCTACTGACTGAATGAAAGGAGCTGGCATCTCACTCTCTTTGAATCTTCTTTATCATGCTAGGATTAGCAGGAAAAAGCAAAAAATTTCAGAATTGCACCTTGCAATGTGGAGATATTACTGTTTGTGCATTTACAATATTCATTGATTTTTGCCATTGAAAAACATGTTTTTCATATACCAGAAATGTTTGAAGCTACTGACTGAATGAAAGGAGCTGGCATCTCACTCTCTTTGAATCTTCTTTATCATGCTAGGATTAACAGGAAAAAGCTAAAAATTTCAGAATTCCACTGTGCAATGTGGAGATATTACTGTTTGTGCATTTACAATATTCATTGATTTTTGCCATTGAAAAACATGTTTTTCATATACCAGAAATGTTTGAAGCTACTGACTGAATGAAAGGAGCTGGCATCTCACTCTCTTTGAATCTTCTTTATCATGCTAGGATTAACAGGAAAAAGCTAAAAATTTCAGAATTGCACCGTGCAATGTGGAGATATTACTGTTTGTGCATTTACAATATTCATTGATTTTTGCCATTGAAAAACATGTTTTTCATATACCAGAAATGTTTGAAGCTACTGACTGAATGAAAGGAGCTGGCATCTCACTCTCTTTGAATCTTCTTTATCATGCTAGGATTAGCAGGAAAAAGCAAAAAATTTCAGAATTGCACCTTGCAATGTGGAGATATTACTGTTTGTGCATTTACAATATTCATTGATTTTTGCCATTGAAAAACATGTTTTTCATATACCAGAAATGTTTGAAGCTACTGACTGAATGAAAGGAGCTGGCATCTCACTCTCTTTGAATCTTCTTTATCATGCTAGGATTAACAGGAAAAAGCAAAAAATTTCAGAATTGCACCTTGCAATGTGGAGATATTACTGTTTGTGCATTTACAATATTCATTGATTTTTGCCATTGAAAAACATGTTTTTCATATACCAGAAATGTTTGAAGCTACTGACTGAATGAAAGGAGCTGGCATCTCACTCTCTTTGAATCTTCTTTATCATGCTAGGATTAACAGGAAAAAGCTAAAAATTTCAGAATTGCACCGTGCAATGTGGAGATATTACTGTTTGTGCATTTACAATATTCATTGATTTTTGCCATTGAAAAACGTTTTTCATATACCAGAAATGTTTGAAGCTACTGACAATGAAATGAGCTGGCATCTCACTCTCTTTGAATCTTCTTTATCATGCTAGGATTAGCAGGAAAAAGCAAAAAATTTCAGAATTGCACCTTGCAATGTGGAGATATTACTGTTTGTGCATTTACAATATTCATTGATTTTTGCCATTGAAAAACATGTTTTTCATATACCAGAAATGTTTGAAGCTACTGACTGAATGAAAGGAGCTGGCATCTCACTCTCTTTGAATCTTCTTTATCATGCTAGGATTAACAGGAAAAAGCTAAAAATTTCAGAATTGCACCGTGCAATGTGGAGATATTACTGTTTGTGCATTTACAATATTCATTGATTTTTGCCATTGAAAAACATGTTTTTCATATACCAGAAATGTTTGAAGCTACTGACTGAATGAAAGGAGCTGGCATCTCACTCTCTTTGAATCTTCTTTATCATGCTAGGATTAGCAGGAAAAAGCAAAAAATTTCAGAATTGCACCTTGCAATGTGGAGATATTACTGTTTGTGCATTTACAATATTCATTGATTTTTGCCATTGAAAAACGTTTTTCATATACCAGAAATGTTTGAAGCTACTGACTGAATGAAAGGAGCTGGCATCTCACTCTCTTTGAATCTTCTTTATCATGCTAGGATTAACAGGAAAAAGCAAAAAATTTCAGAATTGCACCTTGCAATGTGGTGATATTACTGTTTGTGCATTTACAATATTCATTGATTTTTGCCATTGAAAAACATGTTTTTCATATACCAGAAATGTTTGAAGCTACTGACTGAATGAAAGGAGCTGGCATCTCACTCTCTTTGAATCTTCTTTATCATGCTAGGATTAACAGGAAAAAGCTAAAAATTTCAGAATTGCACCATGCAATGTGGAGATATTACTGTTTGTGCATTTACAATATTCATTGATTTTTGCCATTGAAAAACATGTTTTTCATATACCAGAAATGTTTGAAGCTACTGACTGAATGAAAGGAGCTGGCATCTCACTCTCTTTGAATCTTCTTTATCATGCTAGGATTAACAGGAAAAAGCAAAAAATTTCAGAATTGCACCGTGCAATGTGGAGATATTACTGTTTGTGCATTTACAATATTCATTGATTTTTGCCATTGAAAAACATGTTTTTCATATACCAGAAATGTTTGAAGCTACTGACTGAATGAAAGGAGCTGGCATCTCACTCTCTTTGAATCTTCTTTATCATGCTAGGATTAACAGGAAAAAGCAAAAAATTTCAGAATTGCACCTTGCAATGTGGTGATATTACTGTTTGTGCATTTACAATATTCATTGATTTTTGCCATTGAAAAACATGTTTTTCATATACCAGAAATGTTTGAAGCTACTGACTGAATGAAAGGAGCTGGCATCTCACTCTCTTTGAATCTTCTTTATCATGCTAGGATTAACAGGAAAAAGCTAAAAATTTCAGAATTGCACCATGCAATGTGGAGATATTACTGTTTGTGCATTTACAATATTCATTGATTTTTGCCATTGAAAAACATGTTTTTCATATACCAGAAATGTTTGAAGCTACTGACTGAATGAAAGGAGCTGGCATCTCACTCTCTTTGAATCTTCTTTATCATGCTAGGATTAACAGGAAAAAGCAAAAAATTTCAGAATTGCACCGTGCAATGTGGAGATATTACTGTTTGTGCATTTACAATATTCATTGATTTTTGCCATTGAAAAACATGTTTTTCATATACCAGAAATGTTTGAAGCTACTGACTGAATGAAAGGAGCTGGCATCTCACTCTCTTTGAATCTTCTTTATCATGCTAGGATTAACAGGAAAAAGCTAAAAATTTCAGAATTGCACCGTGCAATGTGGAGATATTACTGTTTGTGCATTTACAATATTCATTGATTTTTGCCATTGAAAAACATGTTTTTCATATACCAGAAATGTTTGAAGCTACTGACTGAATGAAAGGAGCTGGCATCTCACTCTCTTTGAATCTTCTTTATCATGCTAGGATTAACAGGAAAAAGCAAAAAATTTCAGAATTGCACCGTGCAATGTGGAGATATTACTGTTTGTGCATTTACAATATTCATTGATTTTTGCCATTGAAAAACATGTTTTTCATATACCAGAAATGTTTGAAGCTACTGACTGAATGAAAGGAGCTGGCATCTCACTCTCTTTGAATCTTCTTTATCATGCTAGGATTAACAGGAAAAAGCTAAAAATTTCAGAATTGCACCGTGCAATGTGGAGATATTACTGTTTGTGCATTTACAATATTCATTGATTTTTGCCATTGAAAAACATGTTTTTCATATACCAGAAATGTTTGAAGCTACTGACTGAATGAAAGGAGCTGGCATCTCACTCTCTTTGAATATTCTTTATCATGCTAGGATTAACAGGAAAAAGCTAAAAATTTCAGAATTGCACCGTGCAATGTGGAGATATTACTGTTTGTGCATTTACAATATTCATTGATTTTTGCCATTGAAAAACATGTTTTTCATATACCAGAAATGTTTGAAGCTACTGACTGAATGAAAGGAGCTGGCATCTCACTCTCTTTGAATCTTCTTTATCATGCTAGGATTAACAGGAAAAAGCTAAAAATTTCAGAATTGCACCGTGCAATGTGGAGATATTACTGTTTGTGCATTTACAATATTCATTGATTTTTGCCATTGAAAAACATGTTTTTCATATACCAGAAATGTTTGAAGCTACTGACTGAATGAAAGGAGCTGGCATCTCACTCTCTTTGAATCTTCTTTATCATGCTAGGATTAGCAGGAAAAAGCAAAAAATTTCTGAATTGCACCTTGCAATGTGGAGATATTACTGTTTGTGCATTTACAATATTCATTGATTTTTGCCATTGAAAAACATGTTTTTCATATACCAGAAATGTTTGAAGCTACTGACTGAATGAAAGGAGCTGGCATCTCACTCTCTTTGAATCTTCTTTATCATGCTAGGATTAACAGGAAAAAGCTAAAAATTTCAGAATTGCACCGTGCAATGTGGAGATATTACTGTTTGTGCATTTACAATATTCATTGATTTTTGCCATTGAAAAACATGTTTTTCATATACCAGAAATGTTTGAAGCTACTGACTGAATGAAAGGAGCTGGCATCTCACTCTCTTTGAATCTTCTTTATCATGCTAGGATTAGCAGGAAAAAGCAAAAAATTTCAGAATTGCACCTTGCAATGTGGAGATATTACTGTTTGTGCATTTACAATATTCATTGATTTTTGCCATTGAAAAACATGTTTTTCATATACCAGAAATGTTTGAAGCTACTGACTGAATGAAAGGAGCTGGCATCTCACTCTCTTTGAATCTTCTTTATCATGCTAGGATTAACAGGAAAAAGCTAAAAATTTCAGAATTCCACTGTGCAATGTGGAGATATTACTGTTTGTGCATTTACAATATTCATTGATTTTTGCCATTGAAAAACATGTTTTTCATATACCAGAAATGTTTGAAGCTACTGACTGAATGAAAGGAGCTGGCATCTCACTCTCTTTGAATCTTCTTTATCATGCTAGGATTAACAGGAAAAAGCTAAAAATTTCAGAATTGCACCGTGCAATGTGGAGATATTACTGTTTGTGCATTTACAATATTCATTGATTTTTGCCATTGAAAAACATGTTTTTCATATACCAGAAATGTTTGAAGCTACTGACTGAATGAAAGGAGCTGGCATCTCACTCTCTTTGAATCTTCTTTATCATGCTAGGATTAGCAGGAAAAAGCAAAAAATTTCAGAATTGCACCTTGCAATGTGGAGATATTACTGTTTGTGCATTTACAATATTCATTGATTTTTGCCATTGAAAAACATGTTTTTCATATACCAGAAATGTTTGAAGCTACTGACTGAATGAAAGGAGCTGGCATCTCACTCTCTTTGAATCTTCTTTATCATGCTAGGATTAACAGGAAAAAGCTAAAAATTTCAGAATTGCACCGTGCAATGTGGAGATATTACTGTTTGTGCATTTACAATATTCATTGATTTTTGCCATTGAAAAACATGTTTTTCATATACCAGAAATGTTTGAAGCTACTGACTGAATGAAAGGAGCTGGCATCTCACTCTCTTTGAATCTTCTTTATCATGCTAGGATTAGCAGGAAAAAGCAAAAAATTTCAGAATTGCACCTTGCAATGTGGAGATATTACTGTTTGTGCATTTACAATATTCATTGATTTTTGCCATTGAAAAACATGTTTTTCATATACCAGAAATGTTTGAAGCTACTGACTGAATGAAAGGAGCTGGCATCTCACTCTCTTAGAATCTTCTTTATCATGCTAGGATTAACAGGAAAAAGCTAAAAATTTCAGAATTGCACCGTGCAATGTGGAGATATTACTGTTTGTGCATTTACAATATTCATTGATTTTTGCCATTGAAAAACATGTTTTTCATATACCAGAAATGTTTGAAGCTACTGACTGAATGAAAGGAGCTGGCATCTCACTCTCTTTGAATCTTCTTTATCATGCTAGGATTAGCAGGAAAAAGCAAAAAATTTCAGAATTGCACCTTGCAATGTGGAGATATTACTGTTTGTGCATTTACAATATTCATTGATTTTTGCCATTGAAAAACATGTTTTTCATATACCAGAAATGTTTGAAGCCACTGACTGAATGAAAGGAGCTGGCATCTCACTCTCTTTGAATCTTCTTTATCATGCTAGGATTAACAGGAAAAAGGTAAAAATTTCAGAATTGCACCGTGCAATGTGGAGATATTACTGTTTGTGCATTTACAATATTCATTGATTTTTGCCATTGAAAAACATGTTTTTCATATACCAGAAATGTTTGAAGCTACTGACTGAATGAAAGGAGCTGGCATCTCACTCTCTTTGAATCTTCTTTATCATGCTAGGATTAGCAGGAAAAAGCAAAAAATTTCTGAATTGCACCTTGCAATGTGGAGATATTACTGTTTGTGCATTTACAATATTCATTGATTTTTGCCTTTGAAAAACATGTTTTTCATATACCCGAAATGTTTGAAGCTACTGACTGAATGAAAGGAGCTGGCATCTCACTCTCTTTGAATCTTCTTTATCATGCTAGGATTAACAGGAAAAAGCTAAAAATTTCAGAATTGCACCGTGCAATGTGGAGATATTACTGTTTGTGCATTTACAATATTCATTGATTTTTGCCATTGAAAAACATGTTTTTCATATACCAGAAATGTTTGAAGCTACTGACTGAATGAAAGGAGCTGGCATCTCACTCTCTTTGAATCTTCTTTATCATGCTAGGATTAGCAGGAAAAAGCAAAAAATTTCAGAATTGCACCTTGCAATGTGGAGATATTACTGTTTGTGCATTTACAATATTCATTGATTTTTGCCATTGAAAAACATGTTTTTCATATACCAGAAATGTTTGAAGCTACTGACTGAAAGGAGCTGGCATCTCACTCTCTTAGAATCTTCTTTATCATGCTAGGATTAACAGGAAAAAGCTAAAAATTTCAGAATTGCACCGTGCAATGTGGAGATATTACTGTTTGTGCATTTACAATATTCATTGATTTTTGCCATTGAAAAACATGTTTTTCATATACCAGAAATGTTTGAAGCTACTGACTGAATGAAAGGAGCTGGCATCTCACTCTCTTTGAATCTTCTTTATCATGCTAGGATTAGCAGGAAAAAGCAAAAAATTTCAGAATTGCACCTTGCAATGTGGAGATATTACTGTTTGTGCATTTACAATATTCATTGATTTTTGCCATTGAAAAACATGTTTTTCATATACCAGAAATGTTTGAAGCTACTGACTGAATGAAAGGAGCTGGCATCTCACTCTCTTTGAATCTTCTTTATCATGCTAGGATTAACAGGAAAAAGCAAAAAATTTCAGAATTGCACCTTGCAATGTGGAGATATTACTGTTTGTGCATTTACAATATTCATTGATTTTTGCCATTGAAAAACATGTTTTTCATATACCAGAAATGTTTGAAGCTACTGACTGAATGAAAGGAGCTGGCATCTCACTCTCTTTGAATCTTCTTTATCATGCTAGGATTAACAGGAAAAAGCAAAAAATTTCAGAATTGCACCGTGCAATGTGGAGATATTACTGTTTGTGCATTTACAATATTCATTGATTTTTGCCATTGAAAAACATGTTTTTCATATACCAGAAATGTTTGAAGCTACTGACTGAATGAAAGGAGCTGGCATCTCACTCTCTTTGAATCTTCTTTATCATGCTAGGATTAACAGGAAAAAGCTAAAAATTTCAGAATTCCACTGTGCAATGTGGAGATATTACTGTTTGTGCATTTACAATATTCATTGATTTTTGCCATTGAAAAACATGTTTTTCATATACCAGAAATGTTTGAAGCTACTGACTGAATGAAAGGAGCTGGCATCTCACTCTCTTTGAATCTTCTTTATCATGCTAGGATTAACAGGAAAAAGCTAAAAATTTCAGAATTGCACCGTGCAATGTGGAGATATTACTGTTTGTGCATTTACAATATTCATTGATTTTTGCCATTGAAAAACATGTTTTTCATATACCAGAAATGTTTGAAGCTACTGACTGAATGAAAGGAGCTGGCATCTCACTCTCTTTGAATCTTCTTTATCATGCTAGGATTAACAGGAAAAAGCTAAAAATTTCAGAATTGCACCGTGCAATGTGGAGATATTACTGTTTGTGCATTTACAATATTCATTGATTTTTGCCATTGAAAAACATGTTTTTCATATACCAGAAATGTTTGAAGCTACTGACTGAATGAAAGGAGCTGGCATCTCACTCTCTTTGAATCTTCTTTATCATGCTAGGATTAGCAGGAAAAAGCAAAAAATTTCTGAATTGCACCTTGCAATGTGGAGATATTACTGTTTGTGCATTTACAATATTCATTGATTTTTGCCATTGAAAAACATGTTTTTCATATACCAGAAATGTTTGAAGCTACTGACTGAATGAAAGGAGCTGGCATCTCACTCTCTTTGAATCTTCTTTATCATGCTAGGATTAACAGGAAAAAGCTAAAAATTTCAGAATTGCACCGTGCAATGTGGAGATATTACTGTTTGTGCATTTACAATATTCATTGATTTTTGCCATTGAAAAACATGTTTTTCATATACCAGAAATGTTTGAAGCTACTGACTGAATGAAAGGAGCTGGCATCTCACTCTCTTTGAATCTTCTTTATCATGCTAGGATTAGCAGGAAAAAGCAAAAAATTTCAGAATTGCACCTTGCAATGTGGAGATATTACTGTTTGTGCATTTACAATATTCATTGATTTTTGCCATTGAAAAACATGTTTTTCATATACCAGAAATGTTTGAAGCTACTGACTGAATGAAAGGAGCTGGCATCTCACTCTCTTTGAATCTTCTTTATCATGCTAGGATTAACAGGAAAAAGCAAAAAATTTCAGAATTGCACCTTGCAATGTGGAGATATTACTGTTTGTGCATTTACAATATTCATTGATTTTTGCCATTGAAAAACATGTTTTTCATATACCAGAAATGTTTGAAGCTACTGACTGAATGAAAGGAGCTGGCATCTCACTCTCTTTGAATCTTCTTTATCATGCTAGGATTGACAGGAAAAAGCAAAAAATTTCAGAATTGCACCGTGCAATGTGGAGATATTACTGTTTGTGCATTTACAATATTCATTGATTTTTGCCATTGAAAAACATGTTTTTCATATACCAGAAATGTTTGAAGCTACTGACTGAATGAAAGGAGCTGGCATCTCACTCTCTTTGAATCTTCTTTATCATGCTAGGATTAGCAGGAAAAAGCAAAAAATTTCAGAATTGCACCTTGCAATGTGGAGATATTACTGTTTGTGCATTTACAATATTCATTGATTTTTGCCATTGAAAAACATGTTTTTCATATACCAGAAATGTTTGAAGCTACTGACTGAATGAAAGGAGCTGGCATCTCACTCTCTTAGAATCTTCTTTATCATGCTAGGATTAACAGGAAAAAGCTAAAAATTTCAGAATTGCACCATGCAATGTGGAGATATTACTGTTTGTGCATTTACAATATTCATTGATTTTTGCCATTGAAAAACATGTTTTTCATATACCAGAAATGTTTGAAGCTACTGACTGAATGAAAGGAGCTGGCATCTCACTCTCTTTGAATCTTCTTTATCATGCTAGGATTAGCAGGAAAAAGCAAAAAATTTCAGAATTGCACCTTGCAATGTGGAGATATTACTGTTTGTGCATTTACAATATTCATTGATTTTTGCCATTGAAAAACATGTTTTTCATATACCAGAAATGTTTGAAGCCACTGACTGAATGAAAGGAGCTGGCATCTCACTCTCTTTGAATCTTCTTTATCATGCTAGGATTAACAGGAAAAAGGTAAAAATTTCAGAATTGCACCGTGCAATGTGGAGATATTACTGTTTGTGCATTTACAATATTCATTGATTTTTGCCATTGAAAAACATGTTTTTCATATACCAGAAATGTTTGAAGCTACTGACTGAATGAAAGGAGCTGGCATCTCACTCTCTTTGAATCTTCTTTATCATGCTAGGATTAGCAGGAAAAAGCAAAAAATTTCTGAATTGCACCTTGCAATGTGGAGATATTACTGTTTGTGCATTTACAATATTCATTGATTTTTGCCTTTGAAAAACATGTTTTTCATATACCAGAAATGTTTGAAGCTACTGACTGAATGAAAGGAGCTGGCATCTCACTCTCTTTGAATCTTCTTTATCATGCTAGGATTAACAGGAAAAAGCTAAAAATTTCAGAATTGCACCGTGCAATGTGGAGATATTACTGTTTGTGCATTTACAATATTCATTGATTTTTGCCATTGAAAAACATGTTTTTCATATACCAGAAATGTTTGAAGCTACTGACTGAATGAAAGGAGCTGGCATCTCACTCTCTTTGAATCTTCTTTATCATGCTAGGATTAGCAGGAAAAAGCAAAAAATTTCAGAATTGTACCTTGCAATGTGGAGATATTACTGTTTGTGCATTTACAATATTCATTGATTTTTGCCATTGAAAAACATGTTTTTCATATACCAGAAATGTTTGAAGCTACTGACTGAAAGGAGCTGGCATCTCACTCTCTTAGAATCTTCTTTATCATGCTAGGATTAACAGGAAAAAGCTAAAAATTTCAGAATTGCACCGTGCAATGTGGAGATATTACTGTTTGTGCATTTACAATATTCATTGATTTTTGCCATTGAAAAACATGTTTTTCATATACCAGAAATGTTTGAAGCTACTGACTGAATGAAAGGAGCTGGCATCTCACTCTCTTTGAATCTTCTTTATCATGCTAGGATTAGCAGGAAAAAGCAAAAAATTTCAGAATTGCACCTTGCAATGTGGAGATATTACTGTTTGTGCATTTACAATATTCATTGATTTTTGCCATTGAAAAACATGTTTTTCATATACCAGAAATGTTTGAAGCTACTGACTGAATGAAAGGAGCTGGCATCTCACTCTCTTTGAATCTTCTTTATCATGCTAGGATTAACAGGAAAAAGCAAAAAATTTCAGAATTGCACCTTGCAATGTGGAGATATTACTGTTTGTGCATTTACAATATTCATTGATTTTTGCCATTGAAAAACATGTTTTTCATATACCAGAAATGTTTGAAGCTACTGACTGAATGAAAGGAGCTGGCATCTCACTCTCTTTGAATCTTCTTTATCATGCTAGGATTAACAGGAAAAAGCAAAAAATTTCAGAATTGCACCGTGCAATGTGGAGATATTACTGTTTGTGCATTTACAATATTCATTGATTTTTGCCATTGAAAAACATGTTTTTCATATACCAGAAATGTTTGAAGCTACTGACTGAATGAAAGGAGCTGGCATCTCACTCTCTTTGAATCTTCTTTATCATGCTAGGATTAACAGGAAAAAGCTAAAAATTTCAGAATTCCACTGTGCAATGTGGAGATATTACTGTTTGTGCATTTACAATATTCATTGATTTTTGCCATTGAAAAACATGTTTTTCATATACCAGAAATGTTTGAAGCTACTGACTGAATGAAAGGAGCTGGCATCTCACTCTCTTTGAATCTTCTTTATCATGCTAGGATTAACAGGAAAAAGCTAAAAATTTCAGAATTGCACCGTGCAATGTGGAGATATTACTGTTTGTGCATTTACAATATTCATTGATTTTTGCCATTGAAAAACATGTTTTTCATATACCAGAAATGTTTGAAGCTACTGACTGAATGAAAGGAGCTGGCATCTCACTCTCTTTGAATCTTCTTTATCATGCTAGGATTAACAGGAAAAAGCTAAAAATTTCAGAATTGCACCGTGCAATGTGGAGATATTACTGTTTGTGCATTTACAATATTCATTGATTTTTGCCATTGAAAAACATGTTTTTCATATACCAGAAATGTTTGAAGCTACTGACTGAATGAAAGGAGCTGGCATCTCACTCTCTTTGAATCTTCTTTATCATGCTAGGATTAGCAGGAAAAAGCAAAAAATTTCTGAATTGCACCTTGCAATGTGGAGATATTACTGTTTGTGCATTTACAATATTCATTGATTTTTGCCATTGAAAAACATGTTTTTCATATACCAGAAATGTTTGAAGCTACTGACTGAATGAAAGGAGCTGGCATCTCACTCTCTTTGAATCTTCTTTATCATGCTAGGATTAACAGGAAAAAGCTAAAAATTTCAGAATTGCACCGTGCAATGTGGAGATATTACTGTTTGTGCATTTACAATATTCATTGATTTTTGCCATTGAAAAACATGTTTTTCATATACCAGAAATGTTTGAAGCTACTGACTGAATGAAAGGAGCTGGCATCTCACTCTCTTTGAATCTTCTTTATCATGCTAGGATTAGCAGGAAAAAGCAAAAAATTTCAGAATTGCACCTTGCAATGTGGAGATATTACTGTTTGTGCATTTACAATATTCATTGATTTTTGCCATTGAAAAACATGTTTTTCATATACCAGAAATGTTTGAAGCTACTGACTGAATGAAAGGAGCTGGCATCTCACTCTCTTTGAATCTTCTTTATCATGCTAGGATTAACAGGAAAAAGCAAAAAATTTCAGAATTGCACCTTGCAATGTGGAGATATTACTGTTTGTGCATTTACAATATTCATTGATTTTTGCCATTGAAAAACATGTTTTTCATATACCAGAAATGTTTGAAGCTACTGACTGAATGAAAGGAGCTGGCATCTCACTCTCTTTGAATCTTCTTTATCATGCTAGGATTGACAGGAAAAAGCAAAAAATTTCAGAATTGCACCGTGCAATGTGGAGATATTACTGTTTGTGCATTTACAATATTCATTGATTTTTGCCATTGAAAAACATGTTTTTCATATACCAGAAATGTTTGAAGCTACTGACTGAATGAAAGGAGCTGGCATCTCACTCTCTTTGAATCTTCTTTATCATGCTAGGATTAACAGGAAAAAGCTAAAAATTTCAGAATTCCACTGTGCAATGTGGAGATATTACTGTTTGTGCATTTACAATATTCATTGATTTTTGCCATTGAAAAACATGTTTTTCATATACCAGAAATGTTTGAAGCTACTGACTGAATGAAAGGAGCTGGCATCTCACTCTCTTTGAATCTTCTTTATCATGCTAGGATTAGCAGGAAAAAGCAAAAAATTTCTGAATTGCACCTTGCAATGTGGAGATATTACTGTTTGTGCATTTACAATATTCATTGATTTTTGCCATTGAAAAACATGTTTTTCATATACCAGAAATGTTTGAAGCTACTGACTGAATGAAAGGAGCTGGCATCACTCTCTTTGAATCTTCTTTATCATGCTAGGATTAACAGGAAAAAGCTAAAAATTTCAGAATTGCACCGTGCAATGTGGAGATATTACTGTTTGTGCATTTACAATATTCATTGATTTTTGCCATTGAAAAACATGTTTTTCATATACCAGAAATGTTTGAAGCTACTGACTGAATGAAAGGAGCTGGCATCTCACTCTCTTTGAATCTTCTTTATCATGCTAGGATTAGCAGGAAAAAGCAAAAAATTTCTGAATTGCACCTTGCAATGTGGAGATATTACTGTTTGTGCATTTACAATATTCATTGATTTTTGCCATTGAAAAACATGTTTTTCATATACCAGAAATGTTTGAAGCTACTGACTGAATGAAAGGAGCTGGCATCTCACTCTCTTTGAATCTTCTTTATCATGCTAGGATTAACAGGAAAAAGCTAAAAATTTCAGAATTGCACCGTGCAATGTGGAGATATTACTGTTTGTGCATTTACAATATTCATTGATTTTTGCCATTGAAAAACATGTTTTTCATATACCAGAAATGTTTGAAGCTACTGACTGAATGAAAGGAGCTGGCATCTCACTCTCTTTGAATCTTCTTTATCATGCTAGGATTAGCAGGAAAAAGCAAAAAATTTCTGAATTGCACCTTGCAATGTGGAGATATTACTGTTTGTGCATTTACAATATTCATTGATTTTTGCCATTGAAAAACATGTTTTTCATATACCAGAAATGTTTGAAGCTACTGACTGAATGAAAGGAGCTGGCATCTCACTCTCTTTGAATCTTCTTTATCATGCTAGGATTAACAGGAAAAAGCAAAAAATTTCAGAATTGCACCTTGCAATGTGGAGATATTACTGTTTGTGCATTTACAATATTCATTGATTTTTGCCATTGAAAAACATGTTTTTCATATACCAGAAATGTTTGAAGCTACTGACTGAATGAAAGGAGCTGGCATCTCACTCTCTTTGAATCTTCTTTATCATGCTAGGATTGACAGGAAAAAGCAAAAAATTTCAGAATTGCACCGTGCAATGTGGAGATATTACTGTTTGTGCATTTACAATATTCATTGATTTTTGCCATTGAAAAACATGTTTTTCATATACCAGAAATGTTTGAAGCTACTGACTGAATGAAAGGAGCTGGCATCTCACTCTCTTTGAATCTTCTTTATCATGCTAGGATTAACAGGAAAAAGCTAAAAATTTCAGAATTCCACTGTGCAATGTGGAGATATTACTGTTTGTGCATTTACAATATTCATTGATTTTTGCCATTGAAAAACATGTTTTTCATATACCAGAAATGTTTGAAGCTACTGACTGAATGAAAGGAGCTGGCATCTCACTCTCTTTGAATCTTCTTTATCATGCTAGGATTAGCAGGAAAAAGCAAAAAATTTCTGAATTGCACCTTGCAATGTGGAGATATTACTGTTTGTGCATTTACAATATTCATTGATTTTTGCCATTGAAAAACATGTTTTTCATATACCAGAAATGTTTGAAGCTACTGACTGAATGAAAGGAGCTGGCATCTCACTCTCTTTGAATCTTCTTTATCATGCTGATTAACAGGAAAAAGCTAAAAATTTCAGAATTGCACCGTGCAATGTGGAGATATTACTGTTTGTGCATTTACAATATTCATTGATTTTTGCCATTGAAAAACATGTTTTTCATATACCAGAAATGTTTGAAGCTACTGACTGAATGAAAGGAGCTGGCATCTCACTCTCTTTGAATCTTCTTTATCATGCTAGGTTTAGCAGGAAAAAGCAAAAAATTTCAGAATTGCACCTTGCAATGTGGAGATATTACTGTTTGTGCATTTACAATATTCATTGATTTTTGCCATTGAAAAACATGTTTTTCATATACCAGAAATGTTTGAAGCTACTGACTGAATGAAAGGAGCTGGCATCTCACTCTCTTTGAATCTTCTTTATCATGCTAGGATTAACAGGAAAAAGCAAAAAATTTCAGAATTGCACCTTGCAATGTGGAGATATTACTGTTTGTGCATTTACAATATTCATTGATTTTTGCCATTGAAAAACATGTTTTTCATATACCAGAAATGTTTGAAGCTACTGACTGAATGAAAGGAGCTGGCATCTCACTCTCTTAGAATCTTCTTTATCATGCTAGGATTAACAGGAAAAAGCTAAAAATTTCAGAATTGCACCGTGCAATGTGGAGATATTACTGTTTGTGCATTTACAATATTCATTGATTTTTGCCATTGAAAAACATGTTTTTCATATACCAGAAATGTTTGAAGCTACTGACTGAATGAA
The DNA here is from genome assembly GCF_046119375.1 of Phyllobates terribilis. NCBI lineage: Eukaryota > Metazoa > Chordata > Amphibia > Anura > Dendrobatidae > Phyllobates > Phyllobates terribilis. The sequence continues at coordinate 82,459 of NW_027364115.1, read as the reverse complement.
AGGAGCTGGCATCTCACTCTCTTTGAATCTTCTTTATCATGCTAGGATTAGCAGGAAAAAGCAAAAAATTTCAGAATTGCACCTTGCAATGTGGAGATATTACTGTTTGTGCATTTACAATATTCATTGATTTTTGCCATTGAAAAACATGTTTTTCATATACCAGAAATGTTTGAAGCCACTGACTGAATGAAAGGAGCTGGCATCTCACTCTCTTTGAATCTTCTTTATCATGCTAGGATTAACAGGAAAAAGGTAAAAATTTCAGAATTGCACCGTGCAATGTGGAGATATTACTGTTTGTGCATTTACAATATTCATTGATTTTTGCCATTGAAAAACATGTTTTTCATATACCAGAAATGTTTGAAGCTACTGACTGAATGAAAGGAGCTGGCATCTCACTCTCTTTGAATCTTCTTTATCATGCTAGGTTTAGCAGGAAAAAGCAAAAAATTTCAGAATTGCACCTTGCAATGTGGAGATATTACTGTTTGTGCATTTACAATATTCATTGATTTTTGCCATTGAAAAACATGTTTTTCATATACCAGAAATGTTTGAAGCTACTGACTGAATGAAAGGAGCTGGCATCTCACTCTCTTTGAATCTTCTTTATCATGCTAGGATTAACAGGAAAAAGCAAAAAATTTCAGAATTGCACCTTGCAATGTGGAGATATTACTGTTTGTGCATTTACAATATTCATTGATTTTTGCCATTGAAAAACATGTTTTTCATATACCAGAAATGTTTGAAGCTACTGACTGAATGAAAGGAGCTGGCATCTCACTCTCTTTGAATCTTCTTTATCATGCTAGGATTAACAGGAAAAAGCTAAAAATTTCAGAATTGCACCGTGCAATGTGGAGATATTACTGTTTGTGCATTTACAATATTCATTGATTTTTGCCATTGAAAAACATGTTTTTCATATACCAGAAATGTTTGAAGCTACTGACTGAATGAAAGGAGCTGGCATCTCACTCTCTTTGAATCTTCTTTATCATGCTAGGATTAGCAGGAAAAAGCAAAAAATTTCTGAATTGCACCTTGCAATGTGGAGATATTACTGTTTGTGCATTTACAATATTCATTGATTTTTGCCATTGAAAAACATGTTTTTCATATACCAGAAATGTTTGAAGCTACTGACTGAATGAAAGGAGCTGGCATCTCACTCTCTTTGAATCTTCTTTATCATGCTAGGATTAACAGGAAAAAGCTAAAAATTTCAGAATTGCACCGTGCAATGTGGAGATATTACTGTTTGTGCATTTACAATATTCATTGATTTTTGCCATTGAAAAACATGTTTTTCATATACCAGAAATGTTTGAAGCTACTGACTGAATGAAAGGAGCTGGCATCTCACTCTCTTTGAATCTTCTTTATCATGCTAGGATTAGCAGGAAAAAGCAAAAAATTTCAGAATTGCACCTTGCAATGTGGAGATATTACTGTTTGTGCATTTACAATATTCATTGATTTTTGCCATTGAAAAACATGTTTTTCATATACCAGAAATGTTTGAAGCTACTGACTGAATGAAAGGAGCTGGCATCTCACTCTCTTTGAATCTTCTTTATCATGCTAGGATTAACAGGAAAAAGCAAAAAATTTCAGAATTGCACCTTGCAATGTGGAGATATTACTGTTTGTGCATTTACAATATTCATTGATTTTTGCCATTGAAAAACATGTTTTTCATATACCAGAAATGTTTGAAGCTACTGACTGAATGAAAGGAGCTGGCATCTCACTCTCTTTGAATCTTCTTTATCATGCTAGGATTGACAGGAAAAAGCAAAAAATTTCAGAATTGCACCGTGCAATGTGGAGATATTACTGTTTGTGCATTTACAATATTCATTGATTTTTGCCATTGAAAAACATGTTTTTCATATACCAGAAATGTTTGAAGCTACTGACTGAATGAAAGGAGCTGGCATCTCACTCTCTTTGAATCTTCTTTATCATGCTAGGATTAACAGGAAAAAGCTAAAAATTTCAGAATTCCACTGTGCAATGTGGAGATATTACTGTTTGTGCATTTACAATATTCATTGATTTTTGCCATTGAAAAACATGTTTTTCATATACCAGAAATGTTTGAAGCTACTGACTGAATGAAAGGAGCTGGCATCTCACTCTCTTTGAATCTTCTTTATCATGCTAGGATTAGCAGGAAAAAGCAAAAAATTTCTGAATTGCACCTTGCAATGTGGAGATATTACTGTTTGTGCATTTACAATATTCATTGATTTTTGCCATTGAAAAACATGTTTTTCATATACCAGAAATGTTTGAAGCTACTGACTGAATGAAAGGAGCTGGCATCACTCTCTTTGAATCTTCTTTATCATGCTAGGATTAACAGGAAAAAGCTAAAAATTTCAGAATTGCACCGTGCAATGTGGAGATATTACTGTTTGTGCATTTACAATATTCATTGATTTTTGCCATTGAAAAACATGTTTTTCATATACCAGAAATGTTTGAAGCTACTGACTGAATGAAAGGAGCTGGCATCTCACTCTCTTTGAATCTTCTTTATCATGCTAGGATTAGCAGGAAAAAGCAAAAAATTTCTGAATTGCACCTTGCAATGTGGAGATATTACTGTTTGTGCATTTACAATATTCATTGATTTTTGCCATTGAAAAACATGTTTTTCATATACCAGAAATGTTTGAAGCTACTGACTGAATGAAAGGAGCTGGCATCTCACTCTCTTTGAATCTTCTTTATCATGCTAGGATTAACAGGAAAAAGCAAAAAATTTCAGAATTGCACCTTGCAATGTGGAGATATTACTGTTTGTGCATTTACAATATTCATTGATTTTTGCCATTGAAAAACATGTTTTTCATATACCAGAAATGTTTGAAGCTACTGACTGAATGAAAGGAGCTGGCATCTCACTCTCTTTGAATCTTCTTTATCATGCTAGGATTGACAGGAAAAAGCAAAAAATTTCAGAATTGCACCGTGCAATGTGGAGATATTACTGTTTGTGCATTTACAATATTCATTGATTTTTGCCATTGAAAAACATGTTTTTCATATACCAGAAATGTTTGAAGCTACTGACTGAATGAAAGGAGCTGGCATCTCACTCTCTTTGAATCTTCTTTATCATGCTAGGATTAACAGGAAAAAGCTAAAAATTTCAGAATTCCACTGTGCAATGTGGAGATATTACTGTTTGTGCATTTACAATATTCATTGATTTTTGCCATTGAAAAACATGTTTTTCATATACCAGAAATGTTTGAAGCTACTGACTGAATGAAAGGAGCTGGCATCTCACTCTCTTTGAATCTTCTTTATCATGCTAGGATTAGCAGGAAAAAGCAAAAAATTTCTGAATTGCACCTTGCAATGTGGAGATATTACTGTTTGTGCATTTACAATATTCATTGATTTTTGCCATTGAAAAACATGTTTTTCATATACCAGAAATGTTTGAAGCTACTGACTGAATGAAAGGAGCTGGCATCTCACTCTCTTTGAATCTTCTTTATCATGCTGATTAACAGGAAAAAGCTAAAAATTTCAGAATTGCACCGTGCAATGTGGAGATATTACTGTTTGTGCATTTACAATATTCATTGATTTTTGCCATTGAAAAACATGTTTTTCATATACCAGAAATGTTTGAAGCTACTGACTGAATGAAAGGAGCTGGCATCTCACTCTCTTTGAATCTTCTTTATCATGCTAGGTTTAGCAGGAAAAAGCAAAAAATTTCAGAATTGCACCTTGCAATGTGGAGATATTACTGTTTGTGCATTTACAATATTCATTGATTTTTGCCATTGAAAAACATGTTTTTCATATACCAGAAATGTTTGAAGCTACTGACTGAATGAAAGGAGCTGGCATCTCACTCTCTTTGAATCTTCTTTATCATGCTAGGATTAACAGGAAAAAGCAAAAAATTTCAGAATTGCACCTTGCAATGTGGAGATATTACTGTTTGTGCATTTACAATATTCATTGATTTTTGCCATTGAAAAACATGTTTTTCATATACCAGAAATGTTTGAAGCTACTGACTGAATGAAAGGAGCTGGCATCTCACTCTCTTAGAATCTTCTTTATCATGCTAGGATTAACAGGAAAAAGCTAAAAATTTCAGAATTGCACCGTGCAATGTGGAGATATTACTGTTTGTGCATTTACAATATTCATTGATTTTTGCCATTGAAAAACATGTTTTTCATATACCAGAAATGTTTGAAGCTACTGACTGAATGAAAGGAGCTGGCATCTCACTCTCTTTGAATCTTCTTTATCATGCTAGGATTAGCAGGAAAAAGCAAAAAATTTCAGAATTGCACCTTGCAATGTGGAGATATTACTGTTTGTGCATTTACAATATTCATTGATTTTTGCCATTGAAAAACATGTTTTTCATATACCAGAAATGTTTGAAGCCACTGACTGAATGAAAGGAGCTGGCATCTCACTCTCTTTGAATCTTCTTTATCATGCTAGGATTAACAGGAAAAAGGTAAAAATTTCAGAATTGCACCGTGCAATGTGGAGATATTACTGTTTGTGCATTTACAATATTCATTGATTTTTGCCATTGAAAAACATGTTTTTCATATACCAGAAATGTTTGAAGCTACTGACTGAATGAAAGGAGCTGGCATCTCACTCTCTTTGAATCTTCTTTATCATGCTAGGATTAGCAGGAAAAAGCAAAAAATTTCTGAATTGCACCTTGCAATGTGGAGATATTACTGTTTGTGCATTTACAATATTCATTGATTTTTGCCTTTGAAAAACATGTTTTTCATATACCAGAAATGTTTGAAGCTACTGACTGAATGAAAGGAGCTGGCATCTCACTCTCTTTGAATCTTCTTTATCATGCTAGGTTTAGCAGGAAAAAGCAAAAAATTTCAGAATTGCACCTTGCAATGTGGAGATATTACTGTTTGTGCATTTACAATATTCATTGATTTTTGCCATTGAAAAACATGTTTTTCATATACCAGAAATGTTTGAAGCTACTGACTGAATGAAAGGAGCTGGCATCTCACTCTCTTTGAATCTTCTTTATCATGCTAGGATTAACAGGAAAAAGCAAAAAATTTCAGAATTGCACCTTGCAATGTGGAGATATTACTGTTTGTGCATTTACAATATTCATTGATTTTTGCCATTGAAAAACATGTTTTTCATATACCAGAAATGTTTGAAGCTACTGACTGAATGAAAGGAGCTGGCATCTCACTCTCTTAGAATCTTCTTTATCATGCTAGGATTAACAGGAAAAAGCTAAAAATTTCAGAATTCCACTGTGCAATGTGGAGATATTACTGTTTGTGCATTTACAATATTCATTGATTTTTGCCATTGAAAAACATGTTTTTCATATACCAGAAATGTTTGAAGCTACTGACTGAATGAAAGGAGCTGGCATCTCACTCTCTTTGAATCTTCTTTATCATGCTAGGATTAACAGGAAAAAGCTAAAAATTTCAGAATTGCACCGTGCAATGTGGAGATATTACTGTTTGTGCATTTACAATATTCATTGATTTTTGCCATTGAAAAACATGTTTTTCATATACCAGAAATGTTTGAAGCTACTGACTGAATGAAAGGAGCTGGCATCTCACTCTCTTTGAATCTTCTTTATCATGCTAGGATTAACAGGAAAAAGCTAAAAATTTCAGAATTGCACCGTGCAATGTGGAGATATTACTGTTTGTGCATTTACAATATTCATTGATTTTTGCCATTGAAAAACATGTTTTTCATATACCAGAAATGTTTGAAGCTACTGACTGAATGAAAGGAGCTGGCATCTCACTCTCTTTGAATCTTCTTTATCATGCTAGGATTAGCAGGAAAAAGCAAAAAATTTCTGAATTGCACCTTGCAATGTGGAGATATTACTGTTTGTGCATTTACAATATTCATTGATTTTTGCCATTGAAAAACATGTTTTTCATATACCAGAAATGTTTGAAGCTACTGACTGAATGAAAGGAGCTGGCATCTCACTCTCTTTGAATCTTCTTTATCATGCTAGGATTAACAGGAAAAAGCTAAAAATTTCAGAATTGCACCGTGCAATGTGGAGATATTACTGTTTGTGCATTTACAATATTCATTGATTTTTGCCATTGAAAAACATGTTTTTCATATACCAGAAATGTTTGAAGCTACTGACTGAATGAAAGGAGCTGGCATCTCACTCTCTTTGAATCTTCTTTATCATGCTAGGATTAGCAGGAAAAAGCAAAAAATTTCAGAATTGCACCTTGCAATGTGGAGATATTACTGTTTGTGCATTTACAATATTCATTGATTTTTGCCATTGAAAAACATGTTTTTCATATACCAGAAATGTTTGAAGCTACTGACTGAATGAAAGGAGCTGGCATCTCACTCTCTTTGAATCTTCTTTATCATGCTAGGATTAACAGGAAAAAGCAAAAAATTTCAGAATTGCACCTTGCAATGTGGAGATATTACTGTTTGTGCATTTACAATATTCATTGATTTTTGCCATTGAAAAACATGTTTTTCATATACCAGAAATGTTTGAAGCTACTGACTGAATGAAAGGAGCTGGCATCTCACTCTCTTTGAATCTTCTTTATCATGCTAGGATTAGCAGGAAAAAGCAAAAAATTTCAGAATTGCACCTTGCAATGTGGAGATATTACTGTTTGTGCATTTACAATATTCATTGATTTTTGCCATTGAAAAACATGTTTTTCATATACCAGAAATGTTTGAAGCTACTGACTGAATGAAAGGAGCTGGCATCTCACTCTCTTTGAATCTTCTTTATCATGCTAGGATTAACAGGAAAAAGCAAAAAATTTCAGAATTGCACCTTGCAATGTGGAGATATTACTGTTTGTGCATTTACAATATTCATTGATTTTTGCCATTGAAAAACATGTTTTTCATATACCAGAAATGTTTGAAGCTACTGACTGAATGAAAGGAGCTGGCATCTCACTCTCTTTGAATCTTCTTTATCATGCTAGGATTAACAGGAAAAAGCAAAAAATTTCAGAATTGCACCGTGCAATGTGGAGATATTACTGTTTGTGCATTTACAATATTCATTGATTTTTGCCATTGAAAAACATGTTTTTCATATACCAGAAATGTTTGAAGCTACTGACTGAATGAAAGGAGCTGGCATCTCACTCTCTTTGAATCTTCTTTATCATGCTAGGATTAACAGGAAAAAGCTAAAAATTTCAGAATTCCACTGTGCAATGTGGAGATATTACTGTTTGTGCATTTACAATATTCATTGATTTTTGCCATTGAAAAACATGTTTTTCATATACCAGAAATGTTTGAAGCTACTGACTGAATGAAAGGAGCTGGCATCTCACTCTCTTTGAATCTTCTTTATCATGCTAGGATTAGCAGGAAAAAGCAAAAAATTTCTGAATTGCACCTTGCAATGTGGAGATATTACTGTTTGTGCATTTACAATATTCATTGATTTTTGCCATTGAAAAACATGTTTTTCATATACCAGAAATGTTTGAAGCTACTGACTGAATGAAAGGAGCTGGCATCTCACTCTCTTTGAATCTTCTTTATCATGCTAGGATTAACAGGAAAAAGCTAAAAATTTCAGAATTGCACCGTGCAATGTGGAGATATTACTGTTTGTGCATTTACAATATTCATTGATTTTTGCCATTGAAAAACATGTTTTTCATATACCAGAAATGTTTGAAGCTACTGACTGAATGAAAGGAGCTGGCATCTCACTCTCTTTGAATCTTCTTTATCATGCTAGGTTTAGCAGGAAAAAGCAAAAAATTTCAGAATTGCACCTTGCAATGTGGAGATATTACTGTTTGTGCATTTACAATATTCATTGATTTTTGCCATTGAAAAACATGTTTTTCATATACCAGAAATGTTTGAAGCTACTGACTGAATGAAAGGAGCTGGCATCTCACTCTCTTTGAATCTTCTTTATCATGCTAGGATTAACAGGAAAAAGCAAAAAATTTCAGAATTGCACCTTGCAATGTGGAGATATTACTGTTTGTGCATTTACAATATTCATTGATTTTTGCCATTGAAAAACATGTTTTTCATATACCAGAAATGTTTGAAGCTACTGACTGAATGAAAGGAGCTGGCATCTCACTCTCTTTGAATCTTCTTTATCATGCTAGGATTAACAGGAAAAAGCAAAAAATTTCAGAATTGCACCGTGCAATGTGGAGATATTACTGTTTGTGCATTTACAATATTCATTGATTTTTGCCATTGAAAAACATGTTTTTCATATACCAGAAATGTTTGAAGCTACTGACTGAATGAAAGGAGCTGGCATCTCACTCTCTTTGAATCTTCTTTATCATGCTAGGATTAACAGGAAAAAGCTAAAAATTTCAGAATTGCACCGTGCAATGTGGAGATATTACTGTTTGTGCATTTACAATATTCATTGATTTTTGCCATTGAAAAACGTTTTTCATATACCAGAAATGTTTGAAGCTACTGACTGAATGAAAGGAGCTGGCATCTCACTCTCTTTGAATCTTCTTTATCATGCTAGGATTAGCAGGAAAAAGCAAAAAATTTCAGAATTGCACCTTGCAATGTGGAGATATTACTGTTTGTGCATTTACAATATTCATTGATTTTTGCCATTGAAAAACATGTTTTTCATATACCAGAAATGTTTGAATCTACTGACTGAATGAAAGGAGCTGGCATCTCACTCTCTTTGAATCTTCTTTATCATGCTAGGATTAACAGGAAAAAGCTAAAAATTTCAGAATTGCACCGTGCAATGTGGAGATATTACTGTTTGTGCATTTACAATATTCATTGATTTTTGCCATTGAAAAACATGTTTTTCATATACCAGAAATGTTTGAAGCTACTGACTGAATGAAAGGAGCTGGCATCTCACTCTCTTTGAATCTTCTTTATCATGCTAGGATTAGCAGGAAAAAGCAAAAAATTTCAGAATTGCACCTTGCAATGTGGAGATATTACTGTTTGTGCATTTACAATATTCATTGATTTTTGACATTGAAAATCATGTTTTTCATATACCAGAAATGTTTGAAGCTACTGACTGAATGAAAGGAGCTGGCATCTCACTCTCTTTGAATCTTCTTTATCATGCTAGGATTAACAGGAAAAAGCTAAAAATTTCAGAATTGCACCGTGCAATGTGGAGATATTACTGTTTGTGCATTTACAATATTCATTGATTTTTGCCATTGAAAAACATGTTTTTCATATACCAGAAATGTTTGAAGCTACTGACTGAATGAAAGGAGCTGGCATCTCACTCTCTTTGAATCTTCTTTATCATGCTAGGATTAGCAGGAAAAAGCAAAAAATTTCAGAATTGCACCTTGCAATGTGGAGATATTACTGTTTGTGCATTTACAATATTCATTGATTTTTGCCATTGAAAAACATGTTTTTCATATACCAGAAATGTTTGAAGCTACTGACTGAATGAAAGGAGCTGGCATCTCACTCTCTTTGAATCTTCTTTATCATGCTAGGATTAACAGGAAAAAGCTAAAAATTTCAGAATTGCACCTTGCAATGTGGAGATATTACTGCTTGTGCATTTACAATATTCATTGATTTTTGCCATTGAAAAACATGTTTTTCATATACCAGAAATGTTTGAAGCTACTGACTGAATGAAAGGAGCTGGCATCTCACTCTCTTTGAATCTTCTTTATCATGCTAGGATTAACAGGAAAAAGCAAAAAATTTCAGAATTGCACCTTGCAATGTGGAGATATTACTGTTTGTGCATTTACAATATTCATTGATTTTTGCCATTGAAAAACATGTTTTTCATATACCAGAAATGTTTGAAGCTACTGACTGAATGAAAGGAGCTGGCATCTCACTCTCTTAGAATCTTCTTTATCATGCTAGGATTAACAGGAAAAAGCTAAAAATTTCAGAATTGCACCGTGCAATGTGGAGATATTACTGTTTGTGCATTTACAATATTCATTGATTTTTGCCATTGAAAAACATGTTTTTCATATACCAGAAATGTTTGAAGCTACTGACTGAATGAAAGGAGCTGGCATCTCACTCTCTTTGAATCTTCTTTATCATGCTAGGATTAGCAGGAAAAAGCAAAAAATTTCAGAATTGCACCTTGCAATGTGGAGATATTACTGTTTGTGCATTTACAATATTCATTGATTTTTGCCATTGAAAAACATGTTTTTCATATACCAGAAATGTTTGAAGCCACTGACTGAATGAAAGGAGCTGGCATCTCACTCTCTTTGAATCTTCTTTATCATGCTAGGATTAACAGGAAAAAGGTAAAAATTTCAGAATTGCACCGTGCAATGTGGAGATATTACTGTTTGTGCATTTACAATATTCATTGATTTTTGCCATTGAAAAACATGTTTTTCATATACCAGAAATGTTTGAAGCTACTGACTGAATGAAAGGAGCTGGCATCTCACTCTCTTTGAATCTTCTTTATCATGCTAGGATTAGCAGGAAAAAGCAAAAAATTTCTGAATTGCACCTTGCAATGTGGAGATATTACTGTTTGTGCATTTACAATATTCATTGATTTTTGCCTTTGAAAAACATGTTTTTCATATACCAGAAATGTTTGAAGCTACTGACTGAATGAAAGGAGCTGGCATCTCACTCTCTTTGAATCTTCTTTATCATGCTAGGATTAACAGGAAAAAGCTAAAAATTTCAGAATTGCACCGTGCAATGTGGAGATATTACTGTTTGTGCATTTACAATATTCATTGATTTTTGCCATTGAAAAACATGTTTTTCATATACCAGAAATGTTTGAAGCTACTGACTGAATGAAAGGAGCTGGCATCTCACTCTCTTTGAATCTTCTTTATCATGCTAGGATTAGCAGGAAAAAGCAAAAAATTTCAGAATTGCACCTTGCAATGTGGAGATATTACTGTTTGTGCATTTACAATATTCATTGATTTTTGCCATTGAAAAACATGTTTTTCATATACCAGAAATGTTTGAAGCTACTGACTGAATGAAAGGAGCTGGCATCTCACTCTCTTAGAATCTTCTTTATCATGCTAGGATTAACAGGAAAAAGCTAAAAATTTCAGAATTGCACCGTGCAATGTGGAGATATTACTGTTTGTGCATTTACAATATTCATTGATTTTTGCCATTGAAAAACATGTTTTTCATATACCAGAAATGTTTGAAGCTACTGACTGAATGAAAGGAGCTGGCATCTCACTCTCTTTGAATCTTCTTTATCATGCTAGGATTAGCAGGAAAAAGCAAAAAATTTCAGAATTGCACCTTGCAATGTGGAGATATTACTGTTTGTGCATTTACAATATTCATTGATTTTTGCCATTGAAAAACATGTTTTTCATATACCAGAAATGTTTGAAGCTACTGACTGAATGAAAGGAGCTGGCATCTCACTCTCTTTGAATCTTCTTTATCATGCTAGGATTAACAGGAAAAAGCAAAAAATTTCAGAATTGCACCTTGCAATGTGGAGATATTACTGTTTGTGCATTTACAATATTCATTGATTCTTGCCATTGAAAAACATGTTTTTCATATACCAGAAATGTTTGAAGCTACTGACTGAATGAAAGGAGCTGGCATCTCACTCTCTTTGAATCTTCTTTATCATGCTAGGATTAACAGGAAAAAGCAAAAAATTTCAGAATTGCACCGTGCAATGTGGAGATATTACTGTTTGTGCATTTACAATATTCATTGATTTTTGCCATTGAAAAACATGTTTTTCATATACCAGAAATGTTTGAAGCTACTGACTGAATGAAAGGAGCTGGCATCTCACTCTCTTTGAATCTTCTTTATCATGCTAGGATTAACAGGAAAAAGCTAAAAATTTCAGAATTCCACTGTGCAATGTGGAGATATTACTGTTTGTGCATTTACAATATTCATTGATTTTTGCCATTGAAAAACATGTTTTTCATATACCAGAAATGTTTGAAGCTACTGACTGAATGAAAGGAGCTGGCATCTCACTCTCTTTGAATCTTCTTTATCATGCTAGGATTAACAGGAAAAAGCTAAAAATTTCAGAATTGCACCGTGCAATGTGGAGATATTACTGTTTGTGCATTTACAATATTCATTGATTTTTGCCATTGAAAAACATGTTTTTCATATACCAGAAATGTTTGAAGCTACTGACTGAATGAAAGGAGCTGGCATCTCACTCTCTTTGAATCTTCTTTATCATGCTAGGATTAACAGGAAAAAGCTAAAAATTTCAGAATTGCACCGTGCAATGTGGAGATATTACTGTTTGTGCATTTACAATATTCATTGATTTTTGCCATTGAAAAACATGTTTTTCATATACCAGAAATGTTTGAAGCTACTGACTGAATGAAAGGAGCTGGCATCTCACTCTCTTTGAATCTTCTTTATCATGCTAGGATTAGCAGGAAAAAGCAAAAAATTTCTGAATTGCACCTTGCAATGTGGAGATATTACTGTTTGTGCATTTACAATATTCATTGATTTTTGCCATTGAAAAACATGTTTTTCATATACCAGAAATGTTTGAAGCTACTGACTGAATGAAAGGAGCTGGCATCTCACTCTCTTTGAATCTTCTTTATCATGCTAGGATTAACAGGAAAAAGCTAAAAATTTCAGAATTGCACCGTGCAATGTGGAGATATTACTGTTTGTGCATTTACAATATTCATTGATTTTTGCCATTGAAAAACATGTTTTTCATATACCAGAAATGTTTGAAGCTACTGACTGAATGAAAGGAGCTGGCATCTCACTCTCTTTGAATCTTCTTTATCATGCTAGGATTAGCAGGAAAAAGCAAAAAATTTCAGAATTGCACCTTGCAATGTGGAGATATTACTGTTTGTGCATTTACAATATTCATTGATTTTTGCCATTGAAAAACATGTTTTTCATATACCAGAAATGTTTGAAGCTACTGACTGAATGAAAGGAGCTGGCATCTCACTCTCTTTGAATCTTCTTTATCATGCTAGGATTAACAGGAAAAAGCAAAAAATTTCAGAATTGCACCTTGCAATGTGGAGATATTACTGTTTGTGCATTTACAATATTCATTGATTTTTGCCATTGAAAAACATGTTTTTCATATACCAGAAATGTTTGAAGCTACTGACTGAATGAAAGGAGCTGGCATCTCACTCTCTTTGAATCTTCTTTATCATGCTAGGATTGACAGGAAAAAGCAAAAAATTTCAGAATTGCACCGTGCAATGTGGAGATATTACTGTTTGTGCATTTACAATATTCATTGATTTTTGCCATTGAAAAACATGTTTTTCATATACCAGAAATGTTTGAAGCTACTGACTGAATGAAAGGAGCTGGCATCTCACTCTCTTTGAATCTTCTTTATCATGCTAGGATTAACAGGAAAAAGCTAAAAATTTCAGAATTCCACTGTGCAATGTGGAGATATTACTGTTTGTGCATTTACAATATTCATTGATTTTTGCCATTGAAAAACATGTTTTTCATATACCAGAAATGTTTGAAGCTACTGACTGAATGAAAGGAGCTGGCATCTCACTCTCTTTGAATCTTCTTTATCATGCTAGGATTAGCAGGAAAAAGCAAAAAATTTCTGAATTGCACCTTGCAATGTGGAGATATTACTGTTTGTGCATTTACAATATTCATTGATTTTTGCCATTGAAAAACATGTTTTTCATATACCAGAAATGTTTGAAGCTACTGACTGAATGAAAGGAGCTGGCATCTCACTCTCTTTGAATCTTCTTTATCATGCTAGGATTAACAGGAAAAAGCTAAAAATTTCAGAATTGCACCGTGCAATGTGGAGATATTACTGTTTGTGCATTTACAATATTCATTGATTTTTGCCATTGAAAAACATGTTTTTCATATACCAGAAATGTTTGAAGCTACTGACTGAATGAAAGGAGCTGGCATCTCACTCTCTTTGAATCTTCTTTATCATGCTAGGTTTAGCAGGAAAAAGCAAAAAATTTCAGAATTGCACCTTGCAATGTGGAGATATTACTGTTTGTGCATTTACAATATTCATTGATTTTTGCCATTGAAAAACATGTTTTTCATATACCAGAAATGTTTGAAGCTACTGACTGAATGAAAGGAGCTGGCATCTCACTCTCTTTGAATCTTCTTTATCATGCTAGGATTAACAGGAAAAAGCAAAAAATTTCAGAATTGCACCTTGCAATGTGGAGATATTACTGTTTGTGCATTTACAATATTCATTGATTTTTGCCATTGAAAAACATGTTTTTCATATACCAGAAATGTTTGAAGCTACTGACTGAATGAAAGGAGCTGGCATCTCACTCTCTTTGAATCTTCTTTATCATGCTAGGATTAACAGGAAAAAGCAAAAAATTTCAGAATTGCACCGTGCAATGTGGAGATATTACTGTTTGTGCATTTACAATATTCATTGATTTTTGCCATTGAAAAACATGTTTTTCATATACCAGAAATGTTTGAAGCTACTGACTGAATGAAAGGAGCTGGCATCTCACTCTCTTTGAATCTTCTTTATCATGCTAGGATTAACAGGAAAAAGCTAAAAATTTCAGAATTGCACCGTGCAATGTGGAGATATTACTGTTTGTGCATTTACAATATTCATTGATTTTTGCCATTGAAAAACGTTTTTCATATACCAGAAATGTTTGAAGCTACTGACTGAATGAAAGGAGCTGGCATCTCACTCTCTTTGAATCTTCTTTATCATGCTAGGATTAGCAGGAAAAAGCAAAAAATTTCAGAATTGCACCTTGCAATGTGGAGATATTACTGTTTGTGCATTTACAATATTCATTGATTTTTGCCATTGAAAAACATGTTTTTCATATACCAGAAATGTTTGAATCTACTGACTGAATGAAAGGAGCTGGCATCTCACTCTCTTTGAATCTTCTTTATCATGCTAGGATTAACAGGAAAAAGCTAAAAATTTCAGAATTGCACCGTGCAATGTGGAGATATTACTGTTTGTGCATTTACAATATTCATTGATTTTTGCCATTGAAAAACATGTTTTTCATATACCAGAAATGTTTGAAGCTACTGACTGAATGAAAGGAGCTGGCATCTCACTCTCTTTGAATCTTCTTTATCATGCTAGGATTAGCAGGAAAAAGCAAAAAATTTCAGAATTGCACCTTGCAATGTGGAGATATTACTGTTTGTGCATTTACAATATTCATTGATTTTTGACATTGAAAATCATGTTTTTCATATACCAGAAATGTTTGAAGCTACTGACTGAATGAAAGGAGCTGGCATCTCACTCTCTTTGAATCTTCTTTATCATGCTAGGATTAACAGGAAAAAGCTAAAAATTTCAGAATTGCACCGTGCAATGTGGAGATATTACTGTTTGTGCATTTACAATATTCATTGATTTTTGCCATTGAAAAACATGTTTTTCATATACCAGAAATGTTTGAAGCTACTGACTGAATGAAAGGAGCTGGCATCTCACTCTCTTTGAATCTTCTTTATCATGCTAGGATTAGCAGGAAAAAGCAAAAAATTTCAGAATTGCACCTTGCAATGTGGAGATATTACTGTTTGTGCATTTACAATATTCATTGATTTTTGCCATTGAAAAACATGTTTTTCATATACCAGAAATGTTTGAAGCTACTGACTGAATGAAAGGAGCTGGCATCTCACTCTCTTTGAATCTTCTTTATCATGCTAGGATTAACAGGAAAAAGCAAAAAATTTCAGAATTGCACCTTGCAATGTGGAGATATTACTGTTTGTGCATTTACAATATTCATTGATTTTTGCCATTGAAAAACATGTTTTTCATATACCAGAAATGTTTGAAGCTACTGACTGAATGAAAGGAGCTGGCATCTCACTCTCTTTGAATCTTCTTTATCATGCTAGGATTAGCAGGAAAAAGCAAAAAATTTCAGAATTGCACCTTGCAATGTGGAGATATTACTGTTTGTGCATTTACAATATTCATTGATTTTTGCCATTGAAAAACATGTTTTTCATATACCAGAAATGTTTGAAGCTACTGACTGAATGAAAGGAGCTGGCATCTCACTCTCTTTGAATCTTCTTTATCATGCTAGGATTAACAGGAAAAAGCTAAAAATTTCAGAATTGCACCTTGCAATGTGGAGATATTACTGCTTGTGCATTTACAATATTCATTGATTTTTGCCATTGAAAAACATGTTTTTCATATACCAGAAATGTTTGAAGCTACTGACTGAAAGGAGCTGGCATCTCACTCTCTTTGAATCTTCTTTATCATGCTAGGATTAACAGGAAAAAGCAAAAAATTTCAGAATTGCACCTTGCAATGTGGAGATATTACTGTTTGTGCATTTACAATATTCATTGATTTTTGCCATTGAAAAACATGTTTTTCATATACCAGAAATGTTTGAAGCTACTGACTGAATGAAAGGAGCTGGCATCTCACTCTCTTTGAATCTTCTTTATCATGCTAGGATTAACAGGAAAAAGCTAAAAATTTCAGAATTGCACCGTGCAATGTGGAGATATTACTGTTTGTGCATTTACAATATTCATTGATTTTTGCCATTGAAAAACATGTTTTTCATATACCAGAAATGTTTGAAGCTACTGACTGAATGAAAGGAGCTGGCATCTCACTCTCTTTGAATCTTCTTTATCATGCTAGGATTAACAGGAAAAAGCTAAAAATTTCAGAATTGCACCGTGCAATGTGGAGATATTACTGTTTGTGCATTTACAATATTCATTGATTTTTGCCATTGAAAAACATGTTTTTCATATACCAGAAATGTTTGAAGCTACTGACTGAATGAAAGGAGCTGGCATCTCACTCTCTTTGAATCTTCTTTATCATGCTAGGTTTAGCAGGAAAAAGCAAAAAATTTCAGAATTGCACCTTGCAATGTGGAGATATTACTGTTTGTGCATTTACAATATTCATTGATTTTTGCCATTGAAAAACATGTTTTTCATATACCAGAAATGTTTGAAGCTACTGACTGAATGAAAGGAGCTGGCATCTCACTCTCTTTGAATCTTCTTTATCATGCTAGGATTAACAGGAAAAAGCAAAAAATTTCAGAATTGCACCTTGCAATGTGGAGATATTACTGTTTGTGCATTTACAATATTCATTGATTTTTGCCATTGAAAAACATGTTTTTCATATACCAGAAATGTTTGAAGCTACTGACTGAATGAAAGGAGCTGGCATCTCACTCTCTTTGAATCTTCTTTATCATGCTAGGATTAACAGGAAAAAGCAAAAAATTTCAGAATTGCACCGTGCAATGTGGAGATATTACTGTTTGTGCATTTACAATATTCATTGATTTTTGCCATTGAAAAACATGTTTTTCATATACCAGAAATGTTTGAAGCTACTGACTGAATGAAAGGAGCTGGCATCTCACTCTCTTTGAATCTTCTTTATCATGCTAGGATTAACAGGAAAAAGCTAAAAATTTCAGAATTCCACTGTGCAATGTGGAGATATTACTGTTTGTGCATTTACAATATTCATTGATTTTTGCCATTGAAAAACATGTTTTTCATATACCAGAAATGTTTGAAGCTACTGACTGAATGAAAGGAGCTGGCATCTCACTCTCTTTGAATCTTCTTTATCATGCTAGGATTAGCAGGAAAAAGCAAAAAATTTCAGAATTGCACCTTGCAATGTGGAGATATTACTGTTTGTGCATTTACAATATTCATTGATTTTTGACATTGAAAATCATGTTTTTCATATACCAGAAATGTTTGAAGCTACTGACTGAATGAAAGGAGCTGGCATCTCACTCTCTTTGAATCTTCTTTATCATGCTAGGATTAACAGGAAAAAGCTAAAAATTTCAGAATTGCACCGTGCAATGTGGAGATATTACTGTTTGTGCATTTACAATATTCATTGATTTTTGCCATTGAAAAACATGTTTTTCATATACCAGAAATGTTTGAAGCTACTGACTGAATGAAAGGAGCTGGCATCTCACTCTCTTTGAATCTTCTTTATCATGCTAGGATTAGCAGGAAAAAGCAAAAAATTTCAGAATTGCACCTTGCAATGTGGAGATATTACTGTTTGTGCATTTACAATATTCATTGATTTTTGCCATTGAAAAACATGTTTTTCATATACCAGAAATGTTTGAAGCTACTGACTGAATGAAAGGAGCTGGCATCTCACTCTCTTTGAATCTTCTTTATCATGCTAGGATTAACAGGAAAAAGCAAAAAATTTCAGAATTGCACCTTGCAATGTGGAGATATTACTGTTTGTGCATTTACAATATTCATTGATTTTTGCCATTGAAAAACATGTTTTTCATATACCAGAAATGTTTGAAGCTACTGACTGAATGAAAGGAGCTGGCATCTCACTCTCTTTGAATCTTCTTTATCATGCTAGGATTAGCAGGAAAAAGCAAAAAATTTCAGAATTGCACCTTGCAATGTGGAGATATTACTGTTTGTGCATTTACAATATTCATTGATTTTTGCCATTGAAAAACATGTTTTTCATATACCAGAAATGTTTGAAGCTACTGACTGAATGAAAGGAGCTGGCATCTCACTCTCTTTGAATCTTCTTTATCATGCTAGGATTAACAGGAAAAAGCTAAAAATTTCAGAATTGCACCTTGCAATGTGGAGATATTACTGCTTGTGCATTTACAATATTCATTGATTTTTGCCATTGAAAAACATGTTTTTCATATACCAGAAATGTTTGAAGCTACTGACTGAAAGGAGCTGGCATCTCACTCTCTTTGAATCTTCTTTATCATGCTAGGATTAACAGGAAAAAGCAAAAAATTTCAGAATTGCACCTTGCAATGTGGAGATATTACTGTTTGTGCATTTACAATATTCATTGATTTTTGCCATTGAAAAACATGTTTTTCATATACCAGAAATGTTTGAAGCTACTGACTGAATGAAAGGAGCTGGCATCTCACTCTCTTTGAATCTTCTTTATCATGCTAGGATTAACAGGAAAAAGCTAAAAATTTCAGAATTGCACCGTGCAATGTGGAGATATTACTGTTTGTGCATTTACAATATTCATTGATTTTTGCCATTGAAAAACATGTTTTTCATATACCAGAAATGTTTGAAGCTACTGACTGAATGAAAGGAGCTGGCATCTCACTCTCTTTGAATCTTCTTTATCATGCTAGGATTAACAGGAAAAAGCTAAAAATTTCAGAATTGCACCGTGCAATGTGGAGATATTACTGTTTGTGCATTTACAATATTCATTGATTTTTGCCATTGAAAAACATGTTTTTCATATACCAGAAATGTTTGAAGCTACTGACTGAATGAAAGGAGCTGGCATCTCACTCTCTTTGAATCTTCTTTATCATGCTAGGTTTAGCAGGAAAAAGCAAAAAATTTCAGAATTGCACCTTGCAATGTGGAGATATTACTGTTTGTGCATTTACAATATTCATTGATTTTTGCCATTGAAAAACATGTTTTTCATATACCAGAAATGTTTGAAGCTACTGACTGAATGAAAGGAGCTGGCATCTCACTCTCTTTGAATCTTCTTTATCATGCTAGGATTAACAGGAAAAAGCAAAAAATTTCAGAATTGCACCTTGCAATGTGGAGATATTACTGTTTGTGCATTTACAATATTCATTGATTTTTGCCATTGAAAAACATGTTTTTCATATACCAGAAATGTTTGAAGCTACTGACTGAATGAAAGGAGCTGGCATCTC
The DNA here is from genome assembly GCF_046119375.1 of Phyllobates terribilis. Lineage (NCBI taxonomy): Eukaryota > Metazoa > Chordata > Amphibia > Anura > Dendrobatidae > Phyllobates > Phyllobates terribilis. The sequence goes on along the minus strand of NW_027364115.1, from coordinate 62,672 downwards.
ACTCTCTTTGAATCTTCTTTATCATGCTAGGATTAACAGGAAAAAGCAAAAAATTTCAGAATTGCACCGTGCAATGTGGAGATATTACTGTTTGTGCATTTACAATATTCATTGATTTTTGCCATTGAAAAACATGTTTTTCATATACCAGAAATGTTTGAAGCTACTGACTGAATGAAAGGAGCTGGCATCTCACTCTCTTTGAATCTTCTTTATCATGCTAGGATTAACAGGAAAAAGCTAAAAATTTCAGAATTCCACTGTGCAATGTGGAGATATTACTGTTTGTGCATTTACAATATTCATTGATTTTTGCCATTGAAAAACATGTTTTTCATATACCAGAAATGTTTGAAGCTACTGACTGAATGAAAGGAGCTGGCATCTCACTCTCTTTGAATCTTCTTTATCATGCTAGGATTAGCAGGAAAAAGCAAAAAATTTCAGAATTGCACCTTGCAATGTGGAGATATTACTGTTTGTGCATTTACAATATTCATTGATTTTTGCCATTGAAAAACATGTTTTTCATATACCAGAAATGTTTGAAGCTACTGACTGAATGAAAGGAGCTGGCATCTCACTCTCTTAGAATCTTCTTTATCATGCTAGGATTAACAGGAAAAAGCTAAAAATTTCAGAATTGCACCGTGCAATGTGGAGATATTACTGTTTGTGCATTTACAATATTCATTGATTTTTGCCATTGAAAAACATGTTTTTCATATACCAGAAATGTTTGAAGCTACTGACTGAATGAAAGGAGCTGGCATCTCACTCTCTTTGAATCTTCTTTATCATGCTAGGATTAGCAGGAAAAAGCAAAAAATTTCAGAATTGCACCTTGCAATGTGGAGATATTACTGTTTGTGCATTTACAATATTCATTGATTTTTGCCATTGAAAAACATGTTTTTCATATACCAGAAATGTTTGAAGCTACTGACTGAATGAAAGGAGCTGGCATCTCACTCTCTTTGAATCTTCTTTATCATGCTAGGATTAACAGGAAAAAGCAAAAAATTTCAGAATTGCACCGTGCAATGTGGAGATATTACTGTTTGTGCATTTACAATATTCATTGATTTTTGCCATTGAAAAACATGTTTTTCATATACCAGAAATGTTTGAAGCTACTGACTGAATGAAAGGAGCTGGCATCTCACTCTCTTTGAATCTTCTTTATCATGCTAGGATTAACAGGAAAAAGCTAAAAATTTCAGAATTCCACTGTGCAATGTGGAGATATTACTGTTTGTGCATTTACAATTTTCATTGATTTTTGCCATTGAAAAACATGTTTTTCATATACCAGAAATGTTTGAAGCTACTGACTGAATGAAAGGAGCTGGCATCTCACTCTCTTTGAATCTTCTTTATCATGCTAGGATTAACAGGAAAAAGCTAAAAATTTCAGAATTGCACCGTGCAATGTGGAGATATTACTGTTTGTGCATTTACAATATTCATTGATTTTTGCCATTGAAAAACATGTTTTTCATATACCAGAAATGTTTGAAGCTACTGACTGAATGAAAGGAGCTGGCATCTCACTCTCTTTGAATCTTCTTTATCATGCTAGGATTAACAGGAAAAAGCTAAAAATTTCAGAATTGCACCGTGCAATGTGGAGATATTACTGTTTGTGCATTTACAATATTCATTGATTTTTGCCATTGAAAAACATGTTTTTCATATACCAGAAATGTTTGAAGCTACTGACTGAATGAAAGGAGCTGGCATCTCACTCTCTTTGAATCTTCTTTATCATGCTAGGATTAGCAGGAAAAAGCAAAAAATTTCAGAATTGCACCTTGCAATGTGGAGATATTACTGTTTGTGCATTTACAATATTCATTGATTTTTGCCATTGAAAAACATGTTTTTCATATACCAGAAATGTTTGAAGCTACTGACTGAATGAAAGGAGCTGGCATCTCACTCTCTTTGAATCTTCTTTATCATGCTAGGATTAACAGGAAAAAGCTAAAAATTTCAGAATTGCACCGTGCAATGTGGAGATATTACTGTTTGTGCATTTACAATATTCATTGATTTTTGCCATTGAAAAACATGTTTTTCATATACCAGAAATGTTTGAAGCTACTGACTGAATGAAAGGAGCTGGCATCTCACTCTCTTTGAATCTTCTTTATCATGCTAGGATTAGCAGGAAAAAGCAAAAAATTTCAGAATTGCACCTTGCAATGTGGAGATATTACTGTTTGTGCATTTACAATATTCATTGATTTTTGCCATTGAAAAACATGTTTTTCATATACCAGAAATGTTTGAAGCTACTGACTGAATGAAAGGAGCTGGCATCTCACTCTCTTTGAATCTTCTTTATCATGCTAGGATTAACAGGAAAAAGCAAAAAATTTCAGAATTGCACCTTGCAATGTGGAGATATTACTGTTTGTGCATTTACAATATTCATTGATTTTTGCCATTGAAAAACATGTTTTTCATATACCAGAAATGTTTGAAGCTACTGACTGAATGAAAGGAGCTGGCATCTCACTCTCTTTGAATCTTCTTTATCATGCTAGGATTAACAGGAAAAAGCAAAAAATTTCAGAATTGCACCTTGCAATGTGGAGATATTACTGTTTGTGCATTTACAATATTCATTGATTTTTGCCATTGAAAAACATGTTTTTCATATACCAGAAATGTTTGAAGCTACTGACTGAATGAAAGGAGCTGGCATCTCACTCTCTTTGAATCTTCTTTATCATGCTAGGATTAACAGGAAAAAGCTAAAAATTTCAGAATTCCACTGTGCAATGTGGAGATATTACTGTTTGTGCATTTACAATATTCATTGATTTTTGCCATTGAAAAACATGTTTTTCATATACCAGAAATGTTTGAAGCTACTGACTGAATGAAAGGAGCTGGCATCTCACTCTCTTTGAATCTTCTTTATCATGCTAGGATTAGCAGGAAAAAGCAAAAAATTTCAGAATTGCACCTTGCAATGTGGAGATATTACTGTTTGTGCATTTACAATATTCATTGATTTTTGACATTGAAAAACATGTTTTTCATATACCAGAAATGGTTGAAGCTACTGACTGAATGAAAGGAGCTGGCATCTCACTCTCTTTGAATCTTCTTTATCATGCTAGGATTAGCAGGAAAAAGCAAAAAATTTCAGAATTGCACCTTGCAATGTGGAGATATTACTGTTTGTGCATTTACAATATTCATTGATTTTTGACATTGAAAATCATGTTTTTCATATACCAGAAATGTTTGAAGCTACTGACTGAATGAAAGGAGCTGGCATCTCACTCTCTTTGAATCTTCTTTATCATGCTAGGATTAACAGGAAAAAGCTAAAAATTTCAGAATTGCACCGTGCAATGTGGAGATATTACTGTTTGTGCATTTACAATATTCATTGATTTTTGCCATTGAAAAACATGTTTTTCATATACCAGAAATGTTTGAAGCTACTGACTGAATGAAAGGAGCTGGCATCTCACTCTCTTTGAATCTTCTTTATCATGCTAGGATTAGCAGGAAAAAGCAAAAAATTTCAGAATTGCACCTTGCAATGTGGAGATATTACTGTTTGTGCATTTACAATATTCATTGATTTTTGCCATTGAAAAACATGTTTTTCATATACCAGAAATGTTTGAAGCTACTGACTGAATGAAAGGAGCTGGCATCTCACTCTCTTTGAATCTTCTTTATCATGCTAGGATTAACAGGAAAAAGCAAAAAATTTCAGAATTGCACCTTGCAATGTGGAGATATTACTGTTTGTGCATTTACAATATTCATTGATTTTTGCCATTGAAAAACATGTTTTTCATATACCAGAAATGTTTGAAGCTACTGACTGAATGAAAGGAGCTGGCATCTCACTCTCTTTGAATCTTCTTTATCATGCTAGGATTAGCAGGAAAAAGCAAAAAATTTCAGAATTGCACCTTGCAATGTGGAGATATTACTGTTTGTGCATTTACAATATTCATTGATTTTTGCCATTGAAAAACATGTTTTTCATATACCAGAAATGTTTGAAGCTACTGACTGAATGAAAGGAGCTGGCATCTCACTCTCTTTGAATCTTCTTTATCATGCTAGGATTAACAGGAAAAAGCTAAAAATTTCAGAATTGCACCTTGCAATGTGGAGATATTACTGCTTGTGCATTTACAATATTCATTGATTTTTGCCATTGAAAAACATGTTTTTCATATACCAGAAATGTTTGAAGCTACTGACTGAAAGGAGCTGGCATCTCACTCTCTTTGAATCTTCTTTATCATGCTAGGATTAACAGGAAAAAGCAAAAAATTTCAGAATTGCACCTTGCAATGTGGAGATATTACTGTTTGTGCATTTACAATATTCATTGATTTTTGCCATTGAAAAACATGTTTTTCATATACCAGAAATGTTTGAAGCTACTGACTGAATGAAAGGAGCTGGCATCTCACTCTCTTTGAATCTTCTTTATCATGCTAGGATTAACAGGAAAAAGCTAAAAATTTCAGAATTGCACCGTGCAATGTGGAGATATTACTGTTTGTGCATTTACAATATTCATTGATTTTTGCCATTGAAAAACATGTTTTTCATATACCAGAAATGTTTGAAGCTACTGACTGAATGAAAGGAGCTGGCATCTCACTCTCTTTGAATCTTCTTTATCATGCTAGGATTAACAGGAAAAAGCTAAAAATTTCAGAATTGCACCGTGCAATGTGGAGATATTACTGTTTGTGCATTTACAATATTCATTGATTTTTGCCATTGAAAAACATGTTTTTCATATACCAGAAATGTTTGAAGCTACTGACTGAATGAAAGGAGCTGGCATCTCACTCTCTTTGAATCTTCTTTATCATGCTAGGTTTAGCAGGAAAAAGCAAAAAATTTCAGAATTGCACCTTGCAATGTGGAGATATTACTGTTTGTGCATTTACAATATTCATTGATTTTTGCCATTGAAAAACATGTTTTTCATATACCAGAAATGTTTGAAGCTACTGACTGAATGAAAGGAGCTGGCATCTCACTCTCTTTGAATCTTCTTTATCATGCTAGGATTAACAGGAAAAAGCAAAAAATTTCAGAATTGCACCTTGCAATGTGGAGATATTACTGTTTGTGCATTTACAATATTCATTGATTTTTGCCATTGAAAAACATGTTTTTCATATACCAGAAATGTTTGAAGCTACTGACTGAATGAAAGGAGCTGGCATCTCACTCTCTTTGAATCTTCTTTATCATGCTAGGATTAACAGGAAAAAGCAAAAAATTTCAGAATTGCACCGTGCAATGTGGAGATATTACTGTTTGTGCATTTACAATATTCATTGATTTTTGCCATTGAAAAACATGTTTTTCATATACCAGAAATGTTTGAAGCTACTGACTGAATGAAAGGAGCTGGCATCTCACTCTCTTTGAATCTTCTTTATCATGCTAGGATTAACAGGAAAAAGCTAAAAATTTCAGAATTCCACTGTGCAATGTGGAGATATTACTGTTTGTGCATTTACAATATTCATTGATTTTTGCCATTGAAAAACATGTTTTTCATATACCAGAAATGTTTGAAGCTACTGACTGAATGAAAGGAGCTGGCATCTCACTCTCTTTGAATCTTCTTTATCATGCTAGGATTAGCAGGAAAAAGCAAAAAATTTCAGAATTGCACCTTGCAATGTGGAGATATTACTGTTTGTGCATTTACAATATTCATTGATTTTTGCCATTGAAAAACATGTTTTTCATATACCAGAAATGTTTGAAGCTACTGACTGAATGAAAGGAGCTGGCATCTCACTCTCTTAGAATCTTCTTTATCATGCTAGGATTAACAGGAAAAAGCTAAAAATTTCAGAATTGCACCGTGCAATGTGGAGATATTACTGTTTGTGCATTTACAATATTCATTGATTTTTGCCATTGAAAAACATGTTTTTCATATACCAGAAATGTTTGAAGCTACTGACTGAATGAAAGGAGCTGGCATCTCACTCTCTTTGAATCTTCTTTATCATGCTAGGATTAGCAGGAAAAAGCAAAAAATTTCAGAATTGCACCTTGCAATGTGGAGATATTACTGTTTGTGCATTTACAATATTCATTGATTTTTGCCATTGAAAAACATGTTTTTCATATACCAGAAATGTTTGAAGCTACTGACTGAATGAAAGGAGCTGGCATCTCACTCTCTTTGAATCTTCTTTATCATGCTAGGATTAACAGGAAAAAGCAAAAAATTTCAGAATTGCACCGTGCAATGTGGAGATATTACTGTTTGTGCATTTACAATATTCATTGATTTTTGCCATTGAAAAACATGTTTTTCATATACCAGAAATGTTTGAAGCTACTGACTGAATGAAAGGAGCTGGCATCTCACTCTCTTTGAATCTTCTTTATCATGCTAGGATTAACAGGAAAAAGCTAAAAATTTCAGAATTCCACTGTGCAATGTGGAGATATTACTGTTTGTGCATTTACAATTTTCATTGATTTTTGCCATTGAAAAACATGTTTTTCATATACCAGAAATGTTTGAAGCTACTGACTGAATGAAAGGAGCTGGCATCTCACTCTCTTTGAATCTTCTTTATCATGCTAGGATTAACAGGAAAAAGCTAAAAATTTCAGAATTGCACCGTGCAATGTGGAGATATTACTGTTTGTGCATTTACAATATTCATTGATTTTTGCCATTGAAAAACATGTTTTTCATATACCAGAAATGTTTGAAGCTACTGACTGAATGAAAGGAGCTGGCATCTCACTCTCTTTGAATCTTCTTTATCATGCTAGGATTAACAGGAAAAAGCTAAAAATTTCAGAATTGCACCGTGCAATGTGGAGATATTACTGTTTGTGCATTTACAATATTCATTGATTTTTGCCATTGAAAAACATGTTTTTCATATACCAGAAATGTTTGAAGCTACTGACTGAATGAAAGGAGCTGGCATCTCACTCTCTTTGAATCTTCTTTATCATGCTAGGATTAGCAGGAAAAAGCAAAAAATTTCAGAATTGCACCTTGCAATGTGGAGATATTACTGTTTGTGCATTTACAATATTCATTGATTTTTGCCATTGAAAAACATGTTTTTCATATACCAGAAATGTTTGAAGCTACTGACTGAATGAAAGGAGCTGGCATCTCACTCTCTTTGAATCTTCTTTATCATGCTAGGATTAACAGGAAAAAGCTAAAAATTTCAGAATTGCACCGTGCAATGTGGAGATATTACTGTTTGTGCATTTACAATATTCATTGATTTTTGCCATTGAAAAACATGTTTTTCATATACCAGAAATGTTTGAAGCTACTGACTGAATGAAAGGAGCTGGCATCTCACTCTCTTTGAATCTTCTTTATCATGCTAGGATTAGCAGGAAAAAGCAAAAAATTTCAGAATTGCACCTTGCAATGTGGAGATATTACTGTTTGTGCATTTACAATATTCATTGATTTTTGCCATTGAAAAACATGTTTTTCATATACCAGAAATGTTTGAAGCTACTGACTGAATGAAAGGAGCTGGCATCTCACTCTCTTTGAATCTTCTTTATCATGCTAGGATTAACAGGAAAAAGCAAAAAATTTCAGAATTGCACCTTGCAATGTGGAGATATTACTGTTTGTGCATTTACAATATTCATTGATTTTTGCCATTGAAAAACATGTTTTTCATATACCAGAAATGTTTGAAGCTACTGACTGAATGAAAGGAGCTGGCATCTCACTCTCTTTGAATCTTCTTTATCATGCTAGGATTAACAGGAAAAAGCAAAAAATTTCAGAATTGCACCTTGCAATGTGGAGATATTACTGTTTGTGCATTTACAATATTCATTGATTTTTGCCATTGAAAAACATGTTTTTCATATACCAGAAATGTTTGAAGCTACTGACTGAATGAAAGGAGCTGGCATCTCACTCTCTTTGAATCTTCTTTATCATGCTAGGATTAACAGGAAAAAGCTAAAAATTTCAGAATTCCACTGTGCAATGTGGAGATATTACTGTTTGTGCATTTACAATATTCATTGATTTTTGCCATTGAAAAACATGTTTTTCATATACCAGAAATGTTTGAAGCTACTGACTGAATGAAAGGAGCTGGCATCTCACTCTCTTTGAATCTTCTTTATCATGCTAGGATTAGCAGGAAAAAGCAAAAAATTTCAGAATTGCACCTTGCAATGTGGAGATATTACTGTTTGTGCATTTACAATATTCATTGATTTTTGACATTGAAAAACATGTTTTTCATATACCAGAAATGGTTGAAGCTACTGACTGAATGAAAGGAGCTGGCATCTCACTCTCTTTGAATCTTCTTTATCATGCTAGGATTAGCAGGAAAAAGCAAAAAATTTCAGAATTGCACCTTGCAATGTGGAGATATTACTTTGTGCATTTACAATATTCATTGATTTTTGCCATTGAAAAACATGTTTTTCATATACCAGAAATGTTTGAAGCTACTGACTGAATGAAAGGAGCTGGCATCTCACTCTCTTTGAATCTTCTTTATCATGCTAGGATTAACAGGAAAAAGCTAAAAATTTCAGAATTGCACCGTGCAATGTGGAGATATTACTGTTTGTGCATTTACAATATTCATTGATTTTTGCCATTGAAAAACATGTTTTTCATATACCAGAAATGTTTGAAGCTACTGACTGAATGAAAGGAGCTGGCATCTCACTCTCTTTGAATCTTCTTTATCATGCTAGGATTAGCAGGAAAAAGCAAAAAATTTCAGAATTGCACCTTGCAATGTGGAGATATTACTGTTTGTGCATTTACAATATTCATTGATTTTTGCCATTGAAAAACATGTTTTTCATATACCAGAAATGTTTGAATCTACTGACTGAATGAAAGGAGCTGGCATCTCACTCTCTTTGAATCTTCTTTATCATGCTAGGATTAACAGGAAAAAGCTAAAAATTTCAGAATTGCACCGTGCAATGTGGAGATATTACTGTTTGTGCATTTACAATATTCATTGATTTTTGCCATTGAAAAACATGTTTTTCATATACCAGAAATGTTTGAAGCTACTGACTGAATGAAAGGAGCTGGCATCTCACTCTCTTTGAATCTTCTTTATCATGCTAGGATTAACAGGAAAAAGCTAAAAATTTCAGAATTCCACTGTGCAATGTGGAGATATTACTGTTTGTGCATTTACAATATTCATTGATTTTTGCCATTGAAAAACATGTTTTTCATATACCAGAAATGTTTGAAGCTACTGACTGAATGAAAGGAGCTGGCATCTCACTCTCTTTGAATCTTCTTTATCATGCTAGGATTAGCAGGAAAAAGCAAAAAATTTCAGAATTGCACCTTGCAATGTGGAGATATTACTGTTTGTGCATTTACAATATTCATTGATTTTTGCCATTGAAAAACATGTTTTTCATATACCAGAAATGTTTGAAGCTACTGACTGAATGAAAGGAGCTGGCATCTCACTCTCTTAGAATCTTCTTTATCATGCTAGGATTAACAGGAAAAAGCTAAAAATTTCAGAATTGCACCGTGCAATGTGGAGATATTACTGTTTGTGCATTTACAATATTCATTGATTTTTGCCATTGAAAAACATGTTTTTCATATACCAGAAATGTTTGAAGCTACTGACTGAATGAAAGGAGCTGGCATCTCACTCTCTTTGAATCTTCTTTATCATGCTAGGATTAGCAGGAAAAAGCAAAAAATTTCAGAATTGCACCTTGCAATGTGGAGATATTACTGTTTGTGCATTTACAATATTCATTGATTTTTGCCATTGAAAAACATGTTTTTCATATACCAGAAATGTTTGAAGCTACTGACTGAATGAAAGGAGCTGGCATCTCACTCTCTTTGAATCTTCTTTATCATGCTAGGATTAACAGGAAAAAGCAAAAAATTTCAGAATTGCACCGTGCAATGTGGAGATATTACTGTTTGTGCATTTACAATATTCATTGATTTTTGCCATTGAAAAACATGTTTTTCATATACCAGAAATGTTTGAAGCTACTGACTGAATGAAAGGAGCTGGCATCTCACTCTCTTTGAATCTTCTTTATCATGCTAGGATTAACAGGAAAAAGCTAAAAATTTCAGAATTCCACTGTGCAATGTGGAGATATTACTGTTTGTGCATTTACAATTTTCATTGATTTTTGCCATTGAAAAACATGTTTTTCATATACCAGAAATGTTTGAAGCTACTGACTGAATGAAAGGAGCTGGCATCTCACTCTCTTTGAATCTTCTTTATCATGCTAGGATTAACAGGAAAAAGCTAAAAATTTCAGAATTGCACCGTGCAATGTGGAGATATTACTGTTTGTGCATTTACAATATTCATTGATTTTTGCCATTGAAAAACATGTTTTTCATATACCAGAAATGTTTGAAGCTACTGACTGAATGAAAGGAGCTGGCATCTCACTCTCTTTGAATCTTCTTTATCATGCTAGGATTAACAGGAAAAAGCTAAAAATTTCAGAATTGCACCGTGCAATGTGGAGATATTACTGTTTGTGCATTTACAATATTCATTGATTTTTGCCATTGAAAAACATGTTTTTCATATACCAGAAATGTTTGAAGCTACTGACTGAATGAAAGGAGCTGGCATCTCACTCTCTTTGAATCTTCTTTATCATGCTAGGATTAGCAGGAAAAAGCAAAAAATTTCAGAATTGCACCTTGCAATGTGGAGATATTACTGTTTGTGCATTTACAATATTCATTGATTTTTGCCATTGAAAAACATGTTTTTCATATACCAGAAATGTTTGAAGCTACTGACTGAATGAAAGGAGCTGGCATCTCACTCTCTTTGAATCTTCTTTATCATGCTAGGATTAACAGGAAAAAGCTAAAAATTTCAGAATTGCACCGTGCAATGTGGAGATATTACTGTTTGTGCATTTACAATATTCATTGATTTTTGCCATTGAAAAACATGTTTTTCATATACCAGAAATGTTTGAAGCTACTGACTGAATGAAAGGAGCTGGCATCTCACTCTCTTTGAATCTTCTTTATCATGCTAGGATTAGCAGGAAAAAGCAAAAAATTTCAGAATTGCACCTTGCAATGTGGAGATATTACTGTTTGTGCATTTACAATATTCATTGATTTTTGCCATTGAAAAACATGTTTTTCATATACCAGAAATGTTTGAAGCTACTGACTGAATGAAAGGAGCTGGCATCTCACTCTCTTTGAATCTTCTTTATCATGCTAGGATTAACAGGAAAAAGCAAAAAATTTCAGAATTGCACCTTGCAATGTGGAGATATTACTGTTTGTGCATTTACAATATTCATTGATTTTTGCCATTGAAAAACATGTTTTTCATATACCAGAAATGTTTGAAGCTACTGACTGAATGAAAGGAGCTGGCATCTCACTCTCTTTGAATCTTCTTTATCATGCTAGGATTAACAGGAAAAAGCAAAAAATTTCAGAATTGCACCTTGCAATGTGGAGATATTACTGTTTGTGCATTTACAATATTCATTGATTTTTGCCATTGAAAAACATGTTTTTCATATACCAGAAATGTTTGAAGCTACTGACTGAATGAAAGGAGCTGGCATCTCACTCTCTTTGAATCTTCTTTATCATGCTAGGATTAACAGGAAAAAGCTAAAAATTTCAGAATTCCACTGTGCAATGTGGAGATATTACTGTTTGTGCATTTACAATATTCATTGATTTTTGCCATTGAAAAACATGTTTTTCATATACCAGAAATGTTTGAAGCTACTGACTGAATGAAAGGAGCTGGCATCTCACTCTCTTTGAATCTTCTTTATCATGCTAGGATTAACAGGAAAAAGCTAAAAATTTCAGAATTGCACCGTGCAATGTGGAGATATTACTGTTTGTGCATTTACAATATTCATTGATTTTTGCCATTGAAAAACATGTTTTTCATATACCAGAAATGTTTGAAGCTACTGACTGAATGAAAGGAGCTGGCATCTCACTCTCTTTGAATCTTCTTTATCATGCTAGGATTAGCAGGAAAAAGCAAAAAATTTCAGAATTGCACCTTGCAATGTGGAGATATTACTGTTTGTGCATTTACAATATTCATTGATTTTTGACATTGAAAAACATGTTTTTCATATACCAGAAATGGTTGAAGCTACTGACTGAATGAAAGGAGCTGGCATCTCACTCTCTTTGAATCTTCTTTATCATGCTAGGATTAGCAGGAAAAAGCAAAAAATTTCAGAATTGCACCTTGCAATGTGGAGATATTACTTTGTGCATTTACAATATTCATTGATTTTTGCCATTGAAAAACATGTTTTTCATATACCAGAAATGTTTGAAGCTACTGACTGAATGAAAGGAGCTGGCATCTCACTCTCTTTGAATCTTCTTTATCATGCTAGGATTAACAGGAAAAAGCTAAAAATTTCAGAATTGCACCGTGCAATGTGGAGATATTACTGTTTGTGCATTTACAATATTCATTGATTTTTGCCATTGAAAAACATGTTTTTCATATACCAGAAATGTTTGAAGCTACTGACTGAATGAAAGGAGCTGGCATCTCACTCTCTTTGAATCTTCTTTATCATGCTAGGATTAGCAGGAAAAAGCAAAAAATTTCAGAATTGCACCTTGCAATGTGGAGATATTACTGTTTGTGCATTTACAATATTCATTGATTTTTGCCATTGAAAAACATGTTTTTCATATACCAGAAATGTTTGAATCTACTGACTGAATGAAAGGAGCTGGCATCTCACTCTCTTTGAATCTTCTTTATCATGCTAGGATTAACAGGAAAAAGCTAAAAATTTCAGAATTGCACCGTGCAATGTGGAGATATTACTGTTTGTGCATTTACAATATTCATTGATTTTTGCCATTGAAAAACATGTTTTTCATATACCAGAAATGTTTGAAGCTACTGACTGAATGAAAGGAGCTGGCATCTCACTCTCTTTGAATCTTCTTTATCATGCTAGGATTAGCAGGAAAAAGCAAAAAATTTCAGAATTGCACCTTGCAATGTGGAGATATTACTGTTTGTGCATTTACAATATTCATTGATTTTTGACATTGAAAATCATGTTTTTCATATACCAGAAATGTTTGAAGCTACTGACTGAATGAAAGGAGCTGGCATCTCACTCTCTTTGAATCTTCTTTATCATGCTAGGATTAACAGGAAAAAGCTAAAAATTTCAGAATTGCACCGTGCAATGTGGAGATATTACTGTTTGTGCATTTACAATATTCATTGATTTTTGCCATTGAAAAACATGTTTTTCATATACCAGAAATGTTTGAAGCTACTGACTGAATGAAAGGAGCTGGCATCTCACTCTCTTTGAATCTTCTTTATCATGCTAGGATTAGCAGGAAAAAGCAAAAAATTTCAGAATTGCACCTTGCAATGTGGAGATATTACTGTTTGTGCATTTACAATATTCATTGATTTTTGCCATTGAAAAACATGTTTTTCATATACCAGAAATGTTTGAAGCTACTGACTGAATGAAAGGAGCTGGCATCTCACTCTCTTTGAATCTTCTTTATCATGCTAGGATTAACAGGAAAAAGCAAAAAATTTCAGAATTGCACCTTGCAATGTGGAGATATTACTGTTTGTGCATTTACAATATTCATTGATTTTTGCCATTGAAAAACATGTTTTTCATATACCAGAAATGTTTGAAGCTACTGACTGAATGAAAGGAGCTGGCATCTCACTCTCTTTGAATCTTCTTTATCATGCTAGGATTAACAGGAAAAAGCTAAAAATTTCAGAATTGCACCGTGCAATGTGGAGATATTACTGTTTGTGCATTTACAATATTCATTGATTTTTGCCATTGAAAAACATGTTTTTCATATACCAGAAATGTTTGAAGCTACTGACTGAATGAAAGGAGCTGGCATCTCACTCTCTTTGAATCTTCTTTATCATGCTAGGATTAGCAGGAAAAAGCAAAAAATTTCAGAATTGCACCTTGCAATGTGGAGATATTACTGTTTGTGCATTTACAATATTCATTGATTTTTGCCATTGAAAAACATGTTTTTCATATACCAGAAATGTTTGAAGCTACTGACTGAATGAAAGGAGCTGGCATCTCACTCTCTTTGAATCTTCTTTATCATGCTAGGATTAACAGGAAAAAGCTAAAAATTTCAGAATTGCACCGTGCAATGTGGAGATATTACTGTTTGTGCATTTACAATATTCATTGATTTTTGCCATTGAAAAACATGTTTTTCATATACCAGAAATGTTTGAAGCTACTGACTGAATGAAAGGAGCTGGCATCTCACTCTCTTTGAATCTTCTTTATCATGCTAGGATTAGCAGGAAAAAGCAAAAAATTTCAGAATTGCACCTTGCAATGTGGAGATATTACTGTTTGTGCATTTACAATATTCATTGATTTTTGCCATTGAAAAACATGTTTTTCATATACCAGAAATGTTTGAAGCTACTGACTGAATGAAAGGAGCTGGCATCTCACTCTCTTTGAATCTTCTTTATCATGCTAGGATTAACAGGAAAAAGCTAAAAATTTCAGAATTGCACCGTGCAATGTGGAGATATTACTGTTTGTGCATTTACAATATTCATTGATTTTTGCCATTGAAAAACATGTTTTTCATATACCAGAAATGTTTGAAGCTACTGACTGAATGAAAGGAGCTGGCATCTCACTCTCTTTGAATCTTCTTTATCATGCTAGGATTAGCAGGAAAAAGCAAAAAATTTCAGAATTGCACCTTGCAATGTGGAGATATTACTGTTTGTGCATTTACAATATTCATTGATTTTTGACATTGAAAAACATGTTTTTCATATACCAGAAATGGTTGAAGCTACTGACTGAATGAAAGGAGCTGGCATCTCACTCTCTTTGAATCTTCTTTATCATGCTAGGATTAGCAGGAAAAAGCAAAAAATTTCAGAATTGCACCTTGCAATGTGGAGATATTACTGTTTGTGCATTTACAATATTCATTGATTTTTGACATTGAAAAACATGTTTTTCATATACCAGAAATGTTTGAAGCTACTGACTGAATGAAAGGAGCTGGCATCTCACTCTCTTTGAATCTTCTTTATCATGCTAGGATTAACAGGAAAAAGCTAAAAATTTCAGAATTGCACCGTGCAATGTGGAGATATTACTGTTTGTGCATTTACAATATTCATTGTTTTTTGCCATTGAAAAACATGTTTTTCATATACCAGAAATGTTTGAAGCTACTGACTGAATGAAAGGAGCTGGCATCTCACTCTCTTTGAATCTTCTTTATCATGCTAGGATTAGCAGGAAAAAGCAAAAAATTTCAGAATTGCACCTTGCAATGTGGAGATATTACTGTTTGTGCATTTACAATATTCATTGATTTTTGCCATTGAAAAACATGTTTTTCATATACCAGAAATGTTTGAAGCTACTGACTGAATGAAAGGAGCTGGCATCTCACTCTCTTTGAATCTTCTTTATCATGCTAGGATTAACAGGAAAAAGCTAAAAATTTCAGAATTGCACCGTGCAATGTGGAGATATTACTGTTTGTGCATTTACAATATTCATTGATTTTTGCCATTGAAAAACATGTTTTTCATATACCAGAAATGTTTGAAGCTACTGACTGAATGAAAGGAGCTGGCATCTCACTCTCTTTGAATCTTCTTTATCATGCTAGGATTAGCAGGAAAAAGCAAAAAATTTCAGAATTGCACCTTGCAATGTGGAGATATTACTGTTTGTGCATTTACAATATTCATTGATTTTTGCCATTGAAAAACATGTTTTTCATATACCAGAAATGTTTGAAGCTACTGACTGAATGAAAGGAGCTGGCATCTCACTCTCTTTGAATCTTCTTTATCATGCTAGGATTAACAGGAAAAAGCTAAAAATTTCAGAATTGCACCGTGCAATGTGGAGATATTACTGTTTGTGCATTTACAATATTCATTGATTTTTGCCATTGAAAAACATGTTTTTCATATACCAGAAATGTTTGAAGCTACTGACTGAATGAAAGGAGCTGGCATCTCACTCTCTTTGAATCTTCTTTATCATGCTAGGATTAGCAGGAAAAAGCAAAAAATTTCAGAATTGCACCTTGCAATGTGGAGATATTACTGTTTGTGCATTTACAATATTCATTGATTTTTGACATTGAAAATCATGTTTTTCATATACCAGAAATGTTTGAAGCTACTGACTGAATGAAAGGAGCTGGCATCTCACTCTCTTTGAATCTTCTTTATCATGCTAGGATTAACAGGAAAAAGCTAAAAATTTCAGAATTGCACCGTGCAATGTGGAGATATTACTGTTTGTGCATTTACAATATTCATTGATTTTTGCCATTGAAAAACATGTTTTTCATATACCAGAAATGTTTGAAGCTACTGACTGAATGAAAGGAGCTGGCATCTCACTCTCTTTGAATCTTCTTTATCATGCTAGGATTAGCAGGAAAAAGCAAAAAATTTCAGAATTGCACCTTGCAATGTGGAGATATTACTGTTTGTGCATTTACAATATTCATTGATTTTTGCCATTGAAAAACATGTTTTTCATATACCAGAAATGTTTGAAGCTACTGACTGAATGAAAGGAGCTGGCATCTCACTCTCTTTGAATCTTCTTTATCATGCTAGGATTAACAGGAAAAAGCAAAAAATTTCAGAATTGCACCTTGCAATGTGGAGATATTACTGTTTGTGCATTTACAATATTCATTGATTTTTGCCATTGAAAAACATGTTTTTCATATACCAGAAATGTTTGAAGCTACTGACTGAATGAAAGGAGCTGGCATCTCACTCTCTTTGAATCTTCTTTATCATGCTAGGATTAGCAGGAAAAAGCAAAAAATTTCAGAATTGCACCTTGCAATGTGGAGATATTACTGTTTGTGCATTTACAATATTCATTGATTTTTGACATTGAAAAACATGTTTTTCATATACCAGAAATGGTTGAAGCTACTGACTGAATGAAAGGAGCTGGCATCTCACTCTCTTTGAATCTTCTTTATCATGCTAGGATTAGCAGGAAAAAGCAAAAAATTTCAGAATTGCACCTTGCAATGTGGAGATATTACTGTTTGTGCATTTACAATATTCATTGATTTTTGACATTGAAAAACATGTTTTTCATATACCAGAAATGTTTGAAGCTACTGACTGAATGAAAGGAGCTGGCATCTCACTCTCTTTGAATCTTCTTTATCATGCTAGGATTAACAGGAAAAAGCTAAAAATTTCAGAATTGCACCGTGCAATGTGGAGATATTACTGTTTGTGCATTTACAATATTCATTGTTTTTTGCCATTGAAAAACATGTTTTTCATATACCAGAAATGTTTGAAGCTACTGACTGAATGAAAGGAGCTGGCATCTCACTCTCTTTGAATCTTCTTTATCATGCTAGGATTAGCAGGAAAAAGCAAAAAATTTCAGAATTGCACCTTGCAATGTGGAGATATTACTGTTTGTGCATTTACAATATTCATTGATTTTTGCCATTGAAAAACATGTTTTTCATATACCAGAAATGTTTGAAGCTACTGACTGAATGAAAGGAGCTGGCATCTCACTCTCTTTGAATCTTCTTTATCATGCTAGGATTAACAGGAAAAAGCTAAAAATTTCAGAATTGCACCGTGCAATGTGGAGATATTACTGTTTGTGCATTTACAATATTCATTGATTTTTGCCATTGAAAAACATGTTTTTCATATACCAGAAATGTTTGAAGCTACTGACTGAATGAAAGGAGCTGGCATCTCACTCTCTTTGAATCTTCTTTATCATGCTAGGATTAGCAGGAAAAAGCAAAAAATTTCAGAATTGCACCTTGCAATGTGGAGATATTACTGTTTGTGCATTTACAATATTCATTGATTTTTGCCATTGAAAAACATGTTTTTCATATACCAGAAATGTTTGAATCTACTGACTGAATGAAAGGAGCTGGCATCTCACTCTCTTTGAATCTTCTTTATCATGCTAGGATTAACAGGAAAAAGCTAAAAATTTCAGAATTGCACCGTGCAATGTGGAGATATTACTGTTTGTGCATTTACAATATTCATTGATTTTTGCCATTGAAAAACATGTTTTTCATATACCAGAAATGTTTGAAGCTACTGACTGAATGAAAGGAGCTGGCATCTCACTCTCTTTGAATCTTCTTTATCATGCTAGGATTAGCAGGAAAAAGCAAAAAATTTCAGAATTGCACCTTGCAATGTGGAGATATTACTGTTTGTGCATTTACAATATTCATTGATTTTTGACATTGAAAATCATGTTTTTCATATACCAGAAATGTTTGAAGCTACTGACTGAATGAAAGGAGCTGGCATCTCACTCTCTTTGAATCTTCTTTATCATGCTAGGATTAACAGGAAAAAGCTAAAAATTTCAGAATTGCACCGTGCAATGTGGAGATATTACTGTTTGTGCATTTACAATATTCATTGATTTTTGCCATTGAAAAACATGTTTTTCATATACCAGAAATGTTTGAAGCTACTGACTGAATGAAAGGAGCTGGCATCTCACTCTCTTTGAATCTTCTTTATCATGCTAGGATTAACAGGAAAAAGCTAAAAATTTCAGAATTGCACCGTGCAATGTGGAGATATTACTGTTTGTGCATTTACAATATTCATTGATTTTTGCCATTGAAAAACATGTTTTTCATATACCAGAAATGTTTGAAGCTACTGACTGAATGAAAGGAGCTGGCATCTCACTCTCTTTGAATCTTCTTTATCATGCTAGGATTAGCAGGAAAAAGCAAAAAATTTCAGAATTGCACCTTGCAATGTGGAGATATTACTGTTTGTGCATTTACAATATTCATTGATTTTTGCCATTGAAAAACATGTTTTTCATATACCAGAAATGTTTGAAGCTACTGACTGAATGAAAGGAGCTGGCATCTCACTCTCTTTGAATCTTCTTTATCATGCTAGGATTAACAGGAAAAAGCAAAAAATTTCAGAATTGCACCTTGCAATGTGGAGATATTACTGTTTGTGCATTTACAATATTCATTGATTTTTGCCATTGAAAAACATGTTTTTCATATACCAGAAATGTTTGAAGCTACTGACTGAATGAAAGGAGCTGGCATCTCACTCTCTTTGAATCTTCTTTATCATGCTAGGATTAGCAGGAAAAAGCAAAAAATTTCAGAATTGCACCTTGCAATGTGGAGATATTACTGTTTGTGCATTTACAATATTCATTGATTTTTGCCATTGAAAAACATGTTTTTCATATACCAGAAATGTTTGAAGCTACTGACTGAATGAAAGGAGCTGGCATCTCACTCTCTTTGAATCTTCTTTATCATGCTAGGATTAACAGGAAAAAGCTAAAAATTTCAGAATTGCACCGTGCAATGTGGAGATATTACTGTTTGTGCATTTACAATATTCATTGATTTTTGCCATTGAAAAACATGTTTTTCATATACCAGAAATGTTTGAAGCTACTGACTGAATGAAAGGAGCTGGCATCTCACTCTCTTTGAATCTTCTTTATCATGCTAGGATTAGCAGGAAAAAGCAAAAAATTTCAGAATTGCACCTTGCAATGTGGAGATATTACTGTTTGTGCATTTACAATATTCATTGATTTTTGACATTGAAAAACATGTTTTTCATATACCAGAAATGGTTGAAGCTACTGACTGAATGAAAGGAGCTGGCATCTCACTCTCTTTGAATCTTCTTTATCATGCTAGGATTAGCAGGAAAAAGCCAAAAATTTCAGAATTGCACCTTGCAATGTGGAGATATTACTGTTTGTGCATTTACAATATTCATTGATTTTTGACATTGAAAAACATATTTTTCATATACCAGAAATGTTTGAAGCTACTGACTGAATGAAAGGAGCTGGCATCTCACTCTCTTTGAATCTTCTTTATCATGCTAGGATTAACAGGAAAAAGCTAAAAATTTCAGAATTGCACCGTGCAATGTGGAGATATTACTGTTTGTGCATTTACAATATTCATTGTTTTTTGCCATTGAAAAACATGTTTTTCATATACCAGAAATGTTTGAAGCTACTGACTGAATGAAAGGAGCTGGCATCTCACTCTCTTTGAATCTTCTTTATCATGCTAGGATTAGCAGGAAAAAGCAAAAAATTTCAGAATTGCACCTTGCAATGTGGAGATATTACTGTTTGTGCATTTACAATATTCATTGATTTTTGCCATTGAAAAACATGTTTTTCATATACCAGAAATGTTTGAAGCTACTGACTGAATGAAAGGAGCTGGCATCTCACTCTCTTTGAATCTTCTTTATCATGCTAGGATTAACAGGAAAAAGCTAAAAATTTCAGAATTGCACCGTGCAATGTGGAGATATTACTGTTTGTGCATTTACAATATTCATTGATTTTTGCCATTGAAAAACATGTTTTTCATATACCAGAAATGTTTGAAGCTACTGACTGAATGAAAGGAGCTGGCATCTCACTCTCTTTGAATCTTCTTTATCATGCTAGGATTAGCAGGAAAAAGCAAAAAATTTCAGAATTGCACCTTGCAATGTGGAGATATTACTGTTTGTGCATTTACAATATTCATTGATTTTTGCCATTGAAAAACATGTTTTTCATATACCAGAAATGTTTGAAGCTACTGACTGAATGAAAGGAGCTGGCATCTCACTCTCTTTGAATCTTCTTTATCATGCTAGGATTAACAGGAAAAAGCTAAAAATTTCAGAATTGCACCGTGCAATGTGGAGATATTACTGTTTGTGCATTTACAATATTCATTGATTTTTGCCATTGAAAAACATGTTTTTCATATACCAGAAATGTTTGAAGCTACTGACTGAATGAAAGGAGCTGGCATCTCACTCTCTTTGAATCTTCTTTATCATGCTAGGATTAGCAGGAAAAAGCAAAAAATTTCAGAATTGCACCTTGCAATGTGGAGATATTACTGTTTGTGCATTTACAATATTCATTGATTTTTGACATTGAAAAACATGTTTTTCATATACCAGAAATGGTTGAAGCTACTGACTGAATGAAAGGAGCTGGCATCTCACTCTCTTTGAATCTTCTTTATCATGCTAGGATTAGCAGGAAAAAGCCAAAAATTTCAGAATTGCACCTTGCAATGTGGAGATATTACTGTTTGTGCATTTACAATATTCATTGATTTTTGACATTGAAAAACATATTTTTCATATACCAGAAATGTTTGAAGCTACTGACTGAATGAAAGGAGCTGGCATCTCACTCTCTTTGAATCTTCTTTATCATGCTAGGATTAACAGGAAAAAGCTAAAAATTTCAGAATTGCACCGTGCAATGTGGAGATATTACTGTTTGTGCATTTACAATATTCATTGTTTTTTGCCATTGAAAAACATGTTTTTCATATACCAGAAATGTTTGAAGCTACTGACTGAATGAAAGGAGCTGGCATCTCACTCTCTTTGAATCTTCTTTATCATGCTAGGATTAGCAGGAAAAAGCAAAAAATTTCAGAATTGCACCTTGCAATGTGGAGATATTACTGTTTGTGCATTTACAATATTCATTGATTTTTGCCATTGAAAAACATGTTTTTCATATACCAGAAATGTTTGAAGCTACTGACTGAATGAAAGGAGCTGGCATCTCACTCTCTTTGAATCTTCTTTATCATGCTAGGATTAACAGGAAAAAGCTAAAAATTTCAGAATTGCACCGTGCAATGTGGAGATATTACTGTTTGTGCATTTACAATATTCATTGATTTTTGCCATTGAAAAACATGTTTTTCATATACCAGAAATGTTTGAAGCTACTGACTGAATGAAAGGAGCTGGCATCTCACTCTCTTTGAATCTTCTTTATCATGCTAGGATTAGCAGGAAAAAGCAAAAAATTTCAGAATTGCACCTTGCAATGTGGAGATATTACTGTTTGTGCATTTACAATATTCATTGATTTTTGCCATTGAAAAACATGTTTTTCATATACCAGAAATGTTTGAATCTACTGACTGAATGAAAGGAGCTGGCATCTCACTCTCTTTGAATCTTCTTTATCATGCTAGGATTAACAGGAAAAAGCTAAAAATTTCAGAATTGCACCGTGCAATGTGGAGATATTACTGTTTGTGCATTTACAATATTCATTGATTTTTGCCATTGAAAAACATGTTTTTCATATACCAGAAATGTTTGAAGCTACTGACTGAATGAAAGGAGCTGGCATCTCACTCTCTTTGAATCTTCTTTATCATGCTAGGATTAGCAGGAAAAAGCAAAAAATTTCAGAATTGCACCTTGCAATGTGGAGATATTACTGTTTGTGCATTTACAATATTCATTGATTTTTGACATTGAAAATCATGTTTTTCATATACCAGAAATGTTTGAAGCTACTGACTGAATGAAAGGAGCTGGCATCTCACTCTCTTTGAATCTTCTTTATCATGCTAGGATTAACAGGAAAAAGCTAAAAATTTCAGAATTGCACCGTGCAATGTGGAGATATTACTGTTTGTGCATTTACAATATTCATTGATTTTTGCCATTGAAAAACATGTTTTTCATATACCAGAAATGTTTGAAGCTACTGACTGAATGAAAGGAGCTGGCATCTCACTCTCTTTGAATCTTCTTTATCATGCTAGGATTAGCAGGAAAAAGCAAAAAATTTCAGAATTGCACCTTGCAATGTGGAGATATTACTGTTTGTGCATTTACAATATTCATTGATTTTTGACATTGAAAAACATGTTTTTCATATACCAGAAATGGTTGAAGCTACTGACTGAATGAAAGGAGCTGGCATCTCACTCTCTTTGAATCTTCTTTATCATGCTAGGATTAGCAGGAAAAAGCAAAAAATTTCAGAATTGCACCTTGCAATGTGGAGATATTACTGTTTGTGCATTTACAATATTCATTGATTTTTGACATTGAAAAACATGTTTTTCATATACCAGAAATGTTTGAAGCTACTGACTGAATGAAAGGAGCTGGCATCTCACTCTCTTTGAATCTTCTTTATCATGCTAGGATTAACAGGAAAAAGCTAAAAATTTCAGAATTGCACCGTGCAATGTGGAGATATTACTGTTTGTGCATTTACAATATTCATTGTTTTTTGCCATTGAAAAACATGTTTTTCATATACCAGAAATGTTTGAAGCTACTGACTGAATGAAAGGAGCTGACATCTCACTCTCTTTGAATCTTCTTTATCATGCTAGGATTAGCAGGAAAAAGCAAAAAATTTCAGAATTGCACCTTGCAATGTGGAGATATTACTGTTTGTGCATTTACAATATTCATTGATTTTTGCCATTGAAAAACATGTTTTTCATATACCAGAAATGTTTGAAGCTACTGACTGAATGAAAGGAGCTGGCATCTCACTCTCTTTGAATCTTCTTTATCATGCTAGGATTAACAGGAAAAAGCTAAAAATTTCAGAATTGCACCGTGCAATGTGGAGATATTACTGTTTGTGCATTTACAATATTCATTGATTTTTGCCATTGAAAAACATGTTTTTCATATACCAGAAATGTTTGAAGCTACTGACTGAATGAAAGGAGCTGGCATCTCACTCTCTTTGAATCTTCTTTATCATGCTAGGATTAGCAGGAAAAAGCAAAAAATTTCAGAATTGCACCTTGCAATGTGGAGATATTACTGTTTGTGCATTTACAATATTCATTGATTTTTGCCATTGAAAAACATGTTTTTCATATACCAGAAATGTTTGAATCTACTGACTGAATGAAAGGAGCTGGCATCTCACTCTCTTTGAATCTTCTTTATCATGCTAGGATTAACAGGAAAAAGCTAAAAATTTCAGAATTGCACCGTGCAATGTGGAGATATTACTGTTTGTGCATTTACAATATTCATTGATTTTTGCCATTGAAAAACATGTTTTTCATATACCAGAAATGTTTGAAGCTACTGACTGAATGAAAGGAGCTGGCATCTCACTCTCTTTGAATCTTCTTTATCATGCTAGGATTAGCAGGAAAAAGCAAAAAATTTCAGAATTGCACCTTGCAATGTGGAGATATTACTGTTTGTGCATTTACAATATTCATTGATTTTTGACATTGAAAATCATGTTTTTCATATACCAGAAATGTTTGAAGCTACTGACTGAATGAAAGGAGCTGGCATCTCACTCTCTTTGAATCTTCTTTATCATGCTAGGATTAACAGGAAAAAGCTAAAAATTTCAGAATTGCACCGTGCAATGTGGAGATATTACTGTTTGTGCATTTACAATATTCATTGATTTTTGCCATTGAAAAACATGTTTTTCATATACCAGAAATGTTTGAAGCTACTGACTGAATGAAAGGAGCTGGCATCTCACTCTCTTTGAATCTTCTTTATCATGCTAGGATTAACAGGAAAAAGCTAAAAATTTCAGAATTGCACCGTGCAATGTGGAGATATTACTGTTTGTGCATTTACAATATTCATTGATTTTTGCCATTGAAAAACATGTTTTTCATATACCAGAAATGTTTGAAGCTACTGACTGAATGAAAGGAGCTGGCATCTCACTCTCTTTGAATCTTCTTTATCATGCTAGGATTAGCAGGAAAAAGCAAAAAATTTCAGAATTGCACCTTGCAATGTGGAGATATTACTGTTTGTGCATTTACAATATTCATTGATTTTTGCCATTGAAAAACATGTTTTTCATATACCAGAAATGTTTGAAGCTACTGACTGAATGAAAGGAGCTGGCATCTCACTCTCTTTGAATCTTCTTTATCATGCTAGGATTAACAGGAAAAAGCAAAAAATTTCAGAATTGCACCTTGCAATGTGGAGATATTACTGTTTGTGCATTTACAATATTCATTGATTTTTGCCATTGAAAAACATGTTTTTCATATACCAGAAATGTTTGAAGCTACTGACTGAATGAAAGGAGCTGGCATCTCACTCTCTTTGAATCTTCTTTATCATGCTAGGATTAGCAGGAAAAAGCAAAAAATTTCAGAATTGCACCTTGCAATGTGGAGATATTACTGTTTGTGCATTTACAATATTCATTGATTTTTGCCATTGAAAAACATGTTTTTCATATACCAGAAATGTTTGAAGCTACTGACTGAATGAAAGGAGCTGGCATCTCACTCTCTTTGAATCTTCTTTATCATGCTAGGATTAACAGGAAAAAGCTAAAAATTTCAGAATTGCACCGTGCAATGTGGAGATATTACTGTTTGTGCATTTACAATATTCATTGATTTTTGCCATTGAAAAACATGTTTTTCATATACCAGAAATGTTTGAAGCTACTGACTGAATGAAAGGAGCTGGCATCTCACTCTCTTTGAATCTTCTTTATCATGCTAGGATTAGCAGGAAAAAGCAAAAAATTTCAGAATTGCACCTTGCAATGTGGAGATATTACTGTTTGTGCATTTACAATATTCATTGATTTTTGACATTGAAAAACATGTTTTTCATATACCAGAAATGGTTGAAGCTACTGACTGAATGAAAGGAGCTGGCATCTCACTCTCTTTGAATCTTCTTTATCATGCTAGGATTAGCAGGAAAAAGCCAAAAATTTCAGAATTGCACCTTGCAATGTGGAGATATTACTGTTTGTGCATTTACAATATTCATTGATTTTTGACATTGAAAAACATATTTTTCATATACCAGAAATGTTTGAAGCTACTGACTGAATGAAAGGAGCTGGCATCTCACTCTCTTTGAATCTTCTTTATCATGCTAGGATTAACAGGAAAAAGCTAAAAATTTCAGAATTGCACCGTGCAATGTGGAGATATTACTGTTTGTGCATTTACAATATTCATTGTTTTTTGCCATTGAAAAACATGTTTTTCATATACCAGAAATGTTTGAAGCTACTGACTGAATGAAAGGAGCTGGCATCTCACTCTCTTTGAATCTTCTTTATCATGCTAGGATTAGCAGGAAAAAGCAAAAAATTTCAGAATTGCACCTTGCAATGTGGAGATATTACTGTTTGTGCATTTACAATATTCATTGATTTTTGCCATTGAAAAACATGTTTTTCATATACCAGAAATGTTTGAAGCTACTGACTGAATGAAAGGAGCTGGCATCTCACTCTCTTTGAATCTTCTTTATCATGCTAGGATTAACAGGAAAAAGCTAAAAATTTCAGAATTGCACCGTGCAATGTGGAGATATTACTGTTTGTGCATTTACAATATTCATTGATTTTTGCCATTGAAAAACATGTTTTTCATATACCAGAAATGTTTGAAGCTACTGACTGAATGAAAGGAGCTGGCATCTCACTCTCTTTGAATCTTCTTTATCATGCTAGGATTAGCAGGAAAAAGCAAAAAATTTCAGAATTGCACCTTGCAATGTGGAGATATTACTGTTTGTGCATTTACAATATTCATTGATTTTTGCCATTGAAAAACATGTTTTTCATATACCAGAAATGTTTGAATCTACTGACTGAATGAAAGGAGCTGGCATCTCACTCTCTTTGAATCTTCTTTATCATGCTAGGATTAACAGGAAAAAGCTAAAAATTTCAGAATTGCACCGTGCAATGTGGAGATATTACTGTTTGTGCATTTACAATATTCATTGATTTTTGCCATTGAAAAACATGTTTTTCATATACCAGAAATGTTTGAAGCTACTGACTGAATGAAAGGAGCTGGCATCTCACTCTCTTTGAATCTTCTTTATCATGCTAGGATTAGCAGGAAAAAGCAAAAAATTTCAGAATTGCACCTTGCAATGTGGAGATATTACTGTTTGTGCATTTACAATATTCATTGATTTTTGACATTGAAAATCATGTTTTTCATATACCAGAAATGTTTGAAGCTACTGACTGAATGAAAGGAGCTGGCATCTCACTCTCTTTGAATCTTCTTTATCATGCTAGGATTAACAGGAAAAAGCTAAAAATTTCAGAATTGCACCGTGCAATGTGGAGATATTACTGTTTGTGCATTTACAATATTCATTGATTTTTGCCATTGAAAAACATGTTTTTCATATACCAGAAATGTTTGAAGCTACTGACTGAATGAAAGGAGCTGGCATCTCACTCTCTTTGAATCTTCTTTATCATGCTAGGATTAGCAGGAAAAAGCAAAAAATTTCAGAATTGCACCTTGCAATGTGGAGATATTACTGTTTGTGCATTTACAATATTCATTGATTTTTGCCATTGAAAAACATGTTTTTCATATACCAGAAATGTTTGAAGCTACTGACTGAATGAAAGGAGCTGGCATCTCACTCTCTTTGAATCTTCTTTATCATGCTAGGATTAACAGGAAAAAGCAAAAAATTTCAGAATTGCACCTTGCAATGTGGAGATATTACTGTTTGTGCATTTACAATATTCATTGATTTTTGCCATTGAAAAACATGTTTTTCATATACCAGAAATGTTTGAAGCTACTGACTGAATGAAAGGAGCTGGCATCTCACTCTCTTTGAATCTTCTTTATCATGCTAGGATTAGCAGGAAAAAGCAAAAAATTTCAGAATTGCACCTTGCAATGTGGAGATATTACTGTTTGTGCATTTACAATATTCATTGATTTTTGCCATTGAAAAACATGTTTTTCATATACCAGAAATGTTTGAAGCTACTGACTGAATGAAAGGAGCTGGCATCTCACTCTCTTTGAATCTTCTTTATCATGCTAGGATTAACAGGAAAAAGCTAAAAATTTCAGAATTGCACCGTGCAATGTGGAGATATTACTGTTTGTGCATTTACAATATTCATTGATTTTTGCCATTGAAAAACATGTTTTTCATATACCAGAAATGTTTGAAGCTACTGACTGAATGAAAGGAGCTGGCATCTCACTCTCTTTGAATCTTCTTTATCATGCTAGGATTAGCAGGAAAAAGCAAAAAATTTCAGAATTGCACCTTGCAATGTGGAGATATTACTGTTTGTGCATTTACAATATTCATTGATTTTTGCCATTGAAAAACATGTTTTTCATATACCAGAAATGTTTGAAGCTACTGACTGAATGAAAGGAGCTGGCATCTCACTCTCTTTGAATCTTCTTTATCATGCTAGGATTAACAGGAAAAAGCTAAAAATTTCAGAATTGCACCGTGCAATGTGGAGATATTACTGTTTGTGCATTTACAATATTCATTGATTTTTGCCATTGAAAAACATGTTTTTCATATACCAGAAATGTTTGAAGCTACTGACTGAATGAAAGGAGCTGGCATCTCACTCTCTTTGAATCTTCTTTATCATGCTAGGATTAGCAGGAAAAAGCAAAAAATTTCAGAATTGCACCTTGCAATGTGGAGATATTACTGTTTGTGCATTTACAATATTCATTGATTTTTGCCATTGAAAAACATGTTTTTCATATACCAGAAATGTTTGAAGCTACTGACTGAATGAAAGGAGCTGGCATCTCACTCTCTTTGAATCTTCTTTATCATGCTAGGATTAGCAGGAAAAAGCTAAAAATTTCAGAATTGCACCGTGCAATGTGGAGATATTACTGTTTGTGCATTTACAATATTCATTGATTTTTGCCATTGAAAAACGTTTTTCATATACCAGAAATGTTTGAAGCTACTGACTGAATGAAAGGAGCTGGCATCTCACTCTCTTTGAATCTTCTTTATCATGCTAGGATTAGCAGGAAAAAGCAAAAAATTTCAGAATTGCACCTTGCAATGTGGAGATATTACTGTTTGTGCATTTACAATATTCATTGATTTTTGACATTGAAAAACATGTTTTTCATATACCAGAAATGGTTGAAGCTACTGACTGAATGAAAGGAGCTGGCATCTCACTCTCTTTGAATCTTCTTTATCATGCTAGGATTAGCAGGAAAAAGCAAAAAATTTCAGAATTGCACCTTGCAATGTGGAGATATTACTGTTTGTGCATTTACAATATTCATTGATTTTTGACATTGAAAAACATGTTTTTCATATACCAGAAATGTTTGAAGCTACTGACTGAATGAAAGGAGCTGGCATCTCACTCTCTTTGAATCTTCTTTATCATGCTAGGATTAACAGGAAAAAGCTAAAAATTTCAGAATTGCACCGTGCAATGTGGAGATATTACTGTTTGTGCATTTACAATATTCATTGTTTTTTGCCATTGAAAAACATGTTTTTCATATACCAGAAATGTTTGAAGCTACTGACTGAATGAAAGGAGCTGGCATCTCACTCTCTTTGAATCTTCTTTATCATGCTAGGATTAGCAGGAAAAAGCAAAAAATTTCAGAATTGCACCTTGCAATGTGGAGATATTACTGTTTGTGCATTTACAATATTCATTGATTTTTGCCATTGAAAAACATGTTTTTCATATACCAGAAATGTTTGAAGCTACTGACTGAATGAAAGGAGCTGGCATCTCACTCTCTTTGAATCTTCTTTATCATGCTAGGATTAACAGGAAAAAGCTAAAAATTTCAGAATTGCACCGTGCAATGTGGAGATATTACTGTTTGTGCATTTACAATATTCATTGATTTTTGCCATTGAAAAACATGTTTTTCATATACCAGAAATGTTTGAAGCTACTGACTGAATGAAAGGAGCTGGCATCTCACTCTCTTTGAATCTTCTTTATCATGCTAGGATTAGCAGGAAAAAGCAAAAAATTTCAGAATTGCACCTTGCAATGTGGAGATATTACTGTTTGTGCATTTACAATATTCATTGATTTTTGCCATTGAAAAACATGTTTTTCATATACCAGAAATGTTTGAAGCTACTGACTGAATGAAAGGAGCTGGCATCTCACTCTCTTTGAATCTTCTTTATCATGCTAGGATTAACAGGAAAAAGCTAAAAATTTCAGAATTGCACCGTGCAATGTGGAGATATTACTGTTTGTGCATTTACAATATTCATTGATTTTTGCCATTGAAAAACATGTTTTTCATATACCAGAAATGTTTGAAGCTACTGACTGAATGAAAGGAGCTGGCATCTCACTCTCTTTGAATCTTCTTTATCATGCTAGGATTAGCAGGAAAAAGCAAAAAATTTCAGAATTGCACCTTGCAATGTGGAGATATTACTGTTTGTGCATTTACAATATTCATTGATTTTTGACATTGAAAATCATGTTTTTCATATACCAGAAATGTTTGAAGCTACTGACTGAATGAAAGGAGCTGGCATCTCACTCTCTTTGAATCTTTTTTATCATGCTAGGATTAACAGGAAAAAGCTAAAAATTTCAGAATTGCACCGTGCAATGTGGAGATATTACTGTTTGTGCATTTACAATATTCATTGATTTTTGCCATTGAAAAACATGTTTTTCATATACCAGAAATGTTTGAAGCTACTGACTGAATGAAAGGAGCTGGCATCTCACTCTCTTTGAATCTTCTTTATCATGCTAGGATTAGCAGGAAAAAGCAAAAAATTTCAGAATTGCACCTTGCAATGTGGAGATATTACTGTTTGTGCATTTACAATATTCATTGATTTTTGCCATTGAAAAACATGTTTTTCATATACCAGAAATGTTTGAAGCTACTGACTGAATGAAAGGAGCTGGCATCTCACTCTCTTTGAATCTTCTTTATCATGCTAGGATTAACAGGAAAAAGCAAAAAATTTCAGAATTGCACCTTGCAATGTGGAGATATTACTGTTTGTGCATTTACAATATTCATTGATTTTTGCCATTGAAAAACATGTTTTTCATATACCAGAAATGTTTGAAGCTACTGACTGAATGAAAGGAGCTGGCATCTCACTCTCTTTGAATCTTCTTTATCATGCTAGGATTAGCAGGAAAAAGCAAAAAATTTCAGAATTGCACCTTGCAATGTGGAGATATTACTGTTTGTGCATTTACAATATTCATTGATTTTTGCCATTGAAAAACATGTTTTTCATATACCAGAAATGTTTGAAGCTACTGACTGAATGAAAGGAGCTGGCATCTCACTCTCTTTGAATCTTCTTTATCATGCTAGGATTAACAGGAAAAAGCTAAAAATTTCAGAATTGCACCGTGCAATGTGGAGATATTACTGTTTGTGCATTTACAATATTCATTGATTTTTGCCATTGAAAAACATGTTTTTCATATACCAGAAATGTTTGAAGCTACTGACTGAATGAAAGGAGCTGGCATCTCACTCTCTTTGAATCTTCTTTATCATGCTAGGATTAGCAGGAAAAAGCAAAAAATTTCAGAATTGCACCTTGCAATGTGGAGATATTACTGTTTGTGCATTTACAATATTCATTGATTTTTGCCATTGAAAAACGTTTTTCATATACCAGAAATGTTTGAAGCTACTGACTGAATGAAAGGAGCTGGCATCTCACTCTCTTTGAATCTTCTTTATCATGCTAGGATTAACAGGAAAAAGCTAAAAATTTCAGAATTGCACCGTGCAATGTGGAGATATTACTGTTTGTGCATTTACAATATTCATTGATTTTTGCCATTGAAAAACATGTTTTTCATATACCAGAAATGTTTGAAGCTACTGACTGAATGAAAGGAGCTGGCATCTCACTCTCTTTGAATCTTCTTTATCATGCTAGGATTAGCAGGAAAAAGCAAAAAATTTCAGAATTGCACCTTGCAATGTGGAGATATTACTGTTTGTGCATTTACAATATTCATTGATTTTTGACATTGAAAATCATGTTTTTCATATACCAGAAATGTTTGAAGCTACTGACTGAATGAAAGGAGCTGGCATCTCACTCTCTTTGAATCTTCTTTATCATGCTAGGATTAACAGGAAAAAGCTAAAAATTTCAGAATTGCACCGTGCAATGTGGAGATATTACTGTTTGTGCATTTACAATATTCATTGATTTTTGCCATTGAAAAACATGTTTTTCATATACCAGAAATGTTTGAAGCTACTGACTGAATGAAAGGAGCTGGCATCTCACTCTCTTTGAATCTTCTTTATCATGCTAG
Organism: Phyllobates terribilis; assembly: GCF_046119375.1. Classification (NCBI taxonomy): domain Eukaryota; kingdom Metazoa; phylum Chordata; class Amphibia; order Anura; family Dendrobatidae; genus Phyllobates; species Phyllobates terribilis. Next base: position 30,644 of record NW_027364115.1, on the reverse strand, counting down.
GATTAGCAGGAAAAAGCAAAAAATTTCAGAATTGCACCTTGCAATGTGGAGATATTACTGTTTGTGCATTTACAATATTCATTGATTTTTGCCATTGAAAAACATGTTTTTCATATACCAGAAATGTTTGAAGCTACTGACTGAATGAAAGGAGCTGGCATCTCACTCTCTTTGAATCTTCTTTATCATGCTAGGATTAACAGGAAAAAGCAAAAAATTTCAGAATTGCACCTTGCAATGTGGAGATATTACTGTTTGTGCATTTACAATATTCATTGATTTTTGCCATTGAAAAACATGTTTTTCATATACCAGAAATGTTTGAAGCTACTGACTGAATGAAAGGAGCTGGCATCTCACTCTCTTTGAATCTTCTTTATCATGCTAGGATTAGCAGGAAAAAGCAAAAAATTTCAGAATTGCACCTTGCAATGTGGAGATATTACTGTTTGTGCATTTACAATATTCATTGATTTTTGCCATTGAAAAACATGTTTTTCATATACCAGAAATGTTTGAAGCTACTGACTGAATGAAAGGAGCTGGCATCTCACTCTCTTTGAATCTTCTTTATCATGCTAGGATTAACAGGAAAAAGCAAAAAATTTCAGAATTGCACCTTGCAATGTGGAGATATTACTGTTTGTGCATTTACAATATTCATTGATTTTTGCCATTGAAAAACATGTTTTTCATATACCAGAAATGTTTGAAGCTACTGACTGAATGAAAGGAGCTGGCATCTCACTCTCTTTGAATCTTCTTTATCATGCTAGGATTAACAGGAAAAAGCTAAAAATTTCAGAATTGCACCGTGCAATGTGGAGATATTACTGTTTGTGCATTTACAATATTCATTGATTTTTGCCATTGAAAAACATGTTTTTCATATACCAGAAATGTTTGAAGCTACTGACTGAATGAAAGGAGCTGGCATCTCACTCTCTTTGAATCTTCTTTATCATGCTAGGATTAGCAGGAAAAAGCAAAAAATTTCAGAATTGCACCTTGCAATGTGGAGATATTACTGTTTGTGCATTTACAATATTCATTGATTTTTGCCATTGAAAAACATGTTTTTCATATACCAGAAATGTTTGAAGCTACTGACTGAATGAAAGGAGCTGGCATCTCACTCTCTTTGAATCTTCTTTATCATGCTAGGATTAACAGGAAAAAGCTAAAAATTTCAGAATTGCACCGTGCAATGTGGAGATATTACTGTTTGTGCATTTACAATATTCATTGTTTTTTGCCATTGAAAAACATGTTTTTCATATACCAGAAATGTTTGAAGCTACTGACTGAATGAAAGGAGCTGGCATCTCACTCTCTTTGAATCTTCTTTATCATGCTAGGATTAGCAGGAAAAAGCAAAAAATTTCAGAATTGCACCTTGCAATGTGGAGATATTACTGTTTGTGCATTTACAATATTCATTGATTTTTGCCATTGAAAAACATGTTTTTCATATACCAGAAATGTTTGAAGCTACTGACTGAATGAAAGGAGCTGGCATCTCACTCTCTTTGAATCTTCTTTATCATGCTAGGATTAACAGGAAAAAGCTAAAAATTTCAGAATTGCACCGTGCAATGTGGAGATATTACTGTTTGTGCATTTACAATATTCATTGATTTTTGCCATTGAAAAACATGTTTTTCATATACCAGAAATGTTTGAAGCTACTGACTGAATGAAAGGAGCTGGCATCTCACTCTCTTTGAATCTTCTTTATCATGCTAGGATTAGCAGGAAAAAGCAAAAAATTTCAGAATTGCACCTTGCAATGTGGAGATATTACTGTTTGTGCATTTACAATATTCATTGATTTTTGCCATTGAAAAACATGTTTTTCATATACCAGAAATGTTTGAAGCTACTGACTGAATGAAAGGAGCTGGCATCTCACTCTCTTTGAATCTTCTTTATCATGCTAGGATTAACAGGAAAAAGCTAAAAATTTCAGAATTGCACCGTGCAATGTGGAGATATTACTGTTTGTGCATTTACAATATTCATTGATTTTTGCCATTGAAAAACATGTTTTTCATATACCAGAAATGTTTGAAGCTACTGACTGAATGAAAGGAGCTGGCATCTCACTCTCTTTGAATCTTCTTTATCATGCTAGGATTAGCAGGAAAAAGCAAAAAATTTCAGAATTGCACCTTGCAATGTGGAGATATTACTGTTTGTGCATTTACAATATTCATTGATTTTTGACATTGAAAATCATGTTTTTCATATACCAGAAATGTTTGAAGCTACTGACTGAATGAAAGGAGCTGGCATCTCACTCTCTTTGAATCTTTTTTATCATGCTAGGATTAACAGGAAAAAGCTAAAAATTTCAGAATTGCACCGTGCAATGTGGAGATATTACTGTTTGTGCATTTACAATATTCATTGATTTTTGCCATTGAAAAACATGTTTTTCATATACCAGAAATGTTTGAAGCTACTGACTGAATGAAAGGAGCTGGCATCTCACTCTCTTTGAATCTTCTTTATCATGCTAGGATTAGCAGGAAAAAGCAAAAAATTTCAGAATTGCACCTTGCAATGTGGAGATATTACTGTTTGTGCATTTACAATATTCATTGATTTTTGCCATTGAAAAACATGTTTTTCATATACCAGAAATGTTTGAAGCTACTGACTGAATGAAAGGAGCTGGCATCTCACTCTCTTTGAATCTTCTTTATCATGCTAGGATTAACAGGAAAAAGCAAAAAATTTCAGAATTGCACCTTGCAATGTGGAGATATTACTGTTTGTGCATTTACAATATTCATTGATTTTTGCCATTGAAAAACATGTTTTTCATATACCAGAAATGTTTGAAGCTACTGACTGAATGAAAGGAGCTGGCATCTCACTCTCTTTGAATCTTCTTTATCATGCTAGGATTAGCAGGAAAAAGCAAAAAATTTCAGAATTGCACCTTGCAATGTGGAGATATTACTGTTTGTGCATTTACAATATTCATTGATTTTTGCCATTGAAAAACATGTTTTTCATATACCAGAAATGTTTGAAGCTACTGACTGAATGAAAGGAGCTGGCATCTCACTCTCTTTGAATCTTCTTTATCATACTAGGATTAACAGGAAAAAGCTAAAAATTTCAGAATTGCACCGTGCAATGTGGAGATATTACTGTTTGTGCATTTACAATATTCATTGATTTTTGCCATTGAAAAACATGTTTTTCATATACCAGAAATGTTTGAAGCTACTGACTGAATGAAAGGAGCTGGCATCTCACTCTCTTTGAATCTTCTTTATCATGCTAGGATTAGCAGGAAAAAGCAAAAAATTTCAGAATTGCACCTTGCAATGTGGAGATATTACTGTTTGTGCATTTACAATATTCATTGATTTTTGCCATTGAAAAACGTTTTTCATATACCAGAAATGTTTGAAGCTACTGACTGAATGAAAGGAGCTGGCATCTCACTCTCTTTGAATCTTCTTTATCATGCTAGGATTAACAGGAAAAAGCTAAAAATTTCAGAATTGCACCGTGCAATGTGGAGATATTACTGTTTGTGCATTTACAATATTCATTGATTTTTGCCATTGAAAAACATGTTTTTCATATACCAGAAATGTTTGAAGCTACTGACTGAATGAAAGGAGCTGGCATCTCACTCTCTTTGAATCTTCTTTATCATGCTAGGATTAGCAGGAAAAAGCAAAAAATTTCAGAATTGCACCTTGCAATGTGGAGATATTACTGTTTGTGCATTTACAATATTCATTGATTTTTGACATTGAAAATCATGTTTTTCATATACCAGAAATGTTTGAAGCTACTGACTGAATGAAAGGAGCTGGCATCTCACTCTCTTTGAATCTTCTTTATCATGCTAGGATTAACAGGAAAAAGCTAAAAATTTCAGAATTGCACCGTGCAATGTGGAGATATTACTGTTTGTGCATTTACAATATTCATTGATTTTTGCCATTGAAAAACATGTTTTTCATATACCAGAAATGTTTGAAGCTACTGACTGAATGAAAGGAGCTGGCATCTCACTCTCTTTGAATCTTCTTTATCATGCTAGGATTAGCAGGAAAAAGCAAAAAATTTCAGAATTGCACCTTGCAATGTGGAGATATTACTGTTTGTGCATTTACAATATTCATTGATTTTTGCCATTGAAAAACATGTTTTTCATATACCAGAAATGTTTGAAGCTACTGACTGAATGAAAGGAGCTGGCATCTCACTCTCTTTGAATCTTCTTTATCATGCTAGGATTAACAGGAAAAAGCAAAAAATTTCAGAATTGCACCTTGCAATGTGGAGATATTACTGTTTGTGCATTTACAATATTCATTGATTTTTGCCATTGAAAAACATGTTTTTCATATACCAGAAATGTTTGAAGCTACTGACTGAATGAAAGGAGCTGGCATCTCACTCTCTTTGAATCTTCTTTATCATGCTAGGATTAGCAGGAAAAAGCAAAAAATTTCAGAATTGCACCTTGCAATGTGGAGATATTACTGTTTGTGCATTTACAATATTCATTGATTTTTGCCATTGAAAAACATGTTTTTCATATACCAGAAATGTTTGAAGCTACTGACTGAATGAAAGGAGCTGGCATCTCACTCTCTTTGAATCTTCTTTATCATGCTAGGATTAACAGGAAAAAGCAAAAAATTTCAGAATTGCACCTTGCAATGTGGAGATATTACTGTTTGTGCATTTACAATATTCATTGATTTTTGCCATTGAAAAACATGTTTTTCATATACCAGAAATGTTTGAAGCTACTGACTGAATGAAAGGAGCTGGCATCTCACTCTCTTTGAATCTTCTTTATCATGCTAGGATTAACAGGAAAAAGCTAAAAATTTCAGAATTGCACCGTGCAATGTGGAGATATTACTGTTTGTGCATTTACAATATTCATTGATTTTTGCCATTGAAAAACATGTTTTTCATATACCAGAAATGTTTGAAGCTACTGACTGAATGAAAGGAGCTGGCATCTCACTCTCTTTGAATCTTCTTTATCATGCTAGGATTAGCAGGAAAAAGCAAAAAATTTCAGAATTGCACCTTGCAATGTGGAGATATTACTGTTTGTGCATTTACAATATTCATTGATTTTTGCCATTGAAAAACATGTTTTTCATATACCAGAAATGTTTGAAGCTACTGACTGAATGAAAGGAGCTGGCATCTCACTCTCTTTGAATCTTCTTTATCATGCTAGGATTAACAGGAAAAAGCTAAAAATTTCAGAATTGCACCGTGCAATGTGGAGATATTACTGTTTGTGCATTTACAATATTCATTGATTTTTGCCATTGAAAAACATGTTTTTCATATACCAGAAATGTTTGAAGCTACTGACTGAATGAAAGGAGCTGGCATCTCACTCTCTTTGAATCTTCTTTATCATGCTAGGATTAGCAGGAAAAAGCAAAAAATTTCAGAATTGCACCTTGCAATGTGGAGATATTACTGTTTGTGCATTTACAATATTCATTGATTTTTGACATTGAAAAACATGTTTTTCATATACCAGAAATGTTTGAAGCTACTGACTGAATGAAAGGAGCTGGCATCTCACTCTCTTTGAATCTTCTTTATCATGCTAGGATTAACAGGAAAAAGCTAAAAATTTCAGAATTGCACCGTGCAATGTGGAGATATTACTGTTTGTGCATTTACAATATTCATTGTTTTTTGCCATTGAAAAACATGTTTTTCATATACCAGAAATGTTTGAAGCTACTGACTGAATGAAAGGAGCTGGCATCTCACTCTCTTTGAATCTTCTTTATCATGCTAGGATTAGCAGGAAAAAGCAAAAAATTTCAGAATTGCACCTTGCAATGTGGAGATATTACTGTTTGTGCATTTACAATATTCATTGATTTTTGCCATTGAAAAACATGTTTTTCATATACCAGAAATGTTTGAAGCTACTGACTGAATGAAAGGAGCTGGCATCTCACTCTCTTTGAATCTTCTTTATCATGCTAGGATTAACAGGAAAAAGCTAAAAATTTCAGAATTGCACCGTGCAATGTGGAGATATTACTGTTTGTGCATTTACAATATTCATTGATTTTTGCCATTGAAAAACATGTTTTTCATATACCAGAAATGTTTGAAGCTACTGACTGAATGAAAGGAGCTGGCATCTCACTCTCTTTGAATCTTCTTTATCATGCTAGGATTAGCAGGAAAAAGCAAAAAATTTCAGAATTGCACCTTGCAATGTGGAGATATTACTGTTTGTGCATTTACAATATTCATTGATTTTTGCCATTGAAAAACATGTTTTTCATATACCAGAAATGTTTGAAGCTACTGACTGAATGAAAGGAGCTGGCATCTCACTCTCTTTGAATCTTCTTTATCATGCTAGGATTAACAGGAAAAAGCTAAAAATTTCAGAATTGCACCGTGCAATGTGGAGATATTACTGTTTGTGCATTTACAATATTCATTGATTTTTGCCATTGAAAAACATGTTTTTCATATACCAGAAATGTTTGAAGCTACTGACTGAATGAAAGGAGCTGGCATCTCACTCTCTTTGAATCTTCTTTATCATGCTAGGATTAGCAGGAAAAAGCAAAAAATTTCAGAATTGCACCTTGCAATGTGGAGATATTACTGTTTGTGCATTTACAATATTCATTGATTTTTGCCATTGAAAATCATGTTTTTCATATACCAGAAATGTTTGAAGCTACTGACTGAATGAAAGGAGCTGGCATCTCACTCTCTTTGAATCTTCTTTATCATGCTAGGATTAACAGGAAAAAGCTAAAAATTTCAGAATTGCACCGTGCAATGTGGAGATATTACTGTTTGTGCATTTACAATATTCATTGATTTTTGCCATTGAAAAACATGTTTTTCATATACCAGAAATGTTTGAAGCTACTGACTGAATGAAAGGAGCTGGCATCTCACTCTCTTTGAATCTTCTTTATCATGCTAGGATTAGCAGGAAAAAGCAAAAAATTTCAGAATTGCACCTTGCAATGTGGAGATATTACTGTTTGTGCATTTACAATATTCATTGATTTTTGCCATTGAAAAACATGTTTTTCATATACCAGAAATGTTTGAAGCTACTGACTGAATGAAAGGAGCTGGCATCTCACTCTCTTTGAATCTTCTTTATCATGCTAGGATTAACAGGAAAAATCTAAAAATTTCAGAATTGCACCGTGCAATGTGGAGATATTACTGTTTGTGCATTTACAATATTCATTGATTTTTGCCATTGAAAAACATGTTTTTCATATACCAGAAATGTTTGAAGCTACTGACTGAATGAAAGGAGCTGGCATCTCACTCTCTTTGAATCTTCTTTATCATGCTAGGATTAGCAGGAAAAAGCAAAAAATTTCAGAATTGCACCTTGCAATGTGGAGATATTACTGTTTGTGCATTTACAATATTCATTGATTTTTGACATTGAAAAACATGTTTTTCATATACCAGAAATGTTTGAAGCTACTGACTGAATGAAAGGAGCTGGCATCTCACTCTCTTTGAATCTTCTTTATCATGCTAGGATTAACAGGAAAAAGCTAAAAATTTCAGAATTGCACCGTGCAATGTGGAGATATTACTGTTTGTGCATTTACAATATTCATTGTTTTTTGCCATTGAAAAACATGTTTTTCATATACCAGAAATGTTTGAAGCTACTGACTGAATGAAAGGAGCTGGCATCTCACTCTCTTTGAATCTTCTTTATCATGCTAGGATTAGCAGGAAAAAGCAAAAAATTTCAGAATTGCACCTTGCAATGTGGAGATATTACTGTTTGTGCATTTACAATATTCATTGATTTTTGCCATTGAAAAACATGTTTTTCATATACCAGAAATGTTTGAAGCTACTGACTGAATGAAAGGAGCTGGCATCTCACTCTCTTTGAATCTTCTTTATCATGCTAGGATTAACAGGAAAAAGCTAAAAATTTCAGAATTGCACCGTGCAATGTGGAGATATTACTGTTTGTGCATTTACAATATTCATTGATTTTTGCCATTGAAAAACATGTTTTTCATATACCAGAAATGTTTGAAGCTACTGACTGAATGAAAGGAGCTGGCATCTCACTCTCTTTGAATCTTCTTTATCATGCTAGGATTAACAGGAAAAAGCTAAAAATTTCAGAATTGCACCGTGCAATGTGGAGATATTACTGTTTGTGCATTTACAATATTCATTGATTTTTGCCATTGAAAAACATGTTTTTCATATACCAGAAATGTTTGAAGCTACTGACTGAATGAAAGGAGCTGGCATCTCACTCTCTTTGAATCTTCTTTATCATGCTAGGATTAGCAGGAAAAAGCAAAAAATTTCAGAATTGCACCTTGCAATGTGGAGATATTACTGTTTGTGCATTTACAATATTCATTGATTTTTGACATTGAAAAACATGTTTTTCATATACCAGAAATGGTTGAAGCTACTGACTGAATGAAAGGAGCTGGCATCTCACTCTCTTTGAATCTTCTTTATCATGCTAGGATTAGCAGGAAAAAGCAAAAAATTTCAGAATTGCACCTTGCAATGTGGAGATATTACTGTTTGTGCATTTACAATATTCATTGATTTTTGACATTGAAAAACATGTTTTTCATATACCAGAAATGTTTGAAGCTACTGACTGAATGAAAGGAGCTGGCATCTCACTCTCTTTGAATCTTCTTTATCATGCTAGGATTAACAGGAAAAAGCTAAAAATTTCAGAATTGCACCGTGCAATGTGGAGATATTACTGTTTGTGCATTTACAATATTCATTGTTTTTTGCCATTGAAAAACATGTTTTTCATATACCAGAAATGTTTGAAGCTACTGACTGAATGAAAGGAGCTGGCATCTCACTCTCTTTGAATCTTCTTTATCATGCTAGGATTAGCAGGAAAAAGCAAAAAATTTCAGAATTGCACCTTGCAATGTGGAGATATTACTGTTTGTGCATTTACAATATTCATTGATTTTTGCCATTGAAAAACATGTTTTTCATATACCAGAAATGTTTGAAGCTACTGACTGAATGAAAGGAGCTGGCATCTCACTCTCTTTGAATCTTCTTTATCATGCTAGGATTAACAGGAAAAAGCTAAAAATTTCAGAATTGCACCGTGCAATGTGGAGATATTACTGTTTGTGCATTTACAATATTCATTGATTTTTGCCATTGAAAAACATGTTTTTCATATACCAGAAATGTTTGAAGCTACTGACTGAATGAAAGGAGCTGGCATCTCACTCTCTTTGAATCTTCTTTATCATGCTAGGATTAGCAGGAAAAAGCAAAAAATTTCAGAATTGCACCTTGCAATGTGGAGATATTACTGTTTGTGCATTTACAATATTCATTGATTTTTGCCATTGAAAAACATGTTTTTCATATACCAGAAATGTTTGAAGCTACTGACTGAATGAAAGGAGCTGGCATCTCACTCTCTTTGAATCTTCTTTATCATGCTAGGATTAACAGGAAAAAGCTAAAAATTTCAGAATTGCACCGTGCAATGTGGAGATATTACTGTTTGTGCATTTACAATATTCATTGATTTTTGCCATTGAAAAACATGTTTTTCATATACCAGAAATGTTTGAAGCTACTGACTGAATGAAAGGAGCTGGCATCTCACTCTCTTTGAATCTTCTTTATCATGCTAGGATTAGCAGGAAAAAGCAAAAAATTTCAGAATTGCACCTTGCAATGTGGAGATATTACTGTTTGTGCATTTACAATATTCATTGATTTTTGACATTGAAAATCATGTTTTTCATATACCAGAAATGTTTGAAGCTACTGACTGAATGAAAGGAGCTGGCATCTCACTCTCTTTGAATCTTTTTTATCATGCTAGGATTAACAGGAAAAAGCTAAAAATTTCAGAATTGCACCGTGCAATGTGGAGATATTACTGTTTGTGCATTTACAATATTCATTGATTTTTGCCATTGAAAAACATGTTTTTCATATACCAGAAATGTTTGAAGCTACTGACTGAATGAAAGGAGCTGGCATCTCACTCTCTTTGAATCTTCTTTATCATGCTAGGATTAGCAGGAAAAAGCAAAAAATTTCAGAATTGCACCTTGCAATGTGGAGATATTACTGTTTGTGCATTTACAATATTCATTGATTTTTGCCATTGAAAAACATGTTTTTCATATACCAGAAATGTTTGAAGCTACTGACTGAATGAAAGGAGCTGGCATCTCACTCTCTTTGAATCTTCTTTATCATGCTAGGATTAACAGGAAAAAGCAAAAAATTTCAGAATTGCACCTTGCAATGTGGAGATATTACTGTTTGTGCATTTACAATATTCATTGATTTTTGCCATTGAAAAACATGTTTTTCATATACCAGAAATGTTTGAAGCTACTGACTGAATGAAAGGAGCTGGCATCTCACTCTCTTTGAATCTTCTTTATCATGCTAGGATTAGCAGGAAAAAGCAAAAAATTTCAGAATTGCACCTTGCAATGTGGAGATATTACTGTTTGTGCATTTACAATATTCATTGATTTTTGCCATTGAAAAACATGTTTTTCATATACCAGAAATGTTTGAAGCTACTGACTGAATGAAAGGAGCTGGCATCTCACTCTCTTTGAATCTTCTTTATCATGCTAGGATTAACAGGAAAAAGCTAAAAATTTCAGAATTGCACCGTGCAATGTGGAGATATTACTGTTTGTGCATTTACAATATTCATTGATTTTTGCCATTGAAAAACATGTTTTTCATATACCAGAAATGTTTGAAGCTACTGACTGAATGAAAGGAGCTGGCATCTCACTCTCTTTGAATCTTCTTTATCATGCTAGGATTAGCAGGAAAAAGCAAAAAATTTCAGAATTGCACCTTGCAATGTGGAGATATTACTGTTTGTGCATTTACAATATTCATTGATTTTTGACATTGAAAATCATGTTTTTCATATACCAGAAATGTTTGAAGCTACTGACTGAATGAAAGGAGCTGGCATCTCACTCTCTTTGAATCTTCTTTATCATGCTAGGATTAACAGGAAAAAGCTAAAAATTTCAGAATTGCACCGTGCAATGTGGAGATATTACTGTTTGTGCATTTACAATATTCATTGATTTTTGCCATTGAAAAACATGTTTTTCATATACCAGAAATGTTTGAAGCTACTGACTGAATGAAAGGAGCTGGCATCTCACTCTCTTTGAATCTTCTTTATCATGCTAGGATTAGCAGGAAAAAGCAAAAAATTTCAGAATTGCACCTTGCAATGTGGAGATATTACTGTTTGTGCATTTACAATATTCATTGATTTTTGCCATTGAAAAACATGTTTTTCATATACCAGAAATGTTTGAAGCTACTGACTGAATGAAAGGAGCTGGCATCTCACTCTCTTTGAATCTTCTTTATCATGCTAGGATTAACAGGAAAAAGCAAAAAATTTCAGAATTGCACCTTGCAATGTGGAGATATTACTGTTTGTGCATTTACAATATTCATTGATTTTTGCCATTGAAAAACATGTTTTTCATATACCAGAAATGTTTGAAGCTACTGACTGAATGAAAGGAGCTGGCATCTCACTCTCTTTGAATCTTCTTTATCATGCTAGGATTAGCAGGAAAAAGCAAAAAATTTCAGAATTGCACCTTGCAATGTGGAGATATTACTGTTTGTGCATTTACAATATTCATTGATTTTTGCCATTGAAAAACATGTTTTTCATATACCAGAAATGTTTGAAGCTACTGACTGAATGAAAGGAGCTGGCATCTCACTCTCTTTGAATCTTCTTTATCATGCTAGGATTAACAGGAAAAAGCTAAAAATTTCAGAATTGCACCGTGCAATGTGGAGATATTACTGTTTGTGCATTTACAATATTCATTGATTTTTGCCATTGAAAAACATGTTTTTCATATACCAGAAATGTTTGAAGCTACTGACTGAATGAAAGGAGCTGGCATCTCACTCTCTTTGAATCTTCTTTATCATGCTAGGATTAGCAGGAAAAAGCAAAAAATTTCAGAATTGCACCTTGCAATGTGGAGATATTACTGTTTGTGCATTTACAATATTCATTGATTTTTGACATTGAAAATCATGTTTTTCATATACCAGAAATGTTTGAAGCTACTGACTGAATGAAAGGAGCTGGCATCTCACTCTCTTTGAATCTTCTTTATCATGCTAGGATTAACAGGAAAAAGCTAAAAATTTCAGAATTGCACCGTGCAATGTGGAGATATTACTGTTTGTGCATTTACAATATTCATTGATTTTTGCCATTGAAAAACATGTTTTTCATATACCAGAAATGTTTGAAGCTACTGACTGAATGAAAGGAGCTGGCATCTCACTCTCTTTGAATCTTCTTTATCATGCTAGGATTAGCAGGAAAAAGCAAAAAATTTCAGAATTGCACCTTGCAATGTGGAGATATTACTGTTTGTGCATTTACAATATTCATTGATTTTTGCCATTGAAAAACATGTTTTTCATATACCAGAAATGTTTGAAGCTACTGACTGAATGAAAGGAGCTGGCATCTCACTCTCTTTGAATCTTCTTTATCATGCTAGGATTAACAGGAAAAAGCAAAAAATTTCAGAATTGCACCTTGCAATGTGGAGATATTACTGTTTGTGCATTTACAATATTCATTGATTTTTGCCATTGAAAAACATGTTTTTCATATACCAGAAATGTTTGAAGCTACTGACTGAATGAAAGGAGCTGGCATCTCACTCTCTTTGAATCTTCTTTATCATGCTAGGATTAGCAGGAAAAAGCAAAAAATTTCAGAATTGCACCTTGCAATGTGGAGATATTACTGTTTGTGCATTTACAATATTCATTGATTTTTGCCATTGAAAAACATGTTTTTCATATACCAGAAATGTTTGAAGCTACTGACTGAATGAAAGGAGCTGGCATCTCACTCTCTTTGAATCTTCTTTATCATGCTAGGATTAACAGGAAAAAGCAAAAAATTTCAGAATTGCACCTTGCAATGTGGAGATATTACTGTTTGTGCATTTACAATATTCATTGATTTTTGCCATTGAAAAACATGTTTTTCATATACCAGAAATGTTTGAAGCTACTGACTGAATGAAAGGAGCTGGCATCTCACTCTCTTTGAATCTTCTTTATCATGCTAGGATTAACAGGAAAAAGCTAAAAATTTCAGAATTGCACCGTGCAATGTGGAGATATTACTGTTTGTGCATTTACAATATTCATTGATTTTTGCCATTGAAAAACATGTTTTTCATATACCAGAAATGTTTGAAGCTACTGACTGAATGAAAGGAGCTGGCATCTCACTCTCTTTGAATCTTCTTTATCATGCTAGGATTAGCAGGAAAAAGCAAAAAATTTCAGAATTGCACCTTGCAATGTGGAGATATTACTGTTTGTGCATTTACAATATTCATTGATTTTTGCCATTGAAAAACGTTTTTCATATACCAGAAATGTTTGAAGCTACTGACTGAATGAAAGGAGCTGGCATCTCACTCTCTTTGAATCTTCTTTATCATGCTAGGATTAACAGGAAAAAGCTAAAAATTTCAGAATTGCACCGTGCAATGTGGAGATATTACTGTTTGTGCATTTACAATATTCATTGATTTTTGCCATTGAAAAACATGTTTTTCATATACCAGAAATGTTTGAAGCTACTGACTGAATGAAAGGAGCTGGCATCTCACTCTCTTTGAATCTTCTTTATCATGCTAGGATTAGCAGGAAAAAGCAAAAAATTTCAGAATTGCACCTTGCAATGTGGAGATATTACTGTTTGTGCATTTACAATATTCATTGATTTTTGACATTGAAAATCATGTTTTTCATATACCAGAAATGTTTGAAGCTACTGACTGAATGAAAGGAGCTGGCATCTCACTCTTTGAATCTTCTTTATCATGCTAGGATTAACAGGAAAAAGCTAAAAATTTCAGAATTGCACCGTGCAATGTGGAGATATTACTGTTTGTGCATTTACAATATTCATTGATTTTTGCCATTGAAAAACATGTTTTTCATATACCAGAAATGTTTGAAGCTACTGACTGAATGAAAGGAGCTGGCATCTCACTCTCTTTGAATCTTCTTTATCATGCTAGGATTAGCAGGAAAAAGCAAAAAATTTCAGAATTGCACCTTGCAATGTGGAGATATTACTGTTTGTGCATTTACAATATTCATTGATTTTTGCCATTGAAAAACATGTTTTTCATATACCAGAAATGTTTGAAGCTACTGACTGAATGAAAGGAGCTGGCATCTCACTCTCTTTGAATCTTCTTTATCATGCTAGGATTAACAGGAAAAAGCAAAAAATTTCAGAATTGCACCTTGCAATGTGGAGATATTACTGTTTGTGCATTTACAATATTCATTGATTTTTGCCATTGAAAAACATGTTTTTCATATACCAGAAATGTTTGAAGCTACTGACTGAATGAAAGGAGCTGGCATCTCACTCTCTTTGAATCTTCTTTATCATGCTAGGATTAGCAGGAAAAAGCAAAAAATTTCAGAATTGCACCTTGCAATGTGGAGATATTACTGTTTGTGCATTTACAATATTCATTGATTTTTGCCATTGAAAAACATGTTTTTCATATACCAGAAATGTTTGAAGCTACTGACTGAATGAAAGGAGCTGGCATCTCACTCTCTTTGAATCTTCTTTATCATGCTAGGATTAACAGGAAAAAGCTAAAAATTTCAGAATTGCACCGTGCAATGTGGAGATATTACTGTTTGTGCATTTACAATATTCATTGATTTTTGCCATTGAAAAACATGTTTTTCATATACCAGAAATGTTTGAAGCTACTGACTGAATGAAAGGAGCTGGCATCTCACTCTCTTTGAATCTTCTTTATCATGCTAGGATTAGCAGGAAAAAGCAAAAAATTTCAGAATTGCACCTTGCAATGTGGAGATATTACTGTTTGTGCATTTACAATATTCATTGATTTTTGCCATTGAAAAACATGTTTTTCATATACCAGAAATGTTTGAAGCTACTGACTGAATGAAAGGAGCTGGCATCTCACTCTCTTTGAATCTTCTTTATCATGCTAGGATTAACAGGAAAAAGCAAAAAATTTCAGAATTGCACCTTGCAATGTGGAGATATTACTGTTTGTGCATTTACAATATTCATTGATTTTTGCCATTGAAAAACATGTTTTTCATATACCAGAAATGTTTGAAGCTACTGACTGAATGAAAGGAGCTGGCATCTCACTCTCTTTGAATCTTCTTTATCATGCTAGGATTAGCAGGAAAAAGCAAAAAATTTCAGAATTGCACCTTGCAATGTGGAGATATTACTGTTTGTGCATTTACAATATTCATTGATTTTTGCCATTGAAAAACATGTTTTTCATATACCAGAAATGTTTGAAGCTACTGACTGAATGAAAGGAGCTGGCATCTCACTCTCTTTGAATCTTCTTTATCATGCTAGGATTAACAGGAAAAAGCAAAAAATTTCAGAATTGCACCTTGCAATGTGGAGATATTACTGTTTGTGCATTTACAATATTCATTGATTTTTGCCATTGAAAAACATGTTTTTCATATACCAGAAATGTTTGAAGCTACTGACTGAATGAAAGGAGCTGGCATCTCACTCTCTTTGAATCTTCTTTATCATGCTAGGATTAACAGGAAAAAGCTAAAAATTTCAGAATTGCACCGTGCAATGTGGAGATATTACTGTTTGTGCATTTACAATATTCATTGATTTTTGCCATTGAAAAACATGTTTTTCATATACCAGAAATGTTTGAAGCTACTGACTGAATGAAAGGAGCTGGCATCTCACTCTCTTTGAATCTTCTTTATCATGCTAGGATTAGCAGGAAAAAGCAAAAAATTTCAGAATTGCACCTTGCAATGTGGAGATATTACTGTTTGTGCATTTACAATATTCATTGATTTTTGCCATTGAAAAACGTTTTTCATATACCAGAAATGTTTGAAGCTACTGACTGAATGAAAGGAGCTGGCATCTCACTCTCTTTGAATCTTCTTTATCATGCTAGGATTAACAGGAAAAAGCTAAAAATTTCAGAATTGCACCGTGCAATGTGGAGATATTACTGTTTGTGCATTTACAATATTCATTGATTTTTGCCATTGAAAAACATGTTTTTCATATACCAGAAATGTTTGAAGCTACTGACTGAATGAAAGGAGCTGGCATCTCACTCTCTTTGAATCTTCTTTATCATGCTAGGATTAGCAGGAAAAAGCAAAAAATTTCAGAATTGCACCTTGCAATGTGGAGATATTACTGTTTGTGCATTTACAATATTCATTGATTTTTGACATTGAAAATCATGTTTTTCATATACCAGAAATGTTTGAAGCTACTGACTGAATGAAAGGAGCTGGCATCTCACTCTCTTTGAATCTTCTTTATCATGCTAGGATTAACAGGAAAAAGCTAAAAATTTCAGAATTGCACCGTGCAATGTGGAGATATTACTGTTTGTGCATTTACAATATTCATTGATTTTTGCCATTGAAAAACATGTTTTTCATATACCAGAAATGTTTGAAGCTACTGACTGAATGAAAGGAGCTGGCATCTCACTCTCTTTGAATCTTCTTTATCATGCTAGGATTAGCAGGAAAAAGCAAAAAATTTCAGAATTGCACCTTGCAATGTGGAGATATTACTGTTTGTGCATTTACAATATTCATTGATTTTTGCCATTGAAAAACATGTTTTTCATATACCAGAAATGTTTGAAGCTACTGACTGAATGAAAGGAGCTGGCATCTCACTCTCTTTGAATCTTCTTTATCATGCTAGGATTAACAGGAAAAAGCAAAAAATTTCAGAATTGCACCTTGCAATGTGGAGATATTACTGTTTGTGCATTTACAATATTCATTGATTTTTGCCATTGAAAAACATGTTTTTCATATACCAGAAATGTTTGAAGCTACTGACTGAATGAAAGGAGCTGGCATCTCACTCTCTTTGAATCTTCTTTATCATGCTAGGATTAGCAGGAAAAAGCAAAAAATTTCAGAATTGCACCTTGCAATGTGGAGATATTACTGTTTGTGCATTTACAATATTCATTGATTTTTGCCATTGAAAAACATGTTTTTCATATACCAGAAATGTTTGAAGCTACTGACTGAATGAAAGGAGCTGGCATCTCACTCTCTTTGAATCTTCTTTATCATGCTAGGATTAACAGGAAAAAGCAAAAAATTTCAGAATTGCACCTTGCAATGTGGAGATATTACTGTTTGTGCATTTACAATATTCATTGATTTTTGCCATTGAAAAACATGTTTTTCATATACCAGAAATGTTTGAAGCTACTGACTGAATGAAAGGAGCTGGCATCTCACTCTCTTTGAATCTTCTTTATCATGCTAGGATTAACAGGAAAAAGCTAAAAATTTCAGAATTGCACCGTGCAATGTGGAGATATTACTGTTTGTGCATTTACAATATTCATTGATTTTTGCCATTGAAAAACATGTTTTTCATATACCAGAAATGTTTGAAGCTACTGACTGAATGAAAGGAGCTGGCATCTCACTCTCTTTGAATCTTCTTTATCATGCTAGGATTAGCAGGAAAAAGCAAAAAATTTCAGAATTGCACCTTGCAATGTGGAGATATTACTGTTTGTGCATTTACAATATTCATTGATTTTTGCCATTGAAAAACATGTTTTTCATATACCAGAAATGTTTGAAGCTACTGACTGAATGAAAGGAGCTGGCATCTCACTCTCTTTGAATCTTCTTTATCATGCTAGGATTAACAGGAAAAAGCTAAAAATTTCAGAATTGCACCGTGCAATGTGGAGATATTACTGTTTGTGCATTTACAATATTCATTGATTTTTGACATTGAAAAACATGTTTTTCATATACCAGAAATGTTTGAAGCTACTGACTGAATGAAAGGAGCTGGCATCTCACTCTCTTTGAATCTTCTTTATCATGCTAGGATTAGCAGGAAAAAGCAAAAAATTTCAGAATTGCACCTTGCAATGTGGAGATATTACTGTTTGTGCATTTACAATATTCATTGATTTTTGACATTGAAAAACATGTTTTTCATATACCAGAAATGTTTGAAGCTACTGACTGAATGAAAGGAGCTGGCATCTCACTCTCTTTGAATCTTCTTTATCATGCTAGGATTAACAGGAAAAAGCTAAAAATTTCAGAATTGCACCGTGCAATGTGGAGATATTACTGTTTGTGCATTTACAATATTCATTGTTTTTTGCCATTGAAAAACATGTTTTTCATATACCAGAAATGTTTGAAGCTACTGACTGAATGAAAGGAGCTGGCATCTCACTCTCTTTGAATCTTCTTTATCATGCTAGGATTAGCAGGAAAAAGCAAAAAATTTCAGAATTGCACCTTGCAATGTGGAGATATTACTGTTTGTGCATTTACAATATTCATTGATTTTTGCCATTGAAAAACATGTTTTTCATATACCAGAAATGTTTGAAGCTACTGACTGAATGAAAGGAGCTGGCATCTCACTCTCTTTGAATCTTCTTTATCATGCTAGGATTAACAGGAAAAAGCTAAAAATTTCAGAATTGCACCGTGCAATGTGGAGATATTACTGTTTGTGCATTTACAATATTCATTGATTTTTGCCATTGAAAAACATGTTTTTCATATACCAGAAATGTTTGAAGCTACTGACTGAATGAAAGGAGCTGGCATCTCACTCTCTTTGAATCTTCTTTATCATGCTAGGATTAGCAGGAAAAAGCAAAAAATTTCAGAATTGCACCTTGCAATGTGGAGATATTACTGTTTGTGCATTTACAATATTCATTGATTTTTGCCATTGAAAAACATGTTTTTCATATACCAGAAATGTTTGAAGCTACTGACTGAATGAAAGGAGCTGGCATCTCACTCTCTTTGAATCTTCTTTATCATGCTAGGATTAACAGGAAAAAGCTAAAAATTTCAGAATTGCACCGTGCAATGTGGAGATATTACTGTTTGTGCATTTACAATATTCATTGATTTTTGCCATTGAAAAACATGTTTTTCATATACCAGAAATGTTTGAAGCTACTGACTGAATGAAAGGAGCTGGCATCTCACTCTCTTTGAATCTTCTTTATCATGCTAGGATTAGCAGGAAAAAGCAAAAAATTTCAGAATTGCACCTTGCAATGTGGAGATATTACTGTTTGTGCATTTACAATATTCATTGATTTTTGCCATTGAAAATCATGTTTTTCATATACCAGAAATGTTTGAAGCTACTGACTGAATGAAAGGAGCTGGCATCTCACTCTCTTTGAATCTTCTTTATCATGCTAGGATTAACAGGAAAAAGCTAAAAATTTCAGAATTGCACCGTGCAATGTGGAGATATTACTGTTTGTGCATTTACAATATTCATTGATTTTTGCCATTGAAAAACATGTTTTTCATATACCAGAAATGTTTGAAGCTACTGACTGAATGAAAGGAGCTGGCATCTCACTCTCTTTGAATCTTCTTTATCATGCTAGGATTAGCAGGAAAAAGCAAAAAATTTCAGAATTGCACCTTGCAATGTGGAGATATTACTGTTTGTGCATTTACAATATTCATTGATTTTTGCCATTGAAAAACATGTTTTTCATATACCAGAAATGTTTGAAGCTACTGACTGAATGAAAGGAGCTGGCATCTCACTCTCTTTGAATCTTCTTTATCATGCTAGGATTAACAGGAAAAATCTAAAAATTTCAGAATTGCACCGTGCAATGTGGAGATATTACTGTTTGTGCATTTACAATATTCATTGATTTTTGCCATTGAAAAACATGTTTTTCATATACCAGAAATGTTTGAAGCTACTGACTGAATGAAAGGAGCTGGCATCTCACTCTCTTTGAATCTTCTTTATCATGCTAGGATTAGCAGGAAAAAGCAAAAAATTTCAGAATTGCACCTTGCAATGTGGAGATATTACTGTTTGTGCATTTACAATATTCATTGATTTTTGACATTGAAAAACATGTTTTTCATATACCAGAAATGTTTGAAGCTACTGACTGAATGAAAGGAGCTGGCATCTCACTCTCTTTGAATCTTCTTTATCATGCTAGGATTAACAGGAAAAAGCTAAAAATTTCAGAATTGCACCGTGCAATGTGGAGATATTACTGTTTGTGCATTTACAATATTCATTGTTTTTTGCCATTGAAAAACATGTTTTTCATATACCAGAAATGTTTGAAGCTACTGACTGAATGAAAGGAGCTGGCATCTCACTCTCTTTGAATCTTCTTTATCATGCTAGGATTAGCAGGAAAAAGCAAAAAATTTCAGAATTGCACCTTGCAATGTGGAGATATTACTGTTTGTGCATTTACAATATTCATTGATTTTTGCCATTGAAAAACATGTTTTTCATATACCAGAAATGTTTGAAGCTACTGACTGAATGAAAGGAGCTGGCATCTCACTCTCTTTGAATCTTCTTTATCATGCTAGGATTAACAGGAAAAAGCTAAAAATTTCAGAATTGCACCGTGCAATGTGGAGATATTACTGTTTGTGCATTTACAATATTCATTGATTTTTGCCATTGAAAAACATGTTTTTCATATACCAGAAATGTTTGAAGCTACTGACTGAATGAAAGGAGCTGGCATCTCACTCTCTTTGAATCTTCTTTATCATGCTAGGATTAGCAGGAAAAAGCAAAAAATTTCAGAATTGCACCTTGCAATGTGGAGATATTACTGTTTGTGCATTTACAATATTCATTGATTTTTGCCATTGAAAAACATGTTTTTCATATACCAGAAATGTTTGAAGCTACTGACTGAATGAAAGGAGCTGGCATCTCACTCTCTTTGAATCTTCTTTATCATGCTAGGATTAACAGGAAAAAGCAAAAAATTTCAGAATTGCACCTTGCAATGTGGAGATATTACTGTTTGTGCATTTACAATATTCATTGATTTTTGCCATTGAAAAACATGTTTTTCATATACCAGAAATGTTTGAAGCTACTGACTGAA
This sequence comes from Phyllobates terribilis, assembly GCF_046119375.1. Lineage (NCBI taxonomy): Eukaryota > Metazoa > Chordata > Amphibia > Anura > Dendrobatidae > Phyllobates > Phyllobates terribilis. The sequence goes on along the minus strand of NW_027364115.1, from coordinate 9,555 downwards.
TGAAAGGAGCTGGCATCTCACTCTCTTTGAATCTTCTTTATCATGCTAGGATTAGCAGGAAAAAGCAAAAAATTTCAGAATTGCACCTTGCAATGTGGAGATATTACTGTTTGTGCATTTACAATATTCATTGATTTTTGCCATTGAAAAACATGTTTTTCATATACCAGAAATGTTTGAAGCTACTGACTGAATGAAAGGAGCTGGCATCTCACTCTCTTTGAATCTTCTTTATCATGCTAGGATTAACAGGAAAAAGCAAAAAATTTCAGAATTGCACCTTGCAATGTGGAGATATTACTGTTTGTGCATTTACAATATTCATTGATTTTTGACATTGAAAAACATGTTTTTCATATACCAGAAATGTTTGAAGCTACTGACTGAATGAAAGGAGCTGGCATCTCACTCTCTTTGAATCTTCTTTATCATGCTAGGATTAACAGGAAAAAGCTAAAAATTTCAGAATTGCACCGTGCAATGTGGAGATATTACTGTTTGTGCATTTACAATATTCATTGTTTTTTGCCATTGAAAAACATGTTTTTCATATACCAGAAATGTTTGAAGCTACTGACTGAATGAAAGGAGCTGGCATCTCACTCTCTTTGAATCTTCTTTATCATGCTAGGATTAGCAGGAAAAAGCAAAAAATTTCAGAATTGCACCTTGCAATGTGGAGATATTACTGTTTGTGCATTTACAATATTCATTGATTTTTGCCATTGAAAAACATGTTTTTCATATACCAGAAATGTTTGAAGCTACTGACTGAATGAAAGGAGCTGGCATCTCACTCTCTTTGAATCTTCTTTATCATGCTAGGATTAACAGGAAAAAGCTAAAAATTTCAGAATTGCACCGTGCAATGTGGAGATATTACTGTTTGTGCATTTACAATATTCATTGATTTTTGCCATTGAAAAACATGTTTTTCATATACCAGAAATGTTTGAAGCTACTGACTGAATGAAAGGAGCTGGCATCTCACTCTCTTTGAATCTTCTTTATCATGCTAGGATTAGCAGGAAAAAGCAAAAAATTTCAGAATTGCACCTTGCAATGTGGAGATATTACTGTTTGTGCATTTACAATATTCATTGATTTTTGCCATTGAAAAACATGTTTTTCATATACCAGAAATGTTTGAAGCTACTGACTGAATGAAAGGAGCTGGCATCTCACTCTCTTTGAATCTTCTTTATCATGCTAGGATTAACAGGAAAAAGCTAAAAATTTCAGAATTGCACCGTGCAATGTGGAGATATTACTGTTTGTGCATTTACAATATTCATTGATTTTTGCCATTGAAAAACATGTTTTTCATATACCAGAAATGTTTGAAGCTACTGACTGAATGAAAGGAGCTGGCATCTCACTCTCTTTGAATCTTCTTTATCATGCTAGGATTAGCAGGAAAAAGCAAAAAATTTCAGAATTGCACCTTGCAATGTGGAGATATTACTGTTTGTGCATTTACAATATTCATTTATTTTTGCCATTGAAAATCATGTTTTTCATATACCAGAAATGTTTGAAGCTACTGACTGAATGAAAGGAGCTGGCATCTCACTCTCTTTGAATCTTCTTTATCATGCTAGGATTAACAGGAAAAAGCTAAAAATTTCAGAATTGCACCGTGCAATGTGGAGATATTACTGTTTGTGCATTTACAATATTCATTGATTTTTGCCATTGAAAAACATGTTTTTCATATACCAGAAATGTTTGAAGCTACTGACTGAATGAAAGGAGCTGGCATCTCACTCTCTTTGAATCTTCTTTATCATGCTAGGATTAGCAGGAAAAAGCAAAAAATTTCAGAATTGCACCTTGCAATGTGGAGATATTACTGTTTGTGCATTTACAATATTCATTGATTTTTGCCATTGAAAAACATGTTTTTCATATACCAGAAATGTTTGAAGCTACTGACTGAATGAAAGGAGCTGGCATCTCACTCTCTTTGAATCTTCTTTATCATGCTAGGATTAACAGGAAAAATCTAAAAATTTCAGAATTGCACCGTGCAATGTGGAGATATTACTGTTTGTGCATTTACAATATTCATTGATTTTTGCCATTGAAAAACATGTTTTTCATATACCAGAAATGTTTGAAGCTACTGACTGAATGAAAGGAGCTGGCATCTCACTCTCTTTGAATCTTCTTTATCATGCTAGGATTAGCAGGAAAAAGCAAAAAATTTCAGAATTGCACCTTGCAATGTGGAGATATTACTGTTTGTGCATTTACAATATTCATTGATTTTTGACATTGAAAAACATGTTTTTCATATACCAGAAATGTTTGAAGCTACTGACTGAATGAAAGGAGCTGGCATCTCACTCTCTTTGAATCTTCTTTATCATGCTAGGATTAACAGGAAAAAGCTAAAAATTTCAGAATTGCACCGTGCAATGTGGAGATATTACTGTTTGTGCATTTACAATATTCATTGTTTTTTGCCATTGAAAAACATGTTTTTCATATACCAGAAATGTTTGAAGCTACTGACTGAATGAAAGGAGCTGGCATCTCACTCTCTTTGAATCTTCTTTATCATGCTAGGATTAGCAGGAAAAAGCAAAAAATTTCAGAATTGCACCTTGCAATGTGGAGATATTACTGTTTGTGCATTTACAATATTCATTGATTTTTGACATTGAAAAACATGTTTTTCATATACCAGAAATGTTTGAAGCTACTGACTGAATGAAAGGAGCTGGCATCTCACTCTCTTTGAATCTTCTTTATCATGCTAGGATTAACAGGAAAAAGCTAAAAATTTCAGAATTGCACCGTGCAATGTGGAGATATTACTGTTTGTGCATTTACAATATTCATTGATTTTTGCCATTGAAAAACATGTTTTTCATATACCAGAAATGTTTGAAGCTACTGACTGAATGAAAGGAGCTGGCATCTCACTCTCTTTGAATCTTCTTTATCATGCTAGGATTAACAGGAAAAAGCTAAAAATTTCAGAATTGCACCGTGCAATGTGGAGATATTACTGTTTGTGCATTTACAATATTCATTGATTTTTGCCATTGAAAAACATGTTTTTCATATACCAGAAATGTTTGAAGCTACTGACTGAATGAAAGGAGCTGGCATCTCACTCTCTTTGAATCTTCTTTATCATGCTAGGATTAGCAGGAAAAAGCAAAAAATTTCAGAATTGCACCTTGCAATGTGGAGATATTACTGTTTGTGCATTTACAATATTCATTGATTTTTGACATTGAAAAACATGTTTTTCATATACCAGAAATGGTTGAAGCTACTGACTGAATGAAAGGAGCTGGCATCTCACTCTCTTTGAATCTTCTTTATCATGCTAGGATTAGCAGGAAAAAGCAAAAAATTTCAGAATTGCACCTTGCAATGTGGAGATATTACTGTTTGTGCATTTACAATATTCATTGATTTTTGACATTGAAAAACATGTTTTTCATATACCAGAAATGTTTGAAGCTACTGACTGAATGAAAGGAGCTGGCATCTCACTCTCTTTGAATCTTCTTTATCATGCTAGGATTAACAGGAAAAAGCTAAAAATTTCAGAATTGCACCGTGCAATGTGGAGATATTACTGTTTGTGCATTTACAATATTCATTGTTTTTTGCCATTGAAAAACATGTTTTTCATATACCAGAAATGTTTGAAGCTACTGACTGAATGAAAGGAGCTGGCATCTCACTCTCTTTGAATCTTCTTTATCATGCTAGGATTAGCAGGAAAAAGCAAAAAATTTCAGAATTGCACCTTGCAATGTGGAGATATTACTGTTTGTGCATTTACAATATTCATTGATTTTTGCCATTGAAAAACATGTTTTTCATATACCAGAAATGTTTGAAGCTACTGACTGAATGAAAGGAGCTGGCATCTCACTCTCTTTGAATCTTCTTTATCATGCTAGGATTAACAGGAAAAAGCTAAAAATTTCAGAATTGCACCGTGCAATGTGGAGATATTACTGTTTGTGCATTTACAATATTCATTGATTTTTGCCATTGAAAAACATGTTTTTCATATACCAGAAATGTTTGAAGCTACTGACTGAATGAAAGGAGCTGGCATCTCACTCTCTTTGAATCTTCTTTATCATGCTAGGATTAGCAGGAAAAAGCAAAAAATTTCAGAATTGCACCTTGCAATGTGGAGATATTACTGTTTGTGCATTTACAATATTCATTGATTTTTGCCATTGAAAAACATGTTTTTCATATACCAGAAATGTTTGAAGCTACTGACTGAATGAAAGGAGCTGGCATCTCACTCTCTTTGAATCTTCTTTATCATGCTAGGATTAACAGGAAAAAGCTAAAAATTTCAGAATTGCACCGTGCAATGTGGAGATATTACTGTTTGTGCATTTACAATATTCATTGATTTTTGCCATTGAAAAACATGTTTTTCATATACCAGAAATGTTTGAAGCTACTGACTGAATGAAAGGAGCTGGCATCTCACTCTCTTTGAATCTTCTTTATCATGCTAGGATTAGCAGGAAAAAGCAAAAAATTTCAGAATTGCACCTTGCAATGTGGAGATATTACTGTTTGTGCATTTACAATATTCATTGATTTTTGACATTGAAAATCATGTTTTTCATATACCAGAAATGTTTGAAGCTACTGACTGAATGAAAGGAGCTGGCATCTCACTCTCTTTGAATCTTTTTTATCATGCTAGGATTAACAGGAAAAAGCTAAAAATTTCAGAATTGCACCGTGCAATGTGGAGATATTACTGTTTGTGCATTTACAATATTCATTGATTTTTGCCATTGAAAAACATGTTTTTCATATACCAGAAATGTTTGAAGCTACTGACTGAATGAAAGGAGCTGGCATCTCACTCTCTTTGAATCTTCTTTATCATGCTAGGATTAGCAGGAAAAAGCAAAAAATTTCAGAATTGCACCTTGCAATGTGGAGATATTACTGTTTGTGCATTTACAATATTCATTGATTTTTGCCATTGAAAAACATGTTTTTCATATACCAGAAATGTTTGAAGCTACTGACTGAATGAAAGGAGCTGGCATCTCACTCTCTTTGAATCTTCTTTATCATGCTAGGATTAACAGGAAAAAGCAAAAAATTTCAGAATTGCACCTTGCAATGTGGAGATATTACTGTTTGTGCATTTACAATATTCATTGATTTTTGCCATTGAAAAACATGTTTTTCATATACCAGAAATGTTTGAAGCTACTGACTGAATGAAAGGAGCTGGCATCTCACTCTCTTTGAATCTTCTTTATCATGCTAGGATTAGCAGGAAAAAGCAAAAAATTTCAGAATTGCACCTTGCAATGTGGAGATATTACTGTTTGTGCATTTACAATATTCATTGATTTTTGCCATTGAAAAACATGTTTTTCATATACCAGAAATGTTTGAAGCTACTGACTGAATGAAAGGAGCTGGCATCTCACTCTCTTTGAATCTTCTTTATCATGCTAGGATTAACAGGAAAAAGCTAAAAATTTCAGAATTGCACCGTGCAATGTGGAGATATTACTGTTTGTGCATTTACAATATTCATTGATTTTTGCCATTGAAAAACATGTTTTTCATATACCAGAAATGTTTGAAGCTACTGACTGAATGAAAGGAGCTGGCATCTCACTCTCTTTGAATCTTCTTTATCATGCTAGGATTAGCAGGAAAAAGCAAAAAATTTCAGAATTGCACCTTGCAATGTGGAGATATTACTGTTTGTGCATTTACAATATTCATTGATTTTTGACATTGAAAATCATGTTTTTCATATACCAGAAATGTTTGAAGCTACTGACTGAATGAAAGGAGCTGGCATCTCACTCTCTTTGAATCTTCTTTATCATGCTAGGATTAACAGGAAAAAGCTAAAAATTTCAGAATTGCACCGTGCAATGTGGAGATATTACTGTTTGTGCATTTACAATATTCATAGATTTTTGCCATTGAAAAACATGTTTTTCATATACCAGAAATGTTTGAAGCTACTGACTGAATGAAAGGAGCTGGCATCTCACTCTCTTTGAATCTTCTTTATCATGCTAGGATTAGCAGGAAAAAGCAAAAAATTTCAGAATTGCACCTTGCAATGTGGAGATATTACTGTTTGTGCATTTACAATATTCATTGATTTTTGCCATTGAAAAACATGTTTTTCATATACCAGAAATGTTTGAAGCTACTGACTGAATGAAAGGAGCTGGCATCTCACTCTCTTTGAATCTTCTTTATCATGCTAGGATTAACAGGAAAAAGCAAAAAATTTCAGAATTGCACCTTGCAATGTGGAGATATTACTGTTTGTGCATTTACAATATTCATTGATTTTTGCCATTGAAAAACATGTTTTTCATATACCAGAAATGTTTGAAGCTACTGACTGAATGAAAGGAGCTGGCATCTCACTCTCTTTGAATCTTCTTTATCATGCTAGGATTAGCAGGAAAAAGCAAAAAATTTCAGAATTGCACCTTGCAATGTGGAGATATTACTGTTTGTGCATTTACAATATTCATTGATTTTTGCCATTGAAAAACATGTTTTTCATATACCAGAAATGTTTGAAGCTACTGACTGAATGAAAGGAGCTGGCATCTCACTCTCTTTGAATCTTCTTTATCATGCTAGGATTAACAGGAAAAAGCAAAAAATTTCAGAATTGCACCTTGCAATGTGGAGATATTACTGTTTGTGCATTTACAATATTCATTGATTTTTGCCATTGAAAAACATGTTTTTCATATACCAGAAATGTTTGAAGCTACTGACTGAATGAAAGGAGCTGGCATCTCACTCTCTTTGAATCTTCTTTATCATGCTAGGATTAACAGGAAAAAGCTAAAAATTTCAGAATTGCACCGTGCAATGTGGAGATATTACTGTTTGTGCATTTACAATATTCATTGATTTTTGCCATTGAAAAACATGTTTTTCATATACCAGAAATGTTTGAAGCTACTGACTGAATGAAAGGAGCTGGCATCTCACTCTCTTTGAATCTTCTTTATCATGCTAGGATTAGCAGGAAAAAGCAAAAAATTTCAGAATTGCACCTTGCAATGTGGAGATATTACTGTTTGTGCATTTACAATATTCATTGATTTTTGCCATTGAAAAACGTTTTTCATATACCAGAAATGTTTGAAGCTACTGACTGAATGAAAGGAGCTGGCATCTCACTCTCTTTGAATCTTCTTTATCATGCTAGGATTAACAGGAAAAAGCTAAAAATTTCAGAATTGCACCGTGCAATGTGGAGATATTACTGTTTGTGCATTTACAATATTCATTGATTTTTGCCATTGAAAAACATGTTTTTCATATACCAGAAATGTTTGAAGCTACTGACTGAATGAAAGGAGCTGGCATCTCACTCTCTTTGAATCTTCTTTATCATGCTAGGATTAGCAGGAAAAAGCAAAAAATTTCAGAATTGCACCTTGCAATGTGGAGATATTACTGTTTGTGCATTTACAATATTCATTGATTTTTGACATTGAAAATCATGTTTTTCATATACCAGAAATGTTTGAAGCTACTGACTGAATGAAAGGAGCTGGCATCTCACTCTCTTTGAATCTTCTTTATCATGCTAGGATTAACAGGAAAAAGCTAAAAATTTCAGAATTGCACCGTGCAATGTGGAGATATTACTGTTTGTGCATTTACAATATTCATTGATTTTTGCCATTGAAAAACATGTTTTTCATATACCAGAAATGTTTGAAGCTACTGACTGAATGAAAGGAGCTGGCATCTCACTCTCTTTGAATCTTCTTTATCATGCTAGGATTAGCAGGAAAAAGCAAAAAATTTCAGAATTGCACCTTGCAATGTGGAGATATTACTGTTTGTGCATTTACAATATTCATTGATTTTTGCCATTGAAAAACATGTTTTTCATATACCAGAAATGTTTGAAGCTACTGACTGAATGAAAGGAGCTGGCATCTCACTCTCTTTGAATCTTCTTTATCATGCTAGGATTAGCAGGAAAAAGCAAAAAATTTCAGAATTGCACCTTGCAATGTGGAGATATTACTGTTTGTGCATTTACAATATTCATTGATTTTTGCCATTGAAAAACATGTTTTTCATATACCAGAAATGTTTGAAGCTACTGACTGAATGAAAGGAGCTGGCATCTCACTCTCTTTGAATCTTCTTTATCATGCTAGGATTAACAGGAAAAAGCTAAAAATTTCAGAATTGCACCGTGCAATGTGGAGATATTACTGTTTGTGCATTTACAATATTCATTGATTTTTGCCATTGAAAAACATGTTTTTCATATACCAGAAATGTTTGAAGCTACTGACTGAATGAAAGGAGCTGGCATCTCACTCTCTTTGAATCTTCTTTATCATGCTAGGATTAGCAGGAAAAAGCAAAAAATTTCAGAATTGCACCTTGCAATGTGGAGATATTACTGTTTGTGCATTTACAATATTCATTGATTTTTGCCATTGAAAAACATGTTTTTCATATACCAGAAATGTTTGAAGCTACTGACTGAATGAAAGGAGCTGGCATCTCACTCTCTTTGAATCTTCTTTATCATGCTAGGATTAACAGGAAAAAGCTAAAAATTTCAGAATTGCACCGTGCAATGTGGAGATATTACTGTTTGTGCATTTACAATATTCATTGATTTTTGCCATTGAAAAACATGTTTTTCATATACCAGAAATGTTTGAAGCTACTGACTGAATGAAAGGAGCTGGCATCTCACTCTCTTTGAATCTTCTTTATCATGCTAGGATTAGCAGGAAAAAGCAAAAAATTTCAGAATTGCACCTTGCAATGTGGAGATATTACTGTTTGTGCATTTACAATATTCATTGATTTTTGCCATTGAAAATCATGTTTTTCATATACCAGAAATGTTTGAAGCTACTGACTGAATGAAAGGAGCTGGCATCTCACTCTCTTTGAATCTTCTTTATCATGCTAGGATTAACAGGAAAAAGCTAAAAATTTCAGAATTGCACCGTGCAATGTGGAGATATTACTGTTTGTGCATTTACAATATTCATTGATTTTTGCCATTGAAAAACATGTTTTTCATATACCAGAAATGTTTGAAGCTACTGACTGAATGAAAGGAGCTGGCATCTCACTCTCTTTGAATCTTCTTTATCATGCTAGGATTAGCAGGAAAAAGCAAAAAATTTCAGAATTGCACCTTGCAATGTGGAGATATTACTGTTTGTGCATTTACAATATTCATTGATTTTTGCCATTGAAAAACATGTTTTTCATATACCAGAAATGTTTGAAGCTACTGACTGAATGAAAGGAGCTGGCATCTCACTCTCTTTGAATCTTCTTTATCATGCTAGGATTAACAGGAAAAAGCAAAAAATTTCAGAATTGCACCTTGCAATGTGGAGATATTACTGTTTGTGCATTTACAATATTCATTGATTTTTGCCATTGAAAAACATGTTTTTCATATACCAGAAATGTTTGAAGCTACTGACTGAATGAAAGGAGCTGGCATCTCACTCTCTTTGAATCTTCTTTATCATGCTAGGA